>NC_089825.1:103900028-104219195 GCF_035046505.1 Tiliqua scincoides | reverse complement strand
ATACTCTTCTATATGTGCGTGTGCACATTAATTGCTTGTTACAATGCCGACTCCCCTCTCCAACATGTCAGTTTACTTAGGAACACTATATCAGGAGAAACTCAATCAGAGCAGCTCCTACATCTGTCTTTACTCCCAATTGCTATGGGGGTGGGGGAGAGGCACATCTATTTAAGAGCAGACTATGCATTTTAACTTGAAATTAAGAAACAGTAACCTTGCAATTCCACACCACAAAAGTTTTATGCTTTCTTTTTAGTGACTCCATTCCTTTTTGGGGCATCAATTTTAGCTGGAATCATATGCAACAAAAAAAAATCTATTTGTTGTGCGGACATCAATAAACAGACTCTTCCTATATTAAACTGTTTCTCACTTTCAGATGTTTTCAGATGTTTTTAGATGTGAAGAAATCATATCAAGCCGCCTGCTCCATGTATATGAAAAACATTGTTGCTCTTCCAGATTTCCTTTCCTTTTAGTATAGTCTACCTCTCTCTCTCTCTCTCTCTCTCTCTCTCTCTCTCATTCACTTTTTTTAATAGATAAAAATAAAGGCAGATATTGGGATATGCTAAAAGGATAAAAATTCTTTCAGATGGAAATGATTCATGGCTCATCCATTCATTCTACCTGGGGAATCTTGTAGAGGCCTAAGATGACAGCCATATAGCGAGATGTTTCTGAGTCAAGACCTCCAATGACAGCTATCAAATTCTTGGGTTTGTCACATTGAAAATTTGGTACCATTTTCTTTTGGTTGGAAAGAAGGTTCAGAGTGTTCTGATAAGTCATCCTTTCGCTTAGATAACTGTCGTAGATTTTGAAACCCAGGCTGATATTGGGTAAGATCTTGGGGTTTTTGTTGATCTCCTTGACAGCAAATATGAAGGACAGGACCTGCAGGTAGCCCTTTGTCTTTCCACTAGAAAAATAAAATAATGTGCATGAGAGATATTGAATCCTACATGAATGACTGGTTTGAGAGTATGGAATTGAGTTCAGTGGATTGAAGCATACATGGAAGACAAAAAATGCAAACTTGAAAAGGAAATAATTTCAATAGCCCTGTTTTCCAAACTTTGAATCACATTGCATTCTTCATGTCTAGGCCATATTTGCTTGCAACTTTTCTTTAGACAAATCCTCAAAGTAAAGGATAAATACAAACCATCTTCGATTAAGTGTTCATTTTAGTGGGATTTTTACACAAAAATATTCTCTTTCTCGCTCACTTGAAATCCATGAATTTCTGAATTATGCAGAATTGTCAAATGAAAGAATCATTTTTTTTTTGTCAATTGTCTTTTTGGTTGCAGAAGAGAACCACAAATAGGTTTGTCCAAAATCCTGAACTGTGAGCTGCAGCTATATGCAGGAACCTGGTCAGCTCCTCATCCTCCTCTCATATTAGTAACCCTTATAGCTGAGCATTGCTGTCTCATTGGTAAAATCTAATTTGAAATATAATAAAAGCAAAGGAAAAGCGTGAATTCTTGTGGATGTGCATCTTTGCTCAAAGCAAAAAGAAAAGGAAGGGGCACAAAGGAAAGAAACTTAATGCTATTACAGATCAATCAATTTCTTTTAAGTATTCTAAATTCTTAGCATGGACTATGAGGACTATGGGCCCAATCCTATCCAAGTTTCCAGCACTGATGCAGCCACAATGCAGCCCCGAGGTAAGGGAACAAACATTCCCTTACCTTGAGGAGGCCGCCATGACTGCCCCCCCCCCGCAGTGCATATCCCATTGGCACAGCTGCATCAGTGCTAGAAAGTTGGATAGGATTGGGCCCTGTGGTTCATATAGTAAATGAGATTGAGCAGAAGATCTTCTGTGCTTGTGCCACTCATTAGTGGTGTCTCTGTTCTGTGCCTCATCCTAGCCAAGTACAGGAAGAAAGAAACTTATTTCCGTACAAAAACTCGTTCTCACTCTTTGAGTTTGGATCTTCCGTGAAAGAGACGTCATCAAATTCACAGCCAAACTGAGTCACGATCGCGCCAAGGATGACGTCTCCCGGTTTGTGATACTCATAAGGCAGCTGGAAGGGATTGATTCTGTTACACGCCTCAGCGTGTTTCCTGCTGTCACCCCCAGGCAGCTGCAGAAAAAACAACAGCATTAGGAACATCCTTTCCATCTCTGGATTCGGATTATAACCTTTTCCTTTGACTCTCATAAAACATCAGAAGTTCCTGCAGTCTCAAAGCTAAGTTGGATGAAGGGCAAATGATTTGGTTCCGATTGCTGCCTTCCTCCCTCTCCAGGGTCCCTCACCCCATAACTGTCACAGCGACATTTTATATCAGTTGTCAACCCATTTTCTTGATTTTGTCTGCCAACTCAGAAATTCCGTGTGGAGCTTCGCAAGGTGAAGAACGAAGCTTAGCAACTGGAAGTAATGACAGGTTTCCCAATTATGTCCCTACAGTATTGGGCTGTTCAAGAAAACATTTGGACCCAAAAGGGAAATGAAAACATGTTTGTCAGATCTCAGCACAATGAATTGGGGACACGTGAACTTAAAAATCTAGTTTTAAGGGGTTTTAGTGCATTACACTGCTTGACTATTCCTCTACATCAGGGGTGCCCAAACCCCGGCCCGGGGCCACTTGCGGCCCTCGAGGCCTCTCAATGCGGCCCTCAGGGAGTCCCCAGTCTCCAATGAGTCTCTGGCCCTTCGGAAATTTGTTGAAGCCCGCACTGGCCCAACGCAACTTCTCTCAGTGTGAGGGCGACTGTTTGACCTCTCCTGTGAGCTGTGGGATGAGAGCTCCCTCCACTGCTTGCTCTTTCACATCTGTGATGCAGCAGTGGCAGTGAAGGAAAGGCTGGCATTGCTTTGTGCAAGGCCTTTTATAGGCCTTGAGCTATTGCAAGACTTTCATTCATTCATATAAGTTCATCTATAATATATTCATTTATGTAAACGTATGTAAATTTATTCAAATTTTAAATGTAAATTAATTTCCCCCCCCGGCCCCTGACACAGTGTCAGAGAGCTGATGTGGCCCTCCTGCCAAAAACTTTGGACACCCCTGCTCTAAATTATGCCCAAAGTTTCTCCTACTTTCCATTAGAGTGATTGTTCTGCATATCACAGAGGCCTCTCAGGCATTTTTTTTTTTTTTAACAGAAGGGAAGCAACTCTTCATGCTGCTTCCTCAGAGCTTGCTGATGCAGGCATCCTGCTATTTTTTGATTGGCTAGTCAGCCGTTCTGCCTTTTTTTTTTCTTCTTTTCCAGTAGCTAGCTATGAATACAGCCCAACCTGCTGGAGGCAACTCTTCTTGATGCCTCCCCAGAGACTGATGACACAAGTGCTGCCTTTTTTTGTAATTGGGCAAGCAGATGTAGCTCTCCATGATTGCACAGGCATCCCTACCTATTTTGTCCCTTGCAAGCCACCATGAACTGATTGGCAGCTTTCCTTCTCTCTCTCTCTCTCTCTCTCTCTCTCTCTCTCTGTGTGTGTGTGTGTGTTGCTTTAAACAAACTGTATGCTGCAGCAGAGAGAACAACTTTGGGAAAGGCAAAAGGTACATTTTTTTTAACTTATTGGGTCCCTTTTTTTCTGGGTCAGTTGAGGCTCTGCCTACCTTGCCTACCCAACTGCATGTCACTCTATTAGATAATATCCCAGAGGCCAAAGCCTCAATATGTCAACACAATAGGCAATATTGTTACTGACATATATTGGAGGGCTGGCTCAGTGACTGCTCTAAGGAAACTGAGTGGAAGCCAATATTGACTCACACATTTTTGGCAGACATAAGAGTAGTGTTCATTGACATATATGAGACATGTGATGGGAACATCTTGACCCAGTACCAATTTTGGTCTGTTGTTAAGTGTTGCACTGAAGCTTGAAGTAGCGACCTCAGCGTCTTTAGTTTACATTTCTTGTGGTTGGGGCAGCTACTGCTGCAGCTACTGCTTTCCTATGCCTAAGAAAGGATATACATTGTGGATGGTGGTTGTCCAAGGGATAAACATCTTCCATATGTCTTTGACTACAGTCGCTCACTGCTGCAGTTTGGAAACCTAATTGTGTCTCCAACGACAGGTTGCAGGCAGAAGGGACCTTCACATGCTTTGATTTGCAAGCAGTCCACTGTGTTTTGGGCCCCCAAAAGAAGCGTAGAGACAGAAGCGTTGACACTCAGTTAGAACTTGGAGGTGTGACAAGCACCAGTTCATTGACCATATACAGAATGTTGAGCCAGATGCTGTCTAGCTTCTTGAAATTCATGTAGACACGTTTCCTCCTCAAGCCCTGTTACAGACCTGAAGAAAAACTCTCTGAGGCAGAAGGAGGGTGTTTCTTTGGGTCTCCAGGCCTGCAGGGATCTGGAGACTATCAAGGTTTAATGTCTGGGAATCATCAGGGCTGGTCAGACCTCCTCCAGGGGAGTGTTCAGTGGGGGCACATAACCCCACAAAGATGGATAGGTGTAGGTGGAAGGTGAACCAAGATTAAGAAAGAGTGGTGGTTGGGACTATGATTATGCAGAAATGGATAGGCAACCTTGGCCTTTGGCATTTCTGACCATTGGATGACGTCCCCTCCATCTTGTATATCTATTGGGCTATCAAACTGACACATGCGCAGCGCAAACCTATCTTGTGCTGGAACAGGCAAGCAAGGAGGCTTGCGTTGTATCCAGCACAAGATAGGGTGCCAAAGTAGCTCAACAAGAGGTAAGAGGAAACTCTTCCCCTTATCCTTGGGTAAGCCACTGCAGCCCCTATGGGTCTCCTTGGACTTGCACCACCTCCTGAGCTGGCACAAGTCTGAGGACAGCGGAGTGGCTTGAAGCTGCTCCATGCTGCTCGGGAAACAGGGTTGGGATCCGGCATAACAGTCGGATCCCAACCCCGCCTCCTGCTCCCCACCTGCCTGTCCCTGGAACCGCCCTCTGCCCACCATCTATGAACAATCGGAGCATTATAATTTAGCATTATTAGCATTATTTTAATAATTAAATTGATTGTTAGCTGCCTTGTGTGCCCTTCGGGGAGAAAGGCGGAATACAAATCTAATAAATAATAATAATGAATTGTTCCCGCACTGTCCAATGAACACTCGAGACAACAGATATGGGAGAAAGGGCCACTTTATTTAACATAAACAAGAGGAGCAGAGGCTGAGACCTGCAGTATCCGAGGCAGCGAAAGCCCCTTGTGGTGTGGGGAGGGACCTCTGGGCGGTACCAGAAACCTCTGCCCCCAGGTGGGCATGCACCCGACTCTGAGTCGCGCCCCGCTGCTGGGACGGCGCGTCTCGTCCATGTCTATACCTTAAGGGGAAGGCAGCTGGACCGCAGCCTGCGCCACCTCGAGCCGCTAAGCCTCTGAGGTGGGATCTGCTATCCCGGCCAGGGCCCCGTCCAAGTCCTCGTGCCGCCAAGCCACTGAGGACTGAAATAGGGTTCTGCCCTGCCTGAGCCGCCTGAAGGTGCATGCCAGAGTCCCATTCACGCCTCCAAACCCGCACCACCTGCCACAAGGAGGGGTCAGCCTAGCGCTTGACCCCCCCGCTCCCAAACAGGGGCAGAAGCGACTTAAGGCCGCCCTGCAGGTCCTTAAGAAAGATGTCTGCGCCTCTCTCTGACAAATGAACTCCATCGCCCCTATACATGTCAGGCAGCGAGAACACAATCGCAGGATGCAGGACCACCCTGCCACCAGCGCGAGACACCAAATTGCCAATACTCCTGGTAACTTTCCTGCGCATCCTCTCAACCTTAGCGCAGCAGAAAGCCCCCCTCCACACACGACGCTGCAAGAAATCTGACCAAACCAAAGTGGTCTCCGGTAGCCAACCCATAAGGGTGGTGATGTCCTCACGAGCTCTGTTCAGCAGAGCCAGGCCGGACATCCTGCAAAGGTCATTTTTGCCCAGGTGGAGCACCAAAATGTCCGGTGGGGGGTTCACATTCAGGAACTCCATCGACGCAGGCAGCAGCTGGCCCCATCTCATGCCCCACTTGGCTAACCAAGCCACCTGCACTGCCGGGCTGAGGCCCAGATTCACTCCGAGGGGAGTAGCAGCCGCCCTCTGGCGGGCCCAAAAGATAATGGAGTGGCCGCAGATTAACACGCGTATCAGGCTACCATAGCGCCCTGCAAGATGAAAACAGAGATGTTATTGCAAGGCATCCACTTTTCGCTGTTCGCCCCACAGGTGGGGTATGCCCGGATACTATACGCGTCATTTGCGCACGTAGCGCCTGTAGGTTGACGAACGCCAACAGCCTAGCCTTTGTATGTCCTCCCCTGACAGCCCCAAGGCAGCTGCTGCGGAGGCTGTGCCAATGCGGAGGGAGTGTAAGCCAAACTCCCTAGGCTGCAACCCTAAAACCCCCAGGGCTCGTGAGAAAATTGCCCAAAACGAACAGCGTGAGAGGAGAACCATCCCTATGCTGGAACAGGGCTCCTGAGCGCTCCCCCGAGAGTGCAAAATACTCCCTTAACACCGCAACTGGGCACAATGGCATTCCCACCACCTCCCTAAGGGTCACCGAGCAACCAATGCCCCTTTGGTCCGTCTTGGACTGCCTGAGGTTAACTGAGACTCCTCCGGGCACCCAGGTTAGGTCCGCCCTCAGGAGGGCCCGCGCTGATTTATCAGACTTGTTTTTTGCCAGGAACTTGCTGGGGCGAAAGCACCAAAGAAGGCTGTAAGCAATGCTGCCCTGAAAAGTTGAACCTCATATGGCGATGAACAAAGGTTCGTGAAGGTCCCTGCGATACCCCTGAGCAACTCTGGCGTGATGGGGCGCCTGTGGTCCCGGACAGGGGGTGTTCTCTTAGCGAAACCCTCCAGCATCCTCCGCACTCTGAAGTCCTGAGTGAAATCGGGGTAGCCCCCTGATTTTGAAACAAAAGCTATGGCAGACATGAAGCCCGGGAGGGAGCTAACCGCCCTTCCTGACCGCTGCAGGTGTAGAAGGAAAAGCAGCAGGCGCTCAACCTTTGCTGGCCACAGGCTGGGCAAGCCGGCTGTCAGTCTTAAATCAGCGAACTCAGTTACCTTCTGAGTAGCCCCTCTGCGTGCTGGGCGCCAGAGAGGTGCATATGACCTCGTTTACTTCTGTAAGCCAAGGTCCCAGAGCCAAGGAGGCATGCGGTCCGGGGATGGCGCCGCCCCAGGGGCGAGTTCCCGAAATCGTTCCTCCTGAAATCAAGACAAAGCATCCGCGATGCAATTCTCAACCCCTGGGACGTGCTGAGCTACAAAAAGAGCATTAATGCGCAGGCATTGCAATATGAACTGCCACACAAGCCTCATGACCCTGGGGGATTTGGAAGACATCGAGTTCACTACGGCCACCACTGCCTGGTTGTCGCACCAAAAACGCACCGAGGTGTTCTGGAACTCGCCATCCACAACGCTGCAAGAGGTCCGGCCAGACCAAGGCGGTACCAGGCAGCCAACGCATAAGGGTGCTGATGTCCTCACGGGCTCTGCTCATCAGAGCCAGACCAGACATCCTGCAAAGGTCATTCTCGCCCAGGTGGAGCACCCAAAACGTCCGGTTGGCGGTTCAGTAACTTCATCAACGCGGGCAGCAGCTGGCCCCATCTCATCCCCTTCTTGGCTAACCAAGTGACCTGCACTGCCGGGCTGAGGCCCAAGTGCGATCTGAGGGGGGGGTTGCAGCCGCCCTCTTGCGGGCCCAAAAAGACCATGGAGTGGCCGCAGATTAATACGCGTACAGGGCTACCACAGTGTCCTGCAAATTGAAAGCAGAGATGTTAATGCAAGGTATCCTTGCTGCTGCTGCTGCCGCAGCTTAACACACGCCCTGGGCCACCACAGCGTCCTGCAAGATGAAAGCAGAGAGGTTATAGCAAGGCATCCCTTCCACGCTGCTCCCCCACAGATTGGGGAATGCCCAGAACACCAGAGTCACTGAAGTGAACCGTGCAATACTGGTCGACAGAACATTACCCCTTTCCCGGGTGGGGGCAGAGCACCCATTAAACGGTTGCTAATAGAACGCCCCCTCTCAAAGAAGAAGGGGCCACAAATCCATAAGGGGGGTTGTAACCAAACATTGCCCCTCACCCAGGAGCCGGGACAGTGCACCCATTAAGTGGGCTGGTAACGAAACATCACCCCTCTCTAAGGAGAAACGACTACACGGGTTGTTAACAGAAACCTCCTCCCCTCTTCCAAAGGCTTAGTGGCATTATGCCCACTAAGTGGGTCTGCACCAGAACACCCCCCTTCTCTGAAAGGAGTAGGGGTAGTACTCCTGGTAAGCACATTGTTGACCGAACACCACCAACCCCACCAAAGTCGGGTAAGCACACCCATTAAGCAGCCTGGTAACAGATCATCATAACAGAAGCCAAATTTAGGCTTTTAGGCATGAAGCTGAAAGCCAGGACCTCAAAGGTAGCGTTCTCTGAAGTGCTACCTGTTCCACGCGCAGGGCCAGCTAGGCAGGCGGAGATCAGGGGTCTCAATGCGTGGATGAGACGGTGGTGTAGGGAGGAGGGGTTTAGATTCGTTAGGCACTGGGGAACATTTTGGGACAAGCGGGGCCTGTACAAGAGGGACGGGCTCCATTTGAACCAGAATGGAACCAGACTGCTGGCGCATAACATTAAAAAGGTGGCAGAGCAGCTTTTAAACTGATCCCTGGGGGAAGGCCGACAGGAGCCGAGGGGCATCCGGTTCGGGACTCCTCATCCCATAGGGATGAGGATGGGGAGGTTAGAGAACAACAAGACAAAGGCAGGGTAGGAGAAGAAATTGGGAAAGGTAGGGTGATGGGATGTGATAGACGGTTTGGCACAATGAGAGGATGCGGGGACAAAGGAGCGAATAAGCAGCCCATCCTGGGGCATTCTGTGTATAAATGCTTTTATGCGAATGCCCGAAGTCTATGAGCAAAGGTGGGAGAACTGGAATGTCTGGTGACAAGGGAAAATATTGACATAGTGGGCATAACGGAAACCTGGTGGAATGCGGAGAATCAGTGGGATACCGCAATCCCGGGCTATAAACTCTACAGGAGGGACAGGCAGGGGCGTGTTGGAGGTGGGGTGGCCCTTTATGTTAAGGAAGGGATAGAATCCAGCAAAGTAGAGATTGAAGGTGGGTCCGACTCCACCGTAGAATCTCTGTGGGTTAAATTACCAGGCTTGTGCAGCAATGTAATACTGGGGGTGTGCTATCATCCTCCAGACCAGAAATCTGATGGGGACCTTGAAATGAGGAAACAGATCAGGGAGGTGACAAGGAAGGACAGGGTTGTAATCATGGGGGACTTCAATTATCCTCATATTGACTGGGTCAATTTGTGTTCTGGTCACGATAAGGAAACCAGATTTCTTGACGTGCTAAATGACTGTGGCTTAGAGCAGCTAGTCACGGAGCCCACCAGAGGACAGGTGACTCTGGATTTAATTTTGTGCGGTACGCAGGACCTGGTTAGAGATGTAAACGTTACTGAGCCATTGGGGAACAGTGATCATGCTGCGATCCGTTTTGACGTGCACGTTGGGGGGAAAATACCAGGCAAATCTCTAACAAAAACCCTTGACTTCCGACGGGCGGACTTCCCTCAAATGAGGAGGCTGGTTAGAAGGAGGTTGAAAGGGAGGGTAAAAAGAGTCCAGTCTCTCCAGAGTGCATGGAGGCTGCTTAAAACAACAGTAATAGAGGCCCAGCAGAGGTGTATACCGCAAAGAAAGAAGGGTTCCACTAAATCCAGGAGAGTGCCCGCATGGCTAACCAGCCAAGTTAGAGAAGCTGTGAAGGGCAAGGAAGCTTCCTTCCGTAAATGGAAGTCTTGCCCTAATGAAGAGAATAAAAAGGAACATAAACTGTGGCAAAAGAAATGTAAGAAGGTGATAGGGGAGGCCAAGCGAGACTATGAGGAACGCATGGCCAGCAACATTAAGGGAAATAACAAAAGCTTCTTCAAATATGTTAGAAGCAGGAAACCCGCCAGAGAAGCGGTTGGCCCTCTGGATGGTGAGGGAGGGAAAGGGGAGATAAAAGGAGACTTAGAGATGGCAGAGAAATTAAATGAGTTCTTTGCATCTGTCTTCACGGCAGAAGACCTCGGGCAGATACAGCTGCCCGAACGGCCCCTCCTAACTGAGGAGTTAAGTCAGATAGAGGTTAAAAGAGAAGAAGTTTCAGACCTCATTGATAAATTAAAGATCAATAAGTCACCGGGCCCTGATGGCATCCACCCAAGGGTTATTAAGGAATTGAAGAATGAAGTTGCAGATCTCTTGACTAAGGTATGCAACTTGTCCCTCAAAACGGCCACGGTGCCAGAAGATTGGAGGATAGCAAATGTCACGCCTATTTTTAAAAAGGGAAAGAGGGGGGACCCGGGAAACTATAGGCCGGTCAGCCTAACATCCATACCGGGTAAGATGGTGGAATGCCTCATCAAAGATAGGATCTCAAAACACATAGACGAACAGGCCTTGCTGAGGGAGAGTCAGCATGGCTTCTGTAAGGGTAAGTCTTGCCTCACGAACCTTATAGAATTCTTTGAAAAGGTCAACAGGCATGTGGATGCGGGAGAACCCGTGGACATCATATATCTGGACTTTCAGAAGGCGTTTGACACGGTCCCTCACCAAAGGCTACTGAAAAAACTCCACAGTCAGGGAATTAGAGGACAGGTCCTCTCGTGGATTGAGAACTGGTTGGAGGCCAGGAAGCAGAGAGTGGGTGTCAATGGGCAATTTTCACAATGGAGAGAGGTGAAAAGCGGTGTGCCCCAAGGATCTGTCCTGGGACCGGTGCTTTTCAACCTCTTCATAAATGACCTGGAGACAGGGTTGAGCAGTGAAGTGGCTAAGTTTGCAGATGACACCAAACTTTTCCGAGTGGTAAAGACCAGAAGTGATTGTGAGGAGCTCCAGAAGGATCTCTCCAGACTGGCAGAATGGGCAGCAAAATGGCAGATGCGCTTCAATGTCAGTAAGTGTAAAGTCATGCACATTGGGGCAAAAAATCAAAACTTTAGATATAGGCTGATGGGTTCTGAGCTGTCTGTGACAGATCAGGAGAGAGATCTTGGGGTGGTGGTGGACAGGTCGATGAAAGTGTCGACCCAATGTGCGGTGGCAGTGAAGAAGGCCAATTCTATGCTTGGGATCATTAGGAAGGGTATTGAGAATAAAACGGTTAGTATTATAATGCCGTTGTACAAATCTATGGTAAGGCCACACCTGGAGTATTGTGTCCAGTTCTGGTCGCCGCATCTCAAAAAAGACATAGTGGAAATGGAAAAGGTGCAAAAGAGAGCGACTAAGATGATTACGGGGCTGGGGCACCTTCCTTATGAGGAAAGGCTACGGCGTTTGGGCCTTTTCAGCCTAGAAAAGAGACGCTTGAGGGGGGACATGATTGAGACATACAAAATTATGCAGGGGATGGACAGAGTGGATAGGGAGATGCTCTTTACACTCTCACATAATACCAGAACCAGGGGACATCCACTAAAATTGAGTGTTGGGCGGGTTAGGACAGACAAAAGAAAATATTTCTTTACTCAGCGCGTGGTCGGTCTGTGGAACTCCTTGCCACAGGATGTGGTGCTGGCGTCTAGCCTAGACGCCTTTAAAAGGGGATTGGACGAGTTTCTGGAGGAAAAATCCATTATGGGGTACAAGCCATGATGTGTATGCGCAACCTCCTGATTTTAGGAATGGGTTAAGTCAGAATGCCAGATGTAGGGGAGAACACCAGGATGAGGTCTCTTGTTATCTGGTGTGCTCCCTGGGGCATTTGGTGGGCCGCTGTGAGATACAGGAAGCTGGACTAGATGGGCCTATGGCCTGATCCAGTGGGGCTGTTCTTATGTTCTTATCATCCTCCCCTAAGGAGAAGGGGTAGCATGCCTGTTAAGCAGGTTGGTAATAGAACTCCACTCTTCCCTTAAAGGTGTAGGGGGCGGCACACATATCTCCTCTCTCAAAGAGCAAGGGCGGCATGCCCACCAAGCGAGTTACTAAATGCCCTGCTGATGCCCAGGGAAAACATAATATTAAATGCTACACTCACATATTAAATGCCCCATCCACTCTGCCCCATTCCTTGGGTGCTGAAGCCTGGCCAGGCAGCTTTCAAAGCAGCTCCCACATAGATGGAGTGTATGCTGTAAGCAATCCGAGATGGCCAGGGGCTCCCCATATGCCTCTAAATATCCTCCAAAACTGATGAAGTATTAACAAGGAGGAGGTCAGGTGCCTGGGAGGAGATTGTTGCGGGTGGTTGGGCTGGTGTATCTGTACTGGCTTGCACTCATTGGAGCTCATTTTATGCCCGTATACTCATCATTAAGTCCCATTAAAATCAATGGAATACACTCCCAGGAAAGTGTGGACAGGATTGTAGCCTTAAGTCCAGCTATGTCTACCCGGATACAAGACCCCTTATACTCCTGGGACTTATTCCTTGGAAGTTGGAGCCAGGATCTGAGCCCTATGCTCCAAGCCTCTGCATGCCCCAATAGAAGCAAGCCCCCATTATCCCCCAGGGGCTTACTCCCCATAAAGTGGGCAAGGACTGCAACCCTATGACCGAGTCTCTGTGTGCCTGTTCAGAATTGTCATGAATATGCACAGTTTAGGCCTAGTAACATTGCAAAGCCTGAACCACAGTAACCCAGTAACACAGAAGAGGCTTGCAAGGGGCTTGCAGTCCTAGCTGCCAGGATTTACAATTCAATGGAAGGTGATAATGTAGCACCTGGGCAGCCAGAAAGACGCCCATCCATCAAGGATGGAATGCAGCTGTAGATCTCCAGGGGGGAGGGAAGAGCTGAGAGGGCGAGCTTCCAGCCCCACTTCTGAAGGACAGGGTTTTTGTTCCTTGTCTCTAGTGAGAGAGGTGGTGGGTGCACATCCTGCCCCACCAGGACCATGTGGCCTCTTAGGTAACTGAGGATCCACAAAAGAAGATGACCCAGGTGAGAGTCAGAGATCAATAGAGTTAGCCAGTCAGCTCTGCTGTTCTATGCTGATGTTTCCTAGAAGCTTTTATGCCTCTAGCATTTGCTGCCTTTGTAACCTTTTTGCAACCCTATGTATTTAACAAAGTAGAAAATCTCTTTACCATGTTGGTTCATTGTCTATTGGGGACAAAGGCCCAGAATCCTGCCCAGCCATTCAGCAAGCCACCAAAAATCCTCATTGTGGACTAGAAACTTGATGACTGAGACTTTAAGCAAAGGAAGTGCTCAACTATGGGACCCACTCCCAAGAAAGTGTGTGTAGCACTGCAGCCAGAGTCCGCCTGCCTCCTCAGAAGCAAGGCCCACCATAGACCATGGTGCCCACTCTCAGGAAAGTGTGTCTAGGATTGCAGCCAGAGTCCAAGGCTCTGCCTGCCTCCTCAGAAGCAAGGCCCATAGACCATGGGGCCTACTCTCAGGAAAGTGTTTCCAGGACTGTGGCCAGAGTCCAAGGCTCTGCCTGCCTCCCCGGAATCAAGGCCCATAGACCATGGGGCCTACTCTCAGGAAAGTGTGTCCAGGACTGTGGCCAGAGTCCAAGGCTCTGCCTGCCTCCCCAGAATCAAGGCCCATTATAGACCATGGGGCCTACTCTCAGGAAAGTGTGTCCAGGACTGTGGCCAGAGTCCAAGGCTCTGCCTGCCTCCCCGGAATCAAGGCCCATAGACCATGGGGCCTACTCTCAGGAAAGTGTTTCCAGGACTGTGGCCAGAGTCCAAGGCTCTGCCTGCCTCCCCGGAATCAAGGCCCATAGACCATGGGGCCTACTCTCAGGAAAGTGTGTCCAGGACTGTGGTCAGAGTCCAAGGCTCTGCCTGCCTCCCCGGAATCAAGGCCCATAGACCATGGGGCCTACTCTCAGGAAAGTGTTTCCAGGACTGTGGCCAGAGTCCAAGGCTCTGCCTGCCTCCCCGGAATCAAGGCCCATAGACCATGGGGCCTACTCTCAGGAAAGTGTTTCCAGGACTGTGGCCAGAGTCCAAGGCTCTGCCTGCCTCCCCGGAATCAAGGCCCATAGACCATGGGGCCTACTCTCAGGAAAGTGTTTCCAGGACTGTGGCCAGAGTCCAAGGCTCTGCCTGCCTCCCCAGAATCAAGGCCCATAGACCATGGGGCCTACTCTCAGGAAAGTGTTTCCAGGACTGTGGCCAGAGTCCAAGGCTCTGCCTGCCTCCCCAGAATCAAGGCCCATAGACCATGGGGCCTACTCTCAGGAAAGTGTTTCCAGGACTGTGGCCAGAGTCCAAGGCTCTGCCTGCCTCCCCAGAATCAAGGCCCATTATAGACCATGGGGCCTACACTCAAGAAAGTGTGTGTAGGATTACTGCCAGAGTCCAAGGCTCTGCCTGCCTCCCCAGAATCAAGGCCCATAGACCATGGGGCATAGGATTACGGCCAGAGTCCAAGGCTCTGCCTGCCTCCTCAGAAGCAAGGCCCATTATAGTCCAAAGGGCTTACTCCCTGGAAAGTGGGGCGAGGACTGCAGTTCTATGGTCCAAGCCTCTGCATGCCTACTCAGAAGCAAGCCCCATTATAGTCTAAGGGGCTTCCTCCCTGGCAATCGTGGTTGGGGTTGCAGCCCCAGCATTTCAACCTCTGCCTGGCTCCTCAGAGGCAAGCCCCATTATGGTCTCTGGGGCTTACTCGCATGAAAGTGGGTGATGTGGAGGCGCTGAGCTGGCGCCGCCTCCCATGGCGACTCCCCATGTGCGTGATCCTGCATGCAACAGGGATCAGGGCTCCTGTGCTGGCCTGCAGCCGCATGCAGTAAGCTGCAGCAGTCCTGCAGCTCGAGCCACGTGCAGCCAGGCGCCTGCTTCCATGCCATGTAGATCCTGCTTCCACGTGGAGCGCGCTGGGAGCCCTGGGCTTGCCTGCCAGCCGCATGCAGGGAGCTGCAACAGTCCTGCATCTGCATGGTCAGGCACCTGCGCCTTCGGGAGGGCTCCTGCGATGCAGAGCCTGCTCCCATGTGGAGCGCACTGCGACCTGCTACTTGGGCAGGCAGGAGCCCTGCGCTCACAGCGTCCCTCTCCTGCAACCCTTGTGGGTACCCTCCCAGGAAGCAGCAGCAGGAGCGCCACGTGCGCTGGAGACCTGGGCAAGGCCAGCAGGGAGTCCTGGCTCTGAGCTAGAAGGCGGCTCCGCCCACCAGGCCAGGGACTGAGAGCACACTCCAAGCATATCTGCTTGGAGCAAGTCCCCCTGCCATCCCCGGGGCTTACTCCCAGGAAAGTGGGAAACTCACTGGGGCTTACTCGCAAGAAAGCCAGTCCCCCTGCACTCCCGGGACTTACTCCCAGGAAAGTGGGAAACTCCCTGGGGCTTACTCGCAAGAAAGCCAGTCCCCCTGCACTCCCGGGGCTTACTCCCAGGAAAGTGTGCCTGGACTGCACCTGATCCTTCCTTGGGCAGAGCCTGTCCAAACCCCCATTCCCACCTTACAGATCAAACACGCTGCACATGAGATCCATCGCAGGAGGCCTCCTCGGGAGTTGCACTGGTCCTAAGGTGGCTGAATGGGGTCAGGTCCACTCTATTCCCACAGTGCCCACGTGCACAAAGAGGAAGAGGGCTGGGTCTCGTCCCCTTTTAAAGGACCACCGTAACTGCCCAACCCAGCCCTCTACACCTCCCCCTTGGGGAGGGGCTCTCGTGTCCTGGTCAGGCATAACAAACTTCGATCACCTCCTTAAAGGGGGCGATCGTGCTAATAATAAAAATCTATATGGGATCATTGGTTGCAAAATGCAAATAAGTTAAATGCCCATAAGGAGGGTAAAGATTACCAAAGTATTTCCCCCATGAATACCGCTGAACCAGTGTGGGCAAATTATGAATGTTTCTCCGATATGTCCCAAAGGAAACAAGGAGGAATTACAGGTACAAATGTAAGAACAATTATGTTTTAAAAAGGGAATCAAGAGATGTGAAGAGTAAAAGAGGGTCATCGACTGCTAAATGGTATTAGAAGACATCTATTTAGGATTCTGTGACCATTCTGTGGATTTTTTAAAAAAAATTTCACACTGAATATAGAAGGTAGAGAAATACAAAATGGAAGTTTGTAGAAACATATTTAAAGCTGATTGAGTGAAATATCTGCAGCTGGACTTTGATACCTTCTCCTCGGATTTTTGTATGGATGGATTCAGCTCAGAGGGTGAGATCTGCAATCCCACTGCGTTGTGAAGGGGTTCACCTCGCCAGGTCCATCAAGCTGAGGCTCTGTGAAACCCCAGCCTACATGATGGCTGACCTACCACATTGCTGAATCTCTTAGGCTGCTGTGAGAGCAGTCAAAGCATGGGATGCGGCTCCCAGTTCAGACCATGTCTGTGCATGACAAAAATGAAACACTACTCGCTTCAAACTCCGGGCCGGATTTTCTTGCATGTCCTGATGGGGCAGCATAGTACTGCTGAGGCAGAGAGGGGAATACCTCTCTGCCCCAGCTCTGGGTGTGGATTGCACTCTTTCTTGTTTAATTGTTGTGTAGCTTATTAGTGGTATAACTGCATATTTTTATGGCTGCAGCTCCTCCCTCCCTTGAGAGCTACAGCAGAATAATATGAATAGATGGTAGTTATAATCATCTTGTATTTCCTCCTGTCACACTGAAATGCTGGCTGAGATGTATGACTTCTGCAACGGGCAACTTGCATGTATCTAATGCATTATCCCATAAAAAGTTTGGATGGAACTTTGATAGACTTCAGTAATCCGCAAGGCCTCTAAAGTGCTGGTCTCTGCAATACGGAACGTGGAACAGAACGTGTCAGCCACTGTATCCGAATCATGGCCCAGTTGGGAACCCTGCTCCACAAAGCTATGGAGCATTACTCAAAGGCTACAATTCAGTGACTGGATTGTAGAGTGCAAGTACCATTGAACACAGTGAACCTGAAAACTGCATGTCAGAGTTTCTCAAACTGTGGGTCAGGACCCTACTAGGTGGGTCATGAGCCAATTTCTGGTGCGTCCCCATTAATTTCAAAATTTTATTTTTAATCTGTTAGACTTGATGCTACCATGCTATGTGACTGCATTTGGACAAATGTCAGAAATCTGTACTTTTGATAGGCTACTATGTATATGTTTTTAATAATTATCGTCAATTGCGCTTACTCCTGGGTAAGTGTGAATAGAATTATAGCCTAGGATTGTTAAAAAATTTTCCTGCTTGATAAGGTCACGTCTGGCTAAGATATCACTTCTGGTGGGTCCCAGCAGATTGTCACCCTAAAAAAGTGGTTCCCAATGCTAAAATGTTTGAGAACCACTGCTGTATGCAACAGGACAAATGAATTTTTAGTAACAAATATTACTAAAATATTAGTATGTTTAATATGCTTCCGTTTGTTATTCTGCATGTACAGATCTTTCAGCTGTCCACTATGGAGAATCAAACCAAAATAACAGAGTTTATACTGTTGGGACTCTCCAGTGATCCACTGGCACAGATATTTCTGTTCGTGGTATTTCTCATAATCTATGTGGTGACATTATTAGGCAATTCAGCCATCATTCTGGTCATCAGGACTGAGTCTAGCCTCCACCTCCCTATGTTCTTCTTTCTCAGCCATTTGGCCTTTGTCGACATCTGCTACTCTTCTGTCACAGCCCCCAAAATGTTGCAAAACTTGATAGCAGAGAGGAAAACTATCTCTGTGTCAGGATGCCTTTCACAGATCTTCTTCTTTCATCTTTTTGGTGGTACTGAGGTTTTGATTCTCTCTGCGATGGCCTTTGATCGCTATGCTGCTATATGTCATCCACTGCGTTATTCAGCCATCATGAAACAGCAGCTTTGCAGACAGTTCGTGGGTGGAGCCTGGGCAATGGGCTTCTTGGATGCTGTGACCAACACATTGCCTTTGCTGAACCTCCGATTCTGTCGACTCAACACAATCAGCCACTACAGCTGCGAAATTCCTACTGTCTTGAGTTTGACATGCAGTGATACCTTCTTTAATTACACGGTTCTGTTTGCTTCTACTTTTGTTTTTGGTGTACCATCCATCTTGCTCCTTCTTGTCTCTTACATTTACATCATCTCTGCCATTCTGAAGATTCAGTCAGCCAAGGGAAGGAGCAAAGCCTTCTCCACCTGCAGCTCCCACCTCATTGTCATTTGCTTGTTTTATCTGTCAGCTTTTTTCCAGTACATGAAGCCAAATTCCCCTTCCCTTAAGGACCTGGACAGGGTGGCCTCAATCCAGTATAGCATTTTAACTCCCATGTTAAATCCCATCATTTACAGTCTAAAAAACAAAGAGATGAAGATAGCGATGGGAAAACTGTTTAGAAAAAGTAGGTAATACTACACAAAAATACATCACAAAATGTAGCAATACAGTGTGTGCGAATGTTTCTCTGTGTGTCTTTTTATGGGGTCTTTTAGAATTGGTGCTCAACTTATTTACTTGGGTAATTAGTTAGAGCACAGTGTTGTCTTGAAGGGGATTGGGGTAACTCAGCACTCTGTAGCCTTTATTTTCCCTCAAGAGCAGCCAGGAAAACATGGAATCTTTTTGGCTTGGTGGATAGAACACCATTAGCGAGAATCTGTTGAAGAGACAACTAAGGGAATGTCTTCAAAGTTACAAGATATTTATTAAAGAAACATGTAGTTACAGAGGTAAAAATAAAATAAAAAAGTCCACAAAGCCTAACATGTATGTTTGTTAATAATGTAATGTTCCTAGGTTGTGGTGTGAGTTTATTTGGTGCACCAATATGAAATACAGGTTGGGCAGCCCTTATCCAGAATTCTGAAACCCAAAGTATTCCAAAACACATAACTTTTTTTAGCATCTTAATTTATAAATCAATACAAAGGATAGCAAATGAACCAACTCAATACAACCAATACAAACAGCAACAAAAACAACACCATATCTACATACATAAGATACAAATACTACATGTATAATGCACAAAATGCCAATGGCACCAAGGGACAGCACCTTGGGAAAAGCCCAGGATTGGGCTCTTATTGGTTAATTATTTAGACTCTTCTCAATAGTTTATTTCATTTCTCTCTAATCCTCAAATCCAGAAATCATTCTATCATTTTTTTTCTCTTGTATGCAGAAAATCAATGTGTGGTTTCCAGTTGTTCATAAATGTAATCAATGACTTCTCTTTAAGTAAAATTGTAAGTTGATCCACTTCTGCTCAATCCACAACCTTTATCTACCAATCTCCAACCAGCCGTATTTCTGTCGTTTTCCAATGTTGTGCACAATATATTCTTTTTTGAGAGCCAACAGGACACCACGAGTGGAAAATTCCATACCTTACTTCATGTGACGGGTTGCACAAAATTATTAGAAAATATTGTATAAAATTACCTTCAGGCTATGTGAACAAGGTCTCTATGAAAATAAATGAATTTCATCTTTAGACTTGGGCCCCATCTCCAATATAACTGATTAGGTATATGTAAGGATTCCAGAATATTGAAAAATCCTATATCCAAAACACTGGTGCCAAGCACTTTGGATAATGGATGCCCAACCTGTGTTCTTGCTTAATGAAAAGTTTTTGTTAAGAATTTTGAGATGTTACCATGCTGCTTCCTTGGAGCAGACTGCACAGGTTTTACTTTTACCTCTGCATGTAGCATATCATTAGTGTATAGAACTCATGGCCAGGTGATGTCTTGATGGCAACTAGCCTGGATGGTTTTAAAAGAGGATTGAACACATTCAGGAATATCAGATCTAATGATGAGTATGTGCTGTGTCTGGACTCAGTGGTGATATGGGAATAACAGTCAGTGCAAAGACTGCCTTTCTCTCCTCCTTGAGAGTTTCCCAAAAGCCGGACTCTGGATTAGATGGGTCTTTTGCCTTATCCAGCATGGATTTTCTTTTATCCCTATGCCTTGATAAATGAACATCACCTATAGAGGTGTGTGATTTTAGGTAGAGAGGCAGCCAGGGAGATGAGCCTTTTTTCACATTTCCCGGCCTGTTTGTGTCTCAAACTAGTTCAGTCAAGGTGCTTTTCCTTCAGTCATATACAATGTGTGGATTTACCTTATCCCTCTCATAGTATGCCGTACGTCAGATAGCTGTTTAGCTAGAAAGCTAGCTTTGAAACTGCTGAAATTCTCTATTAGCTAGTAGACCTTTCTTAACCCATTTTTGCCCGACCCACAGGTATACAAATTTGGCCCCTGTTGTGTATTTGCAACTTTGGGCAGAAATGGCTTAAGTACAATTGTGATTCTAGTCATTTCCATCATGCACATTTACAACAGCATATTTCATATGCTATTTCATAGCATATTAGTCCACCATATGACAAAGGCAGCCCAATTCTGTCCTCAGCAGGACCACTGACTGCAGCGGCGTCAAAATTGATTGTTATGATGGGATAACAGATTATGGCTTTGAAGGAGAGTTTCTTTGCCCCCACATCCATTCCTTGTATGTATGTACATAAGAAAATATTGCAAAGGTGCTATACTGTAAAGTCTCAAGTGATCTCTCTTACCCGAAGGAAATTACACTTGGTAGTACTGTCCCTGGAACTTCTCACTGCTCAGGGAAGTAGAGAGCATGGGGCAATACTATGAAGTAAAGAGTACACAAAAGCAATTAAGAAGACAATCAAAGTGGATAATGTATCAGGATTCTAAAATCTCACATGCATCAAAAAAAAAAATCAGAAACTTGAATTGTAAGAAGTTCCTTCCTGGTGATGCCACAAAGGTTTATTCCCAGTGGCACTATTATTTCCATAAAGATTTGAAACTTGGTTCATCTGGTGCCTATAACAGCATCAGACAAATTAGGATCAGTCATCGGTCTGATGAAACACCTGTTGCATGGGGTCCCTGTCAGCTACCAGATACCATATAAAAAATTATTCAAAGATATGCAGAGGAGGAAACATATGGGCAAAAACTAACCAGAACAAAAAGGAATGTTGGTAAGTTTTTTTTAATTTGCCTCTACTCCAACTTCTGCAAAATATAGGAACAGGCTCTTTGAATCCCACTGAGTTTAAAGAGATTTATTAAAAATAAAAATAACATTGGAGATAAATGTAATCATTTTAGATAATAGACCAGTGCGTTTTTTTAAAAATATATATATTTCCTTAGCAGTGAAACATATGGCAAAGTGGCTACTACACTATGATTAAAAACTACTCCTGCCAAGTGGCGAACAAGACTGGTGAACAAGTGACCGTGTGAAGTGCTGTTTCTCTTATATTTATCATGGGAGGAGCAACTATCTGTATTTACCCCAACAGAGTGTCTTCAGTAATGACTATTTGCTGGTGTTTCTTTTCAATCTTTTCTTCGATTGTGAACTGCTCTCGATCAGAGAACCATTCATTTCGTCATTGTGCTCCCCGAAATTATTGTGTGATCATTTTTTTAAAAATTGAAAATCACTATTTTAATATTCTTCATGATAATAAAATTAATAATATATCCTACGATTTGTTAATAAATGCCAAAATTGGGGAATCTTCAGGATATGCAGAATCCCCTTCAATATATGAATTCTATATTAATTCATTTGCCTTCCTTGGAAAGTCTCACAGTTCTCTGTGTGTGGGTGGGTGGGTTGGTGAGAGATAGAGAGAGAGCAGGGCCTCTGAGAACAATTTTATCAGGGGCTACAAAGTTTCTTTGGGTCCCTTCCCAAAGGGGGAGGGGGGAAATAGTGGCAAGCAGAACAGGGGAAAAATAAGAGAGGGGTGGGTGCTGACAGCCAGAATAGTCTTTGTAGGCCAGGTCTTCCAGGTTTCTTGATGTGGAGCCCAGGTCTACCCCACCATGAAGCATTGGCAGCTAGATTAAGTAATGTGGAAAATCAAACACACAGCGAGTTCAAGTCAAGTCCCTCTAAAATCTTTGAAACATAGAAAATCCATGGCAGAACATTAGCATCATCATATTTAGGCTCACACTAGAATGGACAGTGTCCTGTGTGCACCAAAATGAATTTCTGCAGCAGCTGTAGCTCTGCAGCTGGATTCCTGAGCTCCAACCCACTCCTTCATGGTTAGCAGATCCACAACCCAAAGAGCGAATGCAGAAGGTCAATTTCCTCCCTGATTTGGCACTGTGTTCAGGAGGGTCATGGCTGTATTCCTGGGCCCAGTTTGTCTGGCTTGCAGCAGCAACTGTCTGTGGTTGTGCCCCCAGTATCATATGCAGGCAGTGAGTTCAAGTGAGATAGGAAAATGTGACATCCCAGGATCTTTCTGGGTCTCATCTTTGACTCCTGGGACCCCCTTCTGACCCTGAGCACAAAAGGGGGTACAAATTACCCCCTTTATCTCCCTCTCCTAGTCCCTGAGAGAGAGAGAAAGAGAGAGAGAGAGATTTCATCTTCTTAGAGATTATCAGTTGACCTAATCCAGGGGTGCTCAAACTTTCAACTTTAGGGATGCTGGACCTGTAACAAGTGTATAGAAGAGAGAATTGCAGCAGGTGCAACTTGTCATCCCACAGATGACAAGCTACACCTGCTGAAATTCTCTCTTCTATACACTTGTTAAAGGTCCAGCATCCCTAAAGTTGAAAGTTTGAGGACCCCTGACCTAATCTATCTACTCTTCTTAACCAAGTAACCATCACATAATTTATTTGTCTAGGTCACCACTGTTGGACACTCTGAAACAAATAATCAATCAGTTACAGAATTCATACTGGTTGGCCTAACCAGTTCACCTGGACTACAGTCACTGCTCTTAGGGGCATTTGCCTTCATCTACGCTATGGCACTAGCTGGGAACCTGCTTCTCATCCTTGCCATATGCACTTGCAAGAAACTCCACACTCCCATGTACTTCCTGCTCACTAACCTGTCCTTAGTGAATGTGTTGTCCATCTCAGTTACAACACCCAAAATGCTCCAGAATCTTGGAACCCACAGAAAAAGCATCTCCTTTTACGGCTGCATTACACAAGTCTACCTCTTCATTTGGGCTCTAGTGACCGAACTTCTCATCCTCACATTTATGGCTTTCGATCGTTATGCTGCTATCTGCCATCCTTTGCAGTATGTAATCATCATGAGGAAAGACATGTGTGTTGGAATAACTATGAGCATATGGGTTGTTGGACTGGCCAATTCTACATTTCATCTTGGTTTTTTGCTTCAATTGTCCTTCTGCAGATCTAATATCATTAATCACTTCTTCTGTGATCTTCCCCCACTATTGAAGCTTTCCTGCTCAGACCCCAGCCTGAATGAGACTCTGACTTCTGGGGCAGCTGTCATCTTTGGGGTCTGCACTTGTGGGTTGACTTTAACTTCATATTTTTTCATCCTGAGGGCCATATTCACAATCCACTCTACTGAAGGAAAGAAGAAAGCTTTCTCAACGTGTTCCTCTCATCTCATCGTAGTTAGTTTTTATTTTTCTTCAGCCATTTATAGTTATATCAGGCCCACTTCAAGTTCTTCTCTTGAAAAAGACAAGTTGGTTTCCCTCCTTTATACAGTGGTAACCCCTGTACTTAACCCCATTGTATATTCTCTGAGAAACAAAGATGTGAAAGAGGCACTCAAGAGCCTTCCTGGAAGAGGTCTGCTGTTGTGGAGGCCACAAGTCTGATCTTGTGAAATGTCTAAGGGTGCAATCATAACCCCTTATGTCAGTGCTTTCCAGCACTGACATAAGGGCAATGCAGCTCCAAGATAAGGGAACAAACATTCCCTTACTTTGATGAGGCCTCCGTGAGTGCCACCCAACTGCAAGATGCAGCACATGTCCCATTGGCACCGCTATGCCAGTTCTGGAAAGCACTGGCATAAGGGGTTAGGATTGCGCCCTAAGTTAAAATATATTGAAGTGAAGGTATATAGTGTCTATATAGTATATAGTAAAAGTATATAGAAATATATAGTGAAGGCATAGTTGAGTTGATGACAGTGCTCCAGCCAAAGGGTGTACTTGTGTGATGATTGCACCATGAAGGGGTAACATCTGCAGAAATGGAGGATCCTACTAGTTTCTCTCACAGAACAACACTTGTAAAAACCCCATTTGAAAATAAATGGGGTTTATAGTCATTCTGCCTATGCAAACCACCTTGAGTTTACGAGACTGAAGTCTACGAGTGTATGAGAAAGGCAGTATATCAATAGTGTAATAAATAAATAAATAAATAAATTCCTTGGTACTTATATTGTACATAAATAAGATAGATGCTCATCAAAGGGCAGCTGATACCAGTCTTGGAATTCTCTTTGTTCAGTGACCAGTAAGCTCTCATCATTTTTAGTGGTATAATTCAAGGCAGTGTGCATGGGGTTCTCATAGGGTCTCCCTCCCAGTCACTGATCTGCCCCAGACCTGTTTACCTTCCGCATAATCAATTTATGTGCCTTCAGGCCATAACTTGGGCATTCTTGTCTCAGGATCAAATGGGGCCTAACTGAAGAAATCCTGAAGATATTCTCATTTCTCATCAACAGTTGTTACAGAATTGGACAGCTATCTCATTTAAGGCATTTGTATAAAAGGGGGGAAACTGTTATACAAACTTGTGGGATTTTTGTTTGTTTTTAATTGCTGAGGGCAACTTAAAATATTTGAGGCACAGCATAGGTGACCAAATTTTCATAGAGCAAATAATATTGATACAAATCAAAGCTACAGTTTGGGCTGATTGCACTTTACACTTTGCCTTCAATTCCTGTGTGTGTGTGTGTGTGTGTGTGTGTGTGTGTGTGTGTGTGTGTGTGTGTGCGCGCGCGCGCAAAATTCCAATGCTAAAATAAATGTTTTAGATAGTGGTTCCCAAACATTTTAGCACCGGGACCCACATTTTTAAATGACACTCTATCAGGACCCACTTAGTTTTACCAGATTTTTTTAAATAAACGAGATATAGAAAGAAAAAAATATATGTGATTTATTTATTTGTAAGTAACAATAACAAAAAAAAACCCCTTTATCTCCTTATGCACATGCTTGCAAACTGCAGGAGCTGAGCTCTTTGAAGCATAATTATCAGCTATAGTATCTTATTTTTGACTGAATATACAAAGATGGTCAAAGCACAACAAAGAGGCTTTTAATGAGGCAGTCAGGTCTCCCAAAGCCTGCAGCAGAGTGTCTGTTTACACAACAAAGAGGTTCTTAATGCAAAGAAGAGACAGCCTATCTCCTGTCTGTGCAACCAGCTAGAGTCTGGCAGGGAGGGTCTGCCTCTGAATGCACTGAGGGAGAAGAGCACAGGCTGGGATTTTGACTACCCACCTGGCACCACATTCTGGGGTGCAGAGGCAAAGCAGCCATACAGAAGTTGATGGCATAGGCTTCACTTCCAGACTCTGAGGAAGGGTACTTACAATACAATCCTATACGGTTTTACTCAGAAGTAAGCCCCAGTGTGTTCAGTGAGGCTTACTCCCAGGTAAGAGTGTATAGGATTGCAGCCTTAGGCCCAATCCTGTGCTAGGCCAGCACCTGCCACGCTACCCCAGCAACCACTACAGTGAAAGAGCCGTAAGGCACTTTCCAGGCCGTGATGAGGCCGCAGCAGTGGTACTGAGGTAGCGCCATTCAGTGCTGGGCCTCAATGCCAAGAGGACGACAGTGGAGCACAGTTGGCAGTATCGTCATCACTTGGCAGTGAGGCTTTTCAGGGTGGGAGGCAGGTGGGAGGAAGGCAGGGGAGGAGGAACTAGGAAGGAAGGTTCAGTAGAGGGGGCAGAGATAGCAGTAGACTCTGCTGCCATATCCTATGCTCCCTCTCTGGCCAAATAGACCTACATTGGTCTCCTCAGTTCTGCACCACCTCAAGAGCAGACACAGCTGTGGGAAGACCCATTGGGGCTACGGCACCATTACCTGGAGTCTGTCCCAGCACCATAGGATGTAGCAGTAGCCATTTCGGTGCTGCTGGTCTTCTGGGCCCTGGGGCAGCCTAGGATTGGGCTGCCCATGTGTTTCCAGTGAGAAGTGGTGTGGCAGGAATGGAGATATGTATAGCAGTTGGGTCTGAAACAACTTTGTGGCTCTTTCTCTCTCTCACCCAAAGAAAATTACACTTGGTAGCACTGTCCCTGGAATTCCTCACTGCTCAAGGAAATATGAACACTATGTCACAAAGCTATGCAGTAATGAAATGTACACAAACAATTAAAAAGACAAGCAAAACAACAGCTATCAAAGCAGGGTTCCAAAATCTAACTTGCATCATGAAAAAGATCAGAAACCTGGGCTGCAATACATTCTTTCCTGATGATGTCTCAAAACTCCTGTTCCCAGAGGCCCCCTCATTTGCATAAAGAGAGATCTGAAAGCGGAGGATCAGTAAATGACTGTGAATCCTCAGATGAGTTATCCTTGGGCTGACAAAACACAGTTGCATGTCCTACTTGTCAGGTATCAGATACCAAACCGAAAATAATTCAATGACCTGCGAAGGAGTAAAGATTTCAGGAAGATCCACCTAGAACAAATAGCAATGAAGGTAAGTCATTAATGCCATCTGTTTTCCCTGCCCCGGCTTCTTCCTTACATCTGAACAATATGGGAACCGGCTATTTGAATTCTGCCAAGATTAAAAAGGTTTGCAAATTAACATTGGAGATAAATATTCCATCATATTAGACTAGATAGATAGATAGATAGATAGATAGATAGATAGATAGATAGATAGATAGATAGATAGATAGATAGATAGATAGATAGATAGATAGATAGATAGATAGAATAACTGCTACAATGTGCTAATAAATGATATAAATGTAGGCAAATTGGATTATTATCTGGATAAATAATTTATTAGTAAGTATGTCTATATAAAATAGATTTATTTATCAAATGTTTATCTACAATGTATTTATAATCATATTTTGTATAATTAAATTAATATCAATATTAATAAGAATTTATTTATTTAAATTAAATATTCACCATAAATTATTATTCATAGCAGTCGTGTATTAATATTAGTATATTATTACTTTGAGACTTGTTCTAAAGCAAGTCATTTTGCCTTCTTTGGAAAGTTGCAGGGGTGTGTGTATGTTTCTATCAGTACCTGTATGAAAGAGAAAGAGGAGGGAGGAGGGAGGGAAGACACAGAGAGTAATCAACCTTCTAAACTGAATTCATGCCATCCAATTTGTCTGTCTAGGTGCCCACCATTGGAGATGCTGTAATTAACAATCAGTCAGTTAGTAAATTCATACTGGTTGGTCTAACCAGTTCACCTGGACTGGAATCACTTCTCTTGGGGGTATTTGCCTTTATCTACACTATAGCACTAGCTGGAAACCTGCTTCTCATCCTTGTAATATGTACTTGCAAGAAACTCCACACTCCCATGTACTTCCTGCTCATCAACCTTTCCTTAGTGAATGTGTTTTCCATCTCAATTATAACACCCAAAATGCTCCTGAATCTGGGGACCCATAGAAAAAGCATCTCCTTTTATGGCTGCTTTACACAAGTCCATCTCTTCGTATGGGCCCTAGCGACTGAACTTCTAATTCTCACCTTTATGGCTGTTGACCGCTATGCTGCTATCTGCCACCCTTTGCACTACACACTCATCATGAGGAAGGAAAGATGTGTAGCAATAACTATGAGCATTTGGGCTGTCGGACTGGCAAATTCTACATTTCATGTTAGTCTTTTACTTCAGCTGTCCTTCTGCAACTCCGGTATCATCAATAATTTCTTCTGTGATTTCCCTGCACTTTTAAAGCGCTCCTGCTCAGACACCAGCCTGAATGAGACTTTGACTTCTGTAGCAACTGCGATCTTTGCGGTCTGCACCTGTGGGTTGACTTTAACTTCATATTTCTTCATCCTGAGAGCTATCTTCAGAATCCGCTCCGCTGAAGGGAAGAAGAAAGCTTTCTCAACATGTTCTTCTCACCTTGTTGTAGTTATTTTTTATTTTTCTTCAGTCATTTATAATTATATCAAGCCCACTTCTGGCTCTTCTGTGGAAAAAGACAAGCTAGTTTCTCTCCTTTATACTGTGGTAACCCCGGTACTTAATCCTATTGTATATTCTCTGAGAAACAAAGATGTGAAAGAGGCACTCAAGAGCCTTCCAGGAAGAGGTCTGCTGTTATGGAGGCCGCAAGTCTGATCTTTAAATACGTCTAAGTCAAAATATATTGAAGGTAAAAAATAGCGAAGGTATAGTTGAGTTGATGACAGTGCTCCAGCCTAAGTGTGTACCTGTATGATGATTTCACCATGAAGGAGTAACATCTGCAGAAATGGAGGATCCTATTAGTTTCTCTCACAGAATAACACTTGTAAGAACCCCAGTTGAAAAATGGGGTTTATTGACACTCTGCCTTTGTAAACTGCCTTGAGTTTACAAGACTGAAGTCTATGAGTATATGAGAAAGGCAGTATATCAATAAATAAATAAATAAATAAATAAATAAATAAATTCCTTGGTGCCTATATAAATAAGATAGATGCTCATCAAAGGGCAGTTGATACTAGTCTTGGAATTCTCTGATCAGTTACCAGTAAAGATAGATCTCATCATTTTCAGTATAACTCAAGACAGTATGCAGGGAGTTCTCATGGGAGTATGAGTTCTCAGTTCTCAGTATGCAGGAACAGGGGTTGGGATCGGGCATAACAGCCGGATCCCAGTCCCGCCTGCCACTCCCTACCTGCTTGCCTGCCTCTGGGGCTGCCCCCGCCTGCCCTCCACCCACCCAGGAACCCAGTGTAAGGTTCACTTTCCCATGTTCAAATTGTACTAATATATGTTGGTGCTTATGGAGAAGACCTGGGTTGCATTTCCACTACAGCTTTAATCCACTTTCAGTGCACTTCTATTCTACCAATGTATTGTAGTTTGGTAAGGAATCTGAGAGATGTTAGAGCTACCCTTAACAGACTACAGTTCACCAGAATGCATTGGGATAATAGAAGTGAACTGAAACTGGATTAAACCTATAGTGGAAATGCTGCAAGTTTATTACATTTGTAATTTATTTAATGTTTATTACATTTAACATTTATTACACTTGTAATTTAGTATTTATTACATTTGGATTACAGCTGTAGTGGAAACATAGCCCTGGATATGGGCACACAAATTGATTTTGTAGTAATTTTGTTGTGTACTGTATAGTTTGTTTTATCAAGGCCTGGGCCCCCCAGAAACCAGGGTCCCAGGGATTTTGCCCCCTCCTAAGGCCTGCTGCTACAATACATTAATACAGTGGTTCTCAAACGTTTCACACTGGGACCCACTTTTCAGAATGAGAATCTGTCAGGACCCCTGGAAGTGATGTCATGACCGGAGGTAACATCATCAAGCAGGAAAACTTTTCACAATCCCAGGCTGCATTCCTACCCACACTTACCCAGGAGTAAGCCCCATTAACTATCATTGTCAAAAGCATATATAGAGCAGCCTGTTATAAATAGAGATCTATCACATTTCCCCAAATGCAGTCACATACCACGGTAGCATCAAGACTAATATATTAAAAATAAAATATTGAAGTGAATAGGGACCCACCTGAAATTGGCTTGTGACCCACCTAGTGGGTCCCGACCCACAGTTTGAGAAACATTGCATCAATACATGACATAAATTTTGGCAAAATTTGGGAATTTTAGGAATGTGCAGAAGTTGAACCCCTTGAGATTTGTTCTGTAAGAACTCCTTTCACTTTCCTTTGCAAATCTCATACCAGTGTGTATGTGTGTTTGTGACAGACAGACAGACAAAGAAGTAATCTTTGCTGAGGAATTCCACCACAAAAGATGTTTGACACAGAAATTGGAGAAAAACGGGCCATGATTTATTGAAACTACAATGCCAGGTGCTTTCTGATGTAGCTGATTAAAAAGTGCCTGCTGGGGGACATGGCACCGCAATGC
Organism: Tiliqua scincoides; assembly: GCF_035046505.1. NCBI lineage: Eukaryota > Metazoa > Chordata > Lepidosauria > Squamata > Scincidae > Tiliqua > Tiliqua scincoides. The sequence continues at coordinate 104,189,321 of NC_089825.1, read as the reverse complement.
AGCCTGCCTGGACCTGCCTCCTTCTGGTCTGCTCAGTGGCAGCATGGCAAGACATGCAGAGGGGTGGAAAATAAGCAAGGAAGCCTCCTCCCACATATGCGGATGGAGCCCTTTTAATGAAATACTGTATATCTGTTTAAGTTACTACCATTGGTGATGCTGCAATCAAGAATCAATCAGTTAGTGCATTCATACTGGTTGGTCTAACCAGTTCACCTGAACTGGAGTCACTTCTCTTGGGGGCATTTGCCTTCATCTACACTATAGCACTAGCTGGAAACTTCCTCCTCATCCTTGCCATATGCATTTGCAAGAAACTCCACACTCCCATGTACTTCTTGCTCATCAACTTGTCCTTAGTGAATGTGTTGTCCATCTCAGTTACAACACCCAAAATGCTCCAGAATCTTGGAACACACAGAAAAAGCATCTCCTTTTATGGCTGCTTTAAACAAGTCCATCTGTTTGTATGGGCACTAGTGACAGAAACTCTCATTCTAGCTTTTATGGCTTTTGACCGCTATGCTGCTATCTGCCACTCTTTGCACTACACACTCATCATGAAGAAGGAAGTGTACATTGGAACAGCTGTGAGCATTTGGTTTGTTGGACTGGCCAATTCAACATTTCATCTTGGTCTTTTACTTCCACTGTCCTTCTGCAAGTCCAACATCGTCAACAACTTCTTTTGTGATTATCCACCAGTTTTGAAGCTGTCCTGCTCAGACACCAGCCTGAACTCGACTCTGACTTCTGGGGCAGCTGTCATCTTTGGGATCTGCAACTGTGGATTGACTTTAACTTTGTATTTTTTTCATCCTGAGGACAGTATTCAGCTTCCACTCAAGGGAAGAAGAAAGCCTTCTCAATGTGTTCCTCTCCTCTCATTGTAGCTAGTTTTTATTTTTTTCTCAGTTTTTATTTTTTTTCTCAGTTATGTACACATCACTTTATTGTTAATAAAGCTGAGGTTCACTTTTAATCCATTTCCTGTGTGTCATTTCTTATTTCTGGGTGTGGTTGTGTTGGGCAAATGTTGGATTGTCCCAGAGTAGATTGGCTTGTGAGAAAGGCTTAATGACAAGAAGTGCACTGAGGCAAGGTTAACAGTAGGAATAAAACTTTTTAAGGACTTTAACAAAGAAAAGAACACACAAACAGTATGGTGTATTACCCTTACAGATAGAATCTTCAAAAGATGGTCTCAGCTATGCTAGCTAATGCTACCATGCATATTTCCTTCCCTTCACCGGATGCCCAGGATGAAGCTGTAGAACAGGAAAGCAAGTTCAAGTGTAGTGTAGTGCAGCTCAAGGAGTCAGGAGGCTTGCTAAAAGGCTGGATCCAAAGCTGGATCTCAAGCTCTTTCTTTCAAGATGGTATTTCAGCTCTCTAATACCTTAGTTCACCTCTCTTGGCAAGATCTGCCACTCAGGTTGGACCTGAGGGCCTTTTAAAGGCTTTGCAAGGCCTTCTTTGTGAACCTGAGAAACCTAGTCTTCAGTCAGATCAGGGTTGATTGACAGGTGCTGGTTTCTGCATGAACTCTTTTCTATCAGGTGGAATCATGCTGTCTACTCCCCCAGCAGAAGATGCAACTAAGGGCGCAAAGGTAGTTGACATCTACTGAAGTTCCTCAGATCATGGCTTGGTTGGAAGTTTATTTGTCTTTCCCTGTGAACTAAAACAAAACCCAAGAGGTCTGTATTCCAGCTTTTTATTCTGAGACAGAATAGTGTCTGGCAGGGAGATCTGTTTACATAATAAAGGCAATAGATTGGGCTGAATGTTTGCTTAAATTACTGCGAAATACACCAAGTCAAGATCAGAGTACCATACTATTTTTGCCATATTCTTGTTATTTAAAATTAAACATCCATATTACTCATTATGCAAATTCAATTATATAATGTTGACTTGAGCAGTAAGTGTTCTCACTTCTCTATCTCCCCAAATCACCAGTTGTTCTGAAATGACCTCCAGAAACCTATTGACATGCCCCAAACATAATGTAACTATGTTTATGGCTTAGTACAGTGCTATTCAAACTGGGGCGTTATGACGCCCCAGCCTGAGGGCTCTGGTCTCTGCCCCCTTAAGGGGCAAGGGCAGCCTAGAGGTGGCGGGAAGGCAGCTGCGCGATCCCCAGGATCGCACTGCTCAGGGGGCTGCAGGGGCTTGGGTGCACTTACTCAAGCCTCCTGCAGCCTCCCTAGGGTGCGGGGAGCCCGGCACAACTTCTGTCAGGGCTCCCCGCAGCAGGGAAAGTGGATGCGGGGCAATTGCCAGGTGACAGATGGCCTAGGTACGCCACTGAGTGGTATTAACATTAGTACAGGTGTTATTACTCTGAGACATGTTCTAATGAAAGTCATTTCACCTTCTTTGGAAAGTTGCAGGGGGGTGTGTGTGTGAAAGAGGAAGAGGGAGAGAGAGGGGCACAATCAACCTTCTAAACTGAATCCACATTATCCAATTTGTCTCTCCAGGTTCTCACCATTGGAGATGCTATAATTAAAAATCAGTCAGTTAGTGAATTCATACTGGTTGGTCTAACCAGTTCACCTGCACTGGAGTCACTTCTCTTGGGGATATTTGCCTTCATCTACACTATGGCGCTAGCTGGAAATTTCCTCCTCATCCTTGCCATATGCACTTGCAAGAAACTTCACACACCCATGTACTTCCTGCTCACTAACCTGTCCTTAGTGAATGTGTTTTCCCTCTCAATCACAACACCCAAAATGCTCCAGAATCTGGGGACTCACAGAAAAAGTATCTCCTTTTATGGCTGCTTTACACAAGTCCATCTCTTCTTATGGACACTGGCGACTAAAATTCTCATTCTCACATTTATGGTTTTTTGGGACTTGATGGTGCTCCATTGCTCATCCCCAGTGGCGGAACCAGAGGGGTGAGGAGCTGTAAGTCCCACACAGCTCCGAAACTCGCTGTATTAGCGGTCTCTCCCCCTCGCTCTTGGAGCCTGCAAGGGGTGAAAGCAACACAGAGGAGATACCTCTGCATTGCTTTCAGTCCTCAGAATTGCCCCATGAGTGAGGGGGAGGGGCATCTTACATGGCGAGTTTCAGAACCTTCTGCACATACAACTGGGCCCTCCCTCTGGCTCCACTACTGCTCATCCCCAGTTCAAGATGGATCCTTCTTTTGTTTTGCACTCTAACAAGGGGGCAGCAACCAATTTCATTTGCTACAGAGGCCACAGCTTCGAATAACATACTACTCATGGTTCATGTCGCCATGGAATTGGTGGAGATAACTAGAGTTGGAAACCATTCTTTGGTGTCACTTTGTTTACTCTAAGTCTAGAAGGTTCTAGGATGTGGCTTTTGTTTACAGGTTCAAATTTGCTGTGCAAGGAAGGTGCTACCAGTCCTGGAAATTTCCCAGTGGAAATGAAAGGAAGGAAAAATTTCTCTCAAGCCAGTCACGAGTGGTTGAGGAAGGAGGATGCTCTGAAGAATGGGATGCATGGACACTCTGGCGTTGTGTTCAATCAGGTGGGCAGGTGGTCTCTTTCTGTTTTTGGAGGCACCAAGGGATAGAAGCATAGGCAGGAATTAGTACCAACCTATCCAGTTGGCACCTCATTCTGGGATGCAGAAGTAAAGCAACCAAAATGAAGTTGACAGGACACCACAAGGGCAGAGCCTGGTGCTAGGGGTAGTTCCTGGCATTGCAGCAGCACGAACCACAACATTGCTGGAGCAGGCAGCATGAGGCTGTTGTTCACTGGGCTCATCTCATGAAATGGGAGTCTGCATAACACTAGATGTTAGTTGGTGGGGTATGGAGCAAGGCAGACTATAAAGTACATGTGGGACCTCAGTATTTGCAGAGGTTCTGGGATGCATTCTGGAGTGAATCTGGAAGGAGCAAGGAGCCTCTATGTGACCCAGAAGTGGGTCTTTCAGCCCTATAAATAGTGCTGGAGCCTTGGAAACGGCACTGTTTTGCTGCACAATGGTAGTAGTCCCAATTTTCATACCATTTTTTATTTAAATGCCTTCAAAAACTTGAACCAAGTCAAATTCACAGATGCCAGATCTGCGGATACTGGGGTCTGATTCCTAGCCAGGAATGGCTTTGGGTGTCTAAAGTTCATGAAGTGCTCAATTAACATGAACTTCACTTTGATGAAGACTTAAAACAAATAAAACAATATTCAAATGTGCACTCTTACCCAGTAAGAGTGGAATTTTCATTGCTCCTATGGGAGCTAGAGTGGTATCAGGTGAGGTTGTTGGACTTGGCCAGGAGGGCTTGTGTTCATGTTTAAAGCAGCACAAAAGAAGGGGTCAAAGGTGCCTAACACTGAACCCTCATGCTGTTTTCTCCTAATGTGCCCTTTGTTCCTATTTGCTCCATTTCCTTAATGAACATTAATTCCTAGCCTCAACTGTTGGACAGGAAAAACTTCTCATATACTGTCTTCAAAATAAATCTCACATTAATAGTTTTCCCAAGCCCACAGAAGTGAGGCTAAGGGCACAATTCTGGTTTGTCCCTGGGCTAGTGCTTTTAAGGCATGTTTGCACCACCTTAAGAATCAGGGAGGCTGGTTCAAAGACATGCGCTAGCCTCTCTGTGCTGCTTTCTGGACTTCAGCTGGTAAGTTGCACCAGCCAAGGGCTGCCAATGTAGGGGGTTGGGGAGGGGGAGGGTGAAATGATGGTGTTCTTGGGCAGGGGGAAGGTGGCCCAGGCTCAGGGGCCAGGAGGGGGCCGGGACCAGGATCCAGCACTTAGGTGGGATCCTGAGCTCCCTCCCAAGTGGCCTGGCCTTACACTGGGCCTCTTGGATCTGCACCACCTCTTTAGGTAGTCCAGATAGCTCCATATGGGCAGCTGCTGCATGATAAGGGGTAAGGGAATGAATTTGAATAAGGGGAGATTTCCTCTGAGTTGCGCTGCAACCAGGCCCAGCTCTGATCTGGGTGAATGTGCGTTCTGGCAGCATTACATAGTTTCTAGCTGTTATTAATGCAACACACTGGAGATCACAGCCTTGTCACCACTGGAAGTGGTAAATGGCTGGCCCAGGTAAGACTATGCAGGGGGCAGGAGGGAGAGATGATGAATGTGAAATGGGCTGGTAAGAGGGAAAAGTGGGGAGGCAAGGCGGCAAGGAGGAGGGCAGATTGGTCCAGGGATGGAAGCAGGTTCAGTAGCAGCACTGTTGGCTGAATCCTAATGCCCTTCCTGGACCTGCTGAGCTTTCACAGGTCCACACAGATTTGCATCAGCGATATTACAGATGCAGGTCCAGGTTGATCCATGTGGGCAGTGGAATCCTCCCCCAGGGGGAGGAAGCCTTCAGGGCCCAAACTCCCCAGTGGGATACAGCAGATGACACATTTGTGTTGCTACACCGCTACGCAGAACATAAGGTAAAATTTGGCTGCCCAGTCCTTGGTATATATATTGTATGAAATAAGTCTTTTTTTGTATGTAAATAATAAGAAAATGAAATAAGTCTGATTCCAGTCTTTGAATTCTCTTTCATTCGCAGTCATATTATTGATATATCACTATGGCTAAAAATCCTATCCACACTTTCCTGGGAGTAAGCCCCATTAACTATAATGGAACTTACTTCTGAGTAGGCATGCATAGGATTGCTCTGTAAACAGCAGCTTAGTGCAGACAGTTGGTGAGAGCAACCTGGGCAATGGGCTTCTTGGATAAACATGATCAACATGTTGTCTTTGCTGAACCTCAGATTCTCTAGACTCAACACAATCAGCCACTACAGCTGTGAAATTCCAACTTATATGGTTCTGTTTGCTTCTAGTTTTGTCTTTGGTGTAACGACCTTCTTGCTCCTCTGTACATCATCTCTGCCATTCTGAAGATCCAGAGCCCAATTCTGAGCTTGGCAGGCCAGCTTACTGCCAGTGCACACCATCACAAACATGCCATAAAGCACATTTGCGAGGGTTAGCATCAGGCCAGCTCTGGCACTGGGCCCGCATTCTGTTGCCCAGTAGTTGCCTAGACCACCTGGTGGCAGTGAGTGGGGGTGTGGCTGGAGGCGGGAGGAGGCATTTTGGGGGAGGCAGGCAGAGGGCAGGGAGGAGGCATAGCTCCACCGGATCCAGTTTGACGCCACCAGATCTAGAGCCCTGTTTTGGACCGCGTGGTCTGACACAGGATTCTTCAATTCTGCGCCAGCACAAGAGCTCTGCAGAATTGAGAAGCCCCATTGCAGGGCTACTTCCCTTACTCAGGGAATGGGGACAAAAGTCCCCTTCACCCAAGGAGGAGCCAGCGGCTCAATGGATGTCATGGTAGCCAATTTGGCACTGAGGCAGGCCCACGCTCTGGGCAGCTCAGGATTGGACTCGCCCTCAGCAAAGGGAAGGAGAAAAGTCTTCTCCACCTGCAGCTCCCAACGCATTGTCATGCACTTGTTTTATATACCAGCTTTTATCCATTACATGAAGACAAATTGCCCCTCCCTTAAGGATGTGAACAGAGTGGCCTTGATCCAGTATAACATTTTTACCTCCATGTTAAAGCCCATGATATCACCATGGCAGGCACAGAAAGTATCATCAAATGTTGATAGGGCAGACATTTGAATGAATCATCGCCTCCACGGGAGCATGCAATTGACCCAAGGTTATCTAGAGTCAAGTCCATGATATGGTAGTCTCTAAGAAGTCTCTCTCTCTCTCTCTCTCTCTCTCTCTCTCTCTCTCTCTCTCTCTCTGGAGACTGGATGTCGTGATGAAGTCACTGCTTTGTAGGAGAGACAGTTTGCCCCCACTTGTCCATTGCACTGTAAAACCTCAAGTGCTCTCTCTCTAACCGGAAGGAAATTACACTTGGTAGCACTGCCCCTAGAACTCCCCAGTGCTTGAGGAAGTATGAACATTGTATGTCACAAGGATATGTATAACATTTAAAAGACAAGCAAAATAACAGCTATCAAAGCAGGGTTCTAAAATCTAACTTGCATCAGGATGAAAAAAAATCAGAAACCTGGATTGCAGTAAATTCCTTCCTGATGGTGTCACAAAGTGGTCCCCTCATTTGCATGAAGAGAGATCTGAAAGTAGGGACTGGCTTGGATCAGTGAATGATTGCGCCTGCCACAGCATCTGATGTGTCACCCTCAGCCACCGGCCTGCTGAAACACAGTTGCGTGGGCTGTTTGTCAGGTCACAGATGCTAAATAGAAATTAATTCAGTGACCTGCGAAGGAGTAAAGATTTCAGAAAGATCTACTCAGAACAAACAGGAATGAAGGTACATTTTTACTGTAATCTGTTTTCCCTGCCTGGGCTTCTTCCTTACCTCTGCATAATATGGGAACCAGCTATTTGAATTCTGCCAAGATTAAAAGCTTTGCCAATTAACATTGGAGTTAAATATTTCATCATATTAGACTGTACATCAATTAGATAGATAGATAGATAGATAGATAGATAGATAGATAGATAGATAGATAGATAGATAGATAGAATAACTGCTACAATGTGCTAGTAAATGATATAAATGTAGGCAAATGGTGTTATTATCAAGTTGAATATTTATTAGTAAGTATGCCTATATAAAATAGATTTATTTATCAAATATTATCTACAATCTATTTATAATCATATTTTATATAATTAAATTAATATTAATGTTAACAATTTATTTTTTAAAATATTCACATAAAATTATTATTCATAGCAGTAGTATATTAATATTTGCATAAATATTATTACTTTGAGACTTGTTCTAAAGCAAGTCATTTGCCTTCTTTGGAAAGTTGCAGGGGTGTGTGTGTGTGTGTGTGTGTGTGTGTGTGTGTGTGTGTCTGTCTGTTGTTTCTATCTGCCTGTATCTATCTGCCAGTGAAAGTGAGAGAGATAGGGAAGGAAGGGGAGACACAGAGAGTCCTAATCAACTTTCTAAACTGAATCCATGCCATCCACTTTGTCTGTCTAGGTGCCCAGCACTGGAGATGCTGTAATTAAGAATCAGACAGTAAGTGAATTCATGCTAGTCGGTCTAACAAGTTCATCTGGACTGGAGTCACTTCTCTTATGGGTTTTTGCCTTCATCTACACTATAGCACTAACTGGAAACCTGCTTCTCATCCTTGCCATATGCACTTGCAAGAAACTCCACACTCCCATGTACTTCCTGCTCACCAACCTGTCCTTAGTGAATGTGTTTTCCATCTCAATCACAACACCCAAAATGCTCCAGAATCTCAGCGCCCACAGAAAAAGCATCTCCTTTTATGGCTGCTTTACACAAGTCCATCTCTTCGTATGGGCACTGGGAACTGAAATTTTCATTCTCACTTTTATGGCATTTGACCGCTATGCTGCTATCTGCCAGCCTTTGCAGTACACACTCATTATGAGGAAGGAAAGATGTGTAGCAATAACTATGAGCCTTTGGGCTGTTGGACTGGCAAATTCTACATTTCATGTTAGTCTTTTACTTCAGCTGTCCTTCTGCAATCCCAGTATCATCAATAATTTCTTCTGTGATTTCCCAGCACTTCTCAAGCTCTCCTGCTCAGATGCCAGCCTGAATGAGACTTTGACTTCTGTAGCAACTGTGATCTTTGCGGTCTGCACCTGTGGGTTGACTATAACTTCATATTTGTTCATCCTGAGAGCTATCTTCAAAATCCGCTCCGCTGAAGGAAAGAAAAAAGCACTCTCAACATGCTCATCTCACCTCATTGTAGTTATTTTTTATTTTTCTTCAGCCATTTATAATTATATCAAACCCACTTCTGGCTCTTCTGTGGAAAAAGACAAGCTAGTTTCCCTCCTTTATACAGTGGTAACCCCTGTACTTAATCCTATTGTATATTCTCTGAGAAACAAAGATGTGAAAGAGGCACTCAAGAGCCTTCCTGGAAGAGGTCTGCTGTTGTGGAGGCCAAAGGTCTGATCTTTAAAAATGTCTAAGACAAAATACTTTCAAGGTAAAAAAATAGTGAAGGTATAGTTGAGTTGATGACAGTGCACCAGCCTAAGAATGTGCCTGTATGATGATTTCTCCTTGAAGGGAAACATCTGGAGAAATGGAGGATCCTATTACTTTCAAGAGTTTTCAAGACTTTGAGTTTTCAAGATTTAAGCCTATGAATGTATGAGAAAGGCAGTATATAAATATTGTAATAAATAAATAAATAAATAAATCCCTTGGTGCATATATTATACATAAATAAGATAGATGCTCATCAAGGGGCAGCTGATACCAGTCTTGGAATTCTCTGATCAGTTACCAGCAAAGATAGATCTCATCATTTTCTGTATAACTCAAGGCAGTATGCATGGAGTTCTCATGGGGTCTCCCTCCCAGCCACTGATTTGCCCCAGACCTGCTTACCTTCAGTATAATCAATTTAGCATGTGCCTTCAGACCCTAACTTGGGCAATCTTGTCTCAGGATCAAATGGGGCCTAACAGAAGAAATCCTGAAGATATTCTCATTTCTCATCAACAGTTGTTACAGAATTGGACAACTACACCCCAGTGAAAGCACATGTTCTCATTTGAGGCATTTGCATAAAAGGGGGAAAACAGGTTGTGGGATTTTTGTTTGTTTTTAATTGCTGAGGGCAACTGTTAAAATATTTGAGGCACAGCATTGGTGACCAAATTTTCATAAAGCAAATAATATTGATACAAATCAAAGCTACAGTTTGGGCTGATTGCACTTTACACTTTGCTTTTAAGGGTGTACCTGCAGTAGAGATGGGGCCTCGGTCATTTTTCCAGTATAATTATAATTATTTTATCAGCAATCTTATGCCTGAGGCTATGGCTTCAGTTGGCCTCATGTCTTGTATAAATCTGCAAAGTCTATAAAGTGCGGCTATATATGGCATGAAAAGGGTAATAATGCATTAGAATGCATCATGCATTATACTAGAAAAATGACTCAGGGCCCAATCCTATCCAACTTTCCAGCATTGATGCAGCCATGCCAATGGGATGTGTGCTGCATTCTGCAGTGGGTGGAGCAGTCATGGACACCTCACTCATTTGTAAGAGCAAGTCATTGCCACCGAGTATCCATTGCTTGTATTTCTGCAATATTGTTAAGAAGCTCTAAAAGTTCCCATGCTCTCCCTCACCCAAGGAAATTAAGTTCAGTTGTGTTGCCCCTGGAAATTCTCACTGCCCAGGAATGTAGGACACATGGGACAATACTATGAAGAAAACAAATACACAAAAGCAAAGAAGTCAACCAATAAAATGGATGCATCAGAATTCTAAAATTTAGCATTTCAGGAAAAATGATCAGAAACCTTCATCACAAAGAGGTTCAGTAAATGAGTGTTTTCTACAACATCATCAGGCATCAAACTGATGAAAGACAATTGCACGGGCTGCTTCCCATTAACTGTTTGCAAATAGAAAATAACCCAAAGGCTAACGAAGAAGGGAAAAATTGGGCAAAAACTAACCAGAAAAAATAGGAATGATGGTAAGTGTTTAATTTCACCATTTTCCTCTGCCCCAGCGTCTTCCTTACATCTGCAAGATACAAGGACAGGCTGTTTGAATTCCAGTGAGTTTAAAGTGCTTTGCTAGTAAACTAACATTAGAGTCACATACTATCTACATTTTAGATTATGGATCACTGTTTATATGTCACTGTTTTCACATATACGTATGTGTGTGAATACTGTTAATGATAATACTATTCCAATCAGTGAAACATTTGGCAAAGTGTTAGCTACACCTTGATTAAAAATTACTCCTGCCAAGTGGAGAACGGGGACCATGCAAACTGCTGCTTCTCATATATTTAGCTTCTCATATATTTAGCCTTATAAATATCTCTGGATTTTTCAAAAAAAAAAAAAATGAATAGTGTTTTCTAAATATTCTTCATGATAATAATGTTGATGATAACTGCTACACAGGACTGCTAAGAGTCTGGGGCAAGATGCCTGACTCCCCGTCTGCTAAATTTTCATATAAACCAGTTTTTGCTATAATTTTTAAAACAAGTGTTTTTATTTAACTGATAGTTTAAACGTAGCACGAGCAATGTTGGAACTAAATGAAAAAATTTATCAGAATGAGATAATTTTCTTGTTTAATAAAATAATATTGTTGAAAAAAATAACCAAATCTAGCATTTTGATTATTGCCATATTACTAAACTTTGGGCAGCGTAATTCTGAGCTGCCCAGGGCGCACAGCTGCAGCAGCACCGAGAATGGCGCCCGCTGCATCCTGCGCGCCTCAGCCTGCCACAAGCGGCGCCTTGGGAGAAGGGGACTTTCATTCCCTTCCCTTGGGTAAGGGAAGCAGCCCTGCAGTGGGGCTACTCACTTTACCACTGACCAAAAGGTCAGCAGTAAAGTAAAGGCATTAGTGTAGGGCACTGAACCCTACACAAATGGTCAGGATCCAGTGGAGCTGAGCTGCACCGGACCCGCCTCCTGCCTCCCTGCTCCCTTCCCCCGGCACACCTCCCGCCTGCCCTCTCTCTGCCCTCCCCACGCCTCCCCTCAGAACGCCTCCTCCCCGCCCCCATTTACCGTGCCGTGGCTCAGTGGTCCATGAGACCACCAAGCAGCAGAGGGTGGATGCCCACCCAGTGCTAACATGGGTCCTAGCCTGGCGGTAAACCTCGGAGATGTGCCTTATAGCACGTTTGCGACAGTGCACTCCAGTGGAAAGCCAGAGCACCGAGCTAAGGATTGAATCCTTGGTTATTGATGTCAATATGTTTGGCTGAAACTGATTTGTCAAGTTATCTACAAAATATTTAAAGTGTTGCTTTGAGAGCCTTTTTATTTGCAAATATTTCGATGATAGAATCAAAGTTGAGTTCTCTTGCCAGTTTTATTCAATGGCTAAGGTTCCCAAATCTGTGAGGCACTCTTGACACATCATTGACCTAAAGTAGTTTTGAACATGGGCCAGTGTACTGAATGTCTTCTCTGATTCAGCCATAGACTCTGGAAAAGTGCAAAATATGCAGAGTAGCAAAAAACATTTGGAAATACACTTGAAATGTTGAGTTCATTAATCTTATTCTAGAGGTCCAAGGGTTTCAAGAAAGTACTGTACTTGCTGAAGGGGTGGCTGCAAAGCACAGCATAATATTCTATATTATTTATATTTAATATGTCATCTGACAAATGTAATACTGGCCTTCATCTAGGCCATTGGTTCCCAACCCATTGTCTGTGGACCACACGTGGTCCATGAGACCCTGAGAAGTGGTCCATGAGGACTCAGAAAAAAAAGACCACCTTAAATCACTTCCAGCTTCTCGCTGAGCAAGCAGTACCCCACAGACCACCAAAGTGGGCAGACTGGGCCACCCACAGCCAGCAACAGAAACAGCAACCCACAACTCTCCTGTATAAATAATAAATCTAATAAATCTTCTCTCATTATTATAGATTTAGGCCCAAATCCTAACCCATTTTCCAGCACTGGCATAGCTGTGCCAATGGGGTGTGTGTTGCATCCTGCAGTTGGGTGGCACTCACGGAGGCCTCCTCAAGGCATTGGCCTTATCTTGGTGCTGGAAAGTTGGTTAAGATTGTGCTCTTAATTGTATTTTTAGTGTGCATGGAGGTGGGGGGTTGCATGCAGTCCACAGTTGTTCCAATTTTTGCCTCAGTGGTCCATGGTCTCCTAGAGGTCGGGAACCACTGATGTAGGCTTTCTGAAAGACAAGCCTGTGGGAGAGACTCTTCTTTCATCTCCAACACAATCTGTCATTCTGCTAATTGCAACCCCTGCTAATTGGGTAAGAGGCACTTTTTCAAGTGGATTCTCCTCTTTTTAGCAGGGGGAGAGTAACTGGCCCACCTCACCCCAGCAGTGTCTGTTCTAGTGGCTGTCTGCTGGTATTCTTTTGCATCTTTTTAGATTGTGAGCCCTTTTGGGACAGGGAGCCATTTAGTTCTTTGATTTTTCTCTGTAAACCGCTTTGTGAACTTTTAGTTGAAAAGTGGTATATAAATACTGTTGTTATTATTATTATTATTATTATTATTATTATTATTATTATTATTAATAATAATAATAATAATAATAATAATAATAATAATAATAATAATTCTTACTTTGAGTAGTGCTACTGCATTTCTTTTCTACTATCTTAACAAAGTACCACTTCCTCAGCTCATTACACAAACTACAGTTTGTTAAGGAATCTGAGAGATTTTAGAGCTACTCTTAACAGACTTCAGTCATCAGAATGCATTGGGGTAATAGAAGTGCACTGAAACTGGATTAAAGCTGTAGTGGAAATGCTACATTATATTTGTAATTTATTTAATATTCATTACATTTAACATTTATTATATGTTTAATTTAGTATTTATTACATTTGGATTACAGCTGTAGTGGAAACATAGCCCTGGATAAGAGTACCCAAATTTATTTTGTAATAATGTTGTTGCGTACTGTATAGTTTGTTTTATCAAGGCCTGGGCCCCTCATAAGCCAGGGTCCCAGGGATTTTGCCCCATCCTATGGCCTCCTGCTACACTACATTAATGTATTACAATACATAATGTATACATTAATGTAATACATTAATTAATACAATACATTAATATAAACAGTGGTTCTCAAACGTTTAGCACTGGGACCCACTTTTTAGAATGAGAATCTGTCAGGACCCCCGGAAGTGATGTCATGACCGGAAGTAATATCATCAAGAAGGGAAATTTTTAACAATCCTTGGCTGCATTCCTACCCATGCTTACCCAGGAGTAAGTCCCATTGACTATCATTGTTAAAAGAATATACATAGTAGCCTGTTATAAATACAGAACTGTCACATTTCCCCAAATGCAGTCAAATAAAACGGTAGCATCAAGTCTATTATATTAAAAATAAAATATTGAAATGAATGGGGACCAACCTGAAATTGGTTCGCGACCCACCTAGTGGATCCCAACCCACAGTTTGAGAAACACTGCATTAATACATGACATAAATGTTGGCAAAATTTGGGAATTTTAGGAATGTGCAGAAGTTGAACCCTTTGAGATTTGTTCTATAAGAACTCCTTTCACTTTCCTTTCAAAATCTCTCTCAGATTAGACACGGATGAAAAAGAAATTAAAAATTATAAACCCATTTCGCTTTAAACACAGACTATAAAATTTTCACTTCAATTTTAGCTACAAGATTAAAAAAAATATTAAATCAGATAATTAAAGAAAATGAAACTTTTTTTTTTTTTTTACCAAAAAGACAATTGAAAAACAATGTGAGAACTACGTATAATAAATATATTGGAATTTTTTGTAGCGCATCCAGATAAGAAATTAGCCCTAGTGTTTTTAAACACCCAGAAAGCTTTTGACAATTTACATTGGGACTTTATGATTAATTTTCTTCAAGAATTACATTTTGGTCCAAAATTTACTAAGATGATACAAGGAATATATTCGGATCAAAAAGCAAAGATAAGAGTAAATGGAGAACTGATGAGAGAGATTAGCATTCAACAAGGAGTAAGACAAGGTTGTCTGCTTTCACCATTGTGTTTATTTTGACACTAGAAATATTGAATAATGTAATAAGAGAAGATGACAGGATGAAACTGCTCAAAATTAAAAGTGAAGAATACAAATTACAAGCGTTTGCAGATGATTTGGTATTTAGCTTGGAAGATCCACTCAACTCCATAGAATTTTTTATATAAGATTTAAAAGAATATGGGGAAGTGGCAGGTCTAAAAATAAATTACCAGAAGACCAAAATGATGCTTAAAATTTTAAAGACAATGATATAGAACGATTAAAAGAATTTGGACTACAAATAACGAAGTAAAATATCAATTATTTTTATAATTAAAAATAAAATTACCAAATTTATAATTGGGAATTATAATTACCAAAAAGACAAGTACATTAATGGAAGACAATTATATTAATTAATGAAAGAAATAAAAAAAAGATTTGGAGAAATATAATAAATTGCAACTATCCCTAATGGGAAGAATAGCTCTATTGAAAATGAAAATATTACCAAAATTAATGTTTTTATTCCAGACTATTCCAATTATTTTGAAGATAACTTTTTTTGAAGAAATGAATAAAATTACTACAAAATTCGTCTGCCAAGGTAAAAAAAACCGAGAATAAGACTGAAATTACTTCAAGAGGATAAAAAAAGAGCAGGATTTGTATTACCAGACTGGGAATTACATTATCAAGCAGCAGCTTTAAACTGGATTAAAGATTGGGGACTCATACCAAATTCGAAAATTTTAACACTAGAAGCACATGATCTACAAATAGGCTGGCACACATTTCTGTTTTATGATAAAGTTGAACAGCATGGATATTTTAGACAACACATTTTAAGATCTTTAATTTGGATATGGGAACAGATAAAATACAAGATATACTCTAAATTACCCAGATGGATAAAACCTCTTGAAATAGCAACTAATCTGAACTGGATTAAAAAAGACCAAAATAAATCATACAGCGATCTGCTGAATATTAAAGGAGAGATCCTAAGTGAGTTAGGAATAAAACTGGACTGGTGGAACAAAATGCAAATAAGAACAAGATTACGAGAAGACCAAAAAATAGGTTTTTATGAAGAAGATATAAGTTTTGATAAAATATTTTTGATTGATGAGGGGAAGTATATTAAAAAATGTACAATTTTCACCTTGAGATAAGAATGGAGCATGAGACAGTTAAAGATGCAATGGTGCAGTGGACAAAAATTTTTGAATATAATATATGACAGGCATACTGATATATTATACACTAGGGGTGTCCAAAGTTTTTGGCAGGAGGGCCACATCATCTCTCTGACACTGTGTCAGGGGCCGGAGGAAAAAAAAAAGAATTAATTTACATTTAAAATTTGAATACATTTACATAAGTAAATTAAAGATGAACTTATATGAATGAATGAAGGTCTTACAATAGCTCAAAGCCTATAAAAGACCTTGCACAAAGCAAGGCTGGCCTTTCCTTTGCTGCCACTACTGCATCATGGATGTGAAATAGCAAGCAGTGGAGAAAGCCCTCATCCCACAGCTCACACGAGAGGTCAAACAGTCACCCTCACGCTGAGACCAGTTGCATTGGGCCAGTGCGGGCTCCAACAAATCTTCAGAGGGCCAGAAACTCATTGGAGACTGGGGCTCCCTGAGGGCCGCATTGAGAGGCCTCAAGGGCCGCATGTGGCCCCAGGGCTGGGGTTTGGGCACCCCTGTTATACACCAAGGGGACGACAGTGGAGCACGGTTGGTAGTGAATATTGCCACCACTTGGCAGTGAGGTTTTTTGGGATAGGAGGTGGGTGGTGGGAAGTCGGGGGAGGAGAAACTGGGTGGAGGGAGGGCAGGGGAGGGGAAGATCAGTGGAAGGAGCAGATATAAGGGAGATTCTGCTGCTGTCATCCTATGCTCCCTCTCTGGCCAAATAGCCTTATATTGGTCTCTTTGGTTCTGCACCAGCTCAAGACCATTCACAGCTCTGAGAAGACCTATTGGAGCTGCAGCACCATTACCTGGAGGTTGCCCTGGCCCTATAGGATATAGCAGTAGCTATTTCGGTGCTGCCGCTCCTCTGGGCCCTGGGGCAGCATAGGATTGGGCTGCCCATATGTTTCCAGTGAGAAGTGGTGTGGCAGGAATGGAGATATGTATAGCAGTTGGGTCTGAAACAACTTTGTGGCTCTTTCTCTCTCTCACCCAAAGAAAATTACACTTGGTAGCACTGTCCCTGGAATTCCTCACTGCTCAAGGAAGTATGAACACTATGTCACAAAGCTATGCAGTAATGACATGTAGACAACCAATTAAAAAGACAAGCACAACAACAGTTATCAAAGCAGGGTTCTAAAATCTAACTTGTGCCAGGAAAAAATATCAGAAACCTGGGTTGCAGTACATTCCTTCCTGATGATGTCTCAAAGGTCCTGTTCCCAGTGGCCCCCTCATTTGTATAGAGAAATCTGACAGAGGTGGATCAGAAAATGAGTTTACCTACAACAGCATCAGATGAGTTATCCTCTTCCTCAGATGAGTTATCCTTGGGCTGACAAAACACAGTTGCATGTCCTACTTGTCAGGTACCAGATACCAAACCAAAAAGAATTCAATGACCTGCAAAGTAGTAAAGATTTCAGGAAGATCCACCTAGAGCAAACAGGAATGAAGGTAAGTTATTAATGCCATCTGTTTTCCCTGCCCCGGCTTCTTCCTTACATTTGCAAGATATGGTCACCAGCTATTTGAATTCTGCCAAGATTAAAAAGCTTTGCTAATTAACATTGGAGATAAATATTCCAAAATATTTGACTGTACAATAGATAGATAGATAGATAGATAGATAGATAGATAGATAGATAGATAGATAGATAGATAGATAGATAGATAGTGATACTAATAACTGCTGCAATGTGCTAAAAATATGGAAATGAAGGCAAATTGGATTATTATAAGGCTGAATATTTATTTGTAGATATGCCTGTATAAAATGGATTTTATAAAGAATTTATCTATAATGCATGTATAATTATATGTATATAATTAAGGGTGCAATCCTAACTTTCCAGCACTGACATAAGGGCAATGCAGCTCTGAGGTAAGGGAACAAACATTCCCTTACTTTGAGGAGGCCTCCGTGAGTGCCACCCAACTGCAGGATGCAGCACACATTCCATTGGCACCACTATGCCAGTGCTGGAAAGCACTGCCATAAGGAGTTAGGATTGTGTCCTAAATAAATTAAATTTAAATTATAATTAAATTTTACTTCTTTAAATTAAATATTCACCATAAAGTTATTATTCATAAAAGGAGCGGTATAACTAGCGGGCCTGGGTAGGGGGCAGATGGGGCAAAAGCCACAGGCGCTGAGGCCAGGCAGCCTGGAGAGGGGCACTGAAGCTGCGTTCCCCCCACACACCCCCTCGCGTGTTTCACTTTAAATGAAAAGGAGGCTTTTTCTGAGCCTTCATGTGCTGGGGAGGGTGGCTTCTTCCCTCTGCCCCTTGAGCTCAGTGCCAGCCCCCCATCCACTGCCCTCCTCTCCCATCACTCCGTTGCTGCCCCACCTGCTCCACGTTTTCTTTTCCTTTTCAATTGGCTCCTGGTTTTCTTCTTTGGAATGGCTCAGGGCACTTCACGCGCTGATCCTCAGCCAAGCATGAGCCGCCCTCCTCCTGTAGCCTCCCCCTACTCATTCATTCTCTATTCCCATCATGCTGGCTGCCTGCCTGCCTGCCCCTGACACCAGCCAGGTCTACTCAGAAGTAAGTCCTATTTTGTTCAGTGGGGCTTACTCTCAGGAAAGTGTGGGCAGGAT
This sequence comes from Tiliqua scincoides, assembly GCF_035046505.1. Lineage (NCBI taxonomy): Eukaryota > Metazoa > Chordata > Lepidosauria > Squamata > Scincidae > Tiliqua > Tiliqua scincoides. The sequence goes on along the minus strand of NC_089825.1, from coordinate 104,171,009 downwards.
TGCAGCCCACCAATTGGCACCAACTGGAGGGTAGTGTAAAAGAAAACCTTCCTGTTGCAAGTACTGCTTTGCTCAACTCCAAAGGAGGGGGGATGAGAATTGAATTATTTAGCTTTCTAAAAAAAAACCTTATTTATATATATATATATATTAATTTTCTTGTTTGAGAAGTGAATAGTACAGCACCTGCTGGCCATTTATACAGATCATGAACATTTATAACTTGGGGAGGAGGGATGCAGAACAGGATTATTTAGCTTTTAAAATATATATATATATATATATATATATATATATATATATATATATATATATATATATATATATATATATATATATATATATATTCTTGTTTGAGAAAATGAGCAGCGGCCAGGTATTGCAGCCACCTCCTGCCAATATTTCTTTACCCAGCATTTAATTAGTCTGTGGAACTCCTTATCACTGGAAGCAGCTTGCCTAGATGCCTTTAAGAGGAGATTGGACAAATTTCTGGAGGAGAAGTTCATTACAGGTTACAAGTCATAGTAGGTATGTGCAAGTTCTTGATTTTAGAGGCAAGCAGTCTCTGATTGCCAGGTGCAGGGCACCAGGACGCAGGTTGTGCGGTTGTCTTATGTGCTCCGTGAAGCATTTGGTGGGCTTTTTTGGCCCCCTGATCTGACTGCCCCCCTCCTCCTTTGGGAAGGGGCCCAAAAGAAACTTTGTACCCCCTGCTAAAATTCTTCTCAGAGGCCTTGCTGCTGATGCTTTATTCTAATGCTCTAACTCCAATGCTCCTTACTGTTGTTTCACATAAACAAATCATGCATTTGCTTGCTACAGTGCTGTGTTCAGTAATACGCTCTTGTGCTATCCTGGCCTTCACTGTTATTTAGTCTACCACTTAGGCAGCTATCTGTGGGAAACAGAGATAAAGAAAGCAGGACTAAATTGGCCTTGCCTTAGGTTGATTCACACATGTCTCTTTTGCTGGCCTTGTGGTTTTCACCACGCCAGAAGTATGGGTTTGCTTGCTACAGTGGTGCAGCCTTGAAATCATTTCTCAGATGTGAGATGCCTAATGCTGCTGTATTGTGCTGCTTCTCCAGTGCAGTGGTGTCTACCGTATGCTGCTTTATGTGGGAAACAGAGATGCTAGATTGGCCGTGCCCTGGCCTGTTTCCAGTATGGCTAGTTTCCATGCTTTCTTGTGAACCACTCACACAAGTCTCTTTTGCTTTCAGTGAACTCCCATGCACATGTCTGCTTGGCTGTCAGTGTCTCACTAATGCTGCAAATCTGGTCTTGTGGTTTTATGCCGTAAATATCTACTTTACTCTCAGTGTGTTCAGCAGGGTTCTTCCCTATGCTCTCACGGATGAAGGGCTGGATGAAGGGCTGACCTAAAATTTACTACCCCATTTACAGAGAGTAACTCTGGGGTATATTGTCGCAGCGCAAGATGCTGCTTTGGGAAGCACCCAAGGCCTAGAGCCTTGTTGCTTGAGGGAGTGCAGCACTGAAGGGACTTTGGGAGAAGGAGCTGAAGTAGCAAGGAGTCAGAGCAATGAATGAGACGCAGACAAGGATTCAAATGTAGATGCTGGGAGCTGAGCCAGAAGCGGAACGGAGTGAGATCAAGAGAGAATGTGTCTCGTCCGGCCAGCCCCTCAAGCTTTTATTTACTCTTAAACACATGAAACCATACTGATAAGCTGCTAGTTACAACTGGCTAAGACTCTAGCTAACCACAAGACACATTCTTAGATAAAAAGTGCGTCTCTACAACACTATCTCCATCCTGCCTACATAGATACAAAGCAGTGAATCAAGGCTGTCTCGGAATGTGTTCTAAAAGCAAAAGTGCAGGTTTGCCTGCGGTGTGGCCAAGGTTCACTTAAGCCTTCATGTTCCAATGCATTTTCCCCACATCTCCCCTTTTCTTATTATTTTTAATATGGCGGGCTACACTCTGATGGTGAGCTGTACCCTCAAAGGCGCTTATGAAGCAGGTCCAGGCTTTGCTAACTAAACAAAAAGCTTTAGATTGTGCTATGGGGTTATAAAATACATAACTTGACCCAACAAGGGGAAACATTAAAACCCAATCAGTTAACTTAAGGGGGAACATCATTACGCTTTAACTAAAACAACATTTTGCTTCATGGCTTAGATTGGCTGGAATAAAATTGAAGGTTCTGCTTTTACATATAACAGCTATTCAGACGATAATAACACATTTACAAAATTAAAAGAAGCATTTTCATATTTAAAACAATTCATTAAACTTGTTTCCACGGGCATACAAATTTGTTATGGATTTAAGTTCTTTTGTTGACACATTGGCATCAGATAAGTTTTTGCAGCTTGCTCTTGTTTGCTGCTGTGTGCAGAATGTGTATGGTCTGCGCCAAACTGTTTTCAAATGTTGTTGTTCTGCAAAAGGCACAAGGGCTGTGAGTCTGGAAAAGTTTTTGGTTCTTTTTGCCATTATGGTAAACAATTGTTTCTGGGCTTTTGGATGTCAATGTTTTTAAATCTTTCCCATGATGTTAAAAGTGGGATGGGCCTTTTTTGCTTAGGTTTTTTTTTTTTTTTTTTTTTTTTCCTGCTGGCTGTTTGGTCTTGGTTTGTTCTTGCAGCTGGAAGATTGAAAATTGGAAATTGGATTCTTTCAATTTGTGTGGCCAAGGTTCACTTGCATTTTCCCCACAGTATATGTGTGTGCACATATCTATAAGTGCAAAAACACATGTTGCCAGGGGCACACTGCCTGACAGCTGTTCTGTTCGCTTGTTTGTTTTTTTAACCAGTGCTGCAAATCAAGCCTTCTGTGCAACATTAATATGCTGCTGTGCTGCTTGTCCAATGTGGTGCTGTCTATCTTAAGCAGCTGTGTGTCAGGCAGCTTTTTTAAATCACATAGTTTTGAAAATAATAAATTTAATTAATTTGTTAATTAATTAATAAACCAAAATTTTAGTTTGCCCCAGTTGACAGATCACGTAGGTACGCCACTGAGTGGTATTAACATTAGTACAGGTGTTATTACTCTGAGACATGTTCTAATTCACCTTCTTGAATGTGAATGAAATGACACCTTCATGTCATTTCACCTTCTTTGGAAAGTTGCAGGGGTTTGTGTGTGTGTGTGTGTGTGTGCGTGAAAGAGGAAGAGGGAGAGAGAGGGGCACAATCAACCTTCTAAACTGAATCCACATTATCCAATTTGTCTGTCCAGGTTCTCACCATCAGAGATGCTATAATTAAAAATCAGTCAGTTAGTGAATTCATACTGGTTGGTCTAACCAGTTCACCTGCACTGGAGTCACTTCTCTTGGGAATATTTGCCTTCATCTACACTATGGCACTAGCTGGAAATTTCCTCCTCATCCTTGCCATATGCACTTGCAAGAAACTCCACACTCCCATGTACTTCCTGCTCACCAACCTATCCTTAGTGAATGTGTTTTCCATCTCAATCACAATACCCAAAATGCTCCAGAATCTGGGGACCCACAGAAGAAGCATCTCCTTTTATGGCTGCTTTACACAAGTCCATCTCTTCGTATGGGCATTGGGGACTGAACTTTTAATTCTTACATTTATGGCTTTTGACCGTTATGCTGCGATCTGCCAGCCTTTGAAGTACACAATTATCATGAGGAAGGAAATGTGCATTGGAATAACTATAAGCATTTGGATTTTCACCCTGGTCAATTCTACATTTCACGTCAGTCTTTTACTTCAGCTATCCTTCTGCAACTCCAACATCATCAATAATTTCTTCTGTGATTTCCCTGCACTTCTCAAACTCTCCTCCTCAGACACCAGCCTGAATGAGACTTTTTCTTCTGTGGCAGCTGTGATCTTTGGGGTCTGCACCTGTGGGTTGACTTTAACTTCCTATTTGTTCATCCTGAGAGCTGTCTTCAGAATCCGCTCCGCTGAAGGGAAGAAGAAAGCCTTCTCAACATGTTCCTCTCACCTCATTGTAGTTATTTTTTATTTTTCTTCAGTCGTTTATAATTATATCAAGCCCACTTCAGGTTCTTCTGTGAAAAAAGACAGAGAAAAGTTAGTTTCTCTCCTGTATTCGGTGGTAACCCCTGTTGTCAATCCCATCATATATTCTTTGAGAAACAAAGATGTGAAAGAGGCTCTTTGGAGCCTTACTAGGAGAGGGCTGCTGTTCCAAACACCATAAGTGCCCAGTCCTATCCAACTTTACAGCACCCATCCAGCCACAATGCAGCCCTGTACGGAAACAAACATTCCCTTACCTTGAAAAAGCCTTCATGACTGCCCCCCCCCCCACTGCAGGAAGCAGCATATGCCTCATTCACATTGCTCCTCCAACACGGGAAACTTGGATAGGATTTACCCTAAGTCAGATCTTTAAAAATGCCTAGAACTCCATTAAAAAATAACAAAGGGGAAGGGCACTATGGAGTTGGTGACATTGCTTCATGGTAATGATGTAACTTTTGTAGAGATGAATTCGTGGTACATCACTGTACTGTTCATAAAGATACAGTTCACTTTTAACCCACATCGTTTGTTTCATCTCTTTTTTCCTGGGTTTGGGTGTTGTGAGTGTTCCTCTGTGCAGAAGATGCAGCTAAGGAGAAAGGGTAGCTAACCTCCTGAAGTTCCTCATATCTTGGCTTAGTTCAGTGGTTTTCAAACTCTCAAAGAGAGTTTGAACTGCAGTAAGTCTTGGTGGGTGCAGGGGGGAGGCAGCAGGGGGGAGGCAGCGATGCGATAGTATTGAAAGCTATTTTTCCACTGATTTGTTTGATCCACTGAGGGTTCCAGAATGGAACTCCAGTGGATAATGAGGCACAATATGTATGTCGTTCCCTGTTAATGAAATATACATGGGGTCCTTCACTCTACTTTTATACTCTAATTTCCCATACGAAAGGATAGGGACTTCTGTAGGGGTGAACTCTCTAAGAACCTTTCTTTTGTGACTTGATGGTGCTCCATTTCTCATCCCCAGCAGTGGAGCCAGAGGGGTGAGGAGCTGTACGTGCCACACGGCTCTGAAACTCGCTGTGTCAGCTGTCCCTCCCCCTTGCCCTTGGTGCCTGCAAGGGGCGAAAGCAACACAGAGGAGATACCTCTGCATTGCTTTCACTGCTCGGAATGGTCTCCAGAGTGAGGGGGAGGGGCAGCTTACACGGGGAGTTTCAGAGCCATTCTGCACTTACTATTTTGCCCCCCTCCGGCTCCGCTACTGCTCATCCCCAATTTGAGATGGGTCCTTCTTTTACTTTGCACTCAGCAAAGTAAGTTCATCCTGAGAGCTGTCTTCAGAACCTTCATGAGACAGCATGAGGTTGTTGTTCATTGGGCTTAATGCATGAAATGGGAGTCTGCATAACACTAGATGGAAGTTGGTGGGGTATGGAGCAAGGCAGACTATAAAGTACAGGTGGGACCTCAGTATTTGCAGAAGTTCTGGGATGCATTCTGGAGTGAATCTGGAAGGAGCAAGGTGCCTCCACGTGACCCAGAAGTGGGTCTTTCAGCCCTATAAATAGTGCTGGAGCCTTGGAAATGGCACTGCTTTGCTGCACAATGGTAGTAGTCCCAATTTTCATACCATTTTTTTATTTGTTTAAATGCCTTTAAAAACTTGGACCAAGTCAAATTCAGAGATGCCAGATCTTCGGATACTGGGGTCTGACTGTACCCAGGAATAACTTTGGGTGTCTAAAGTTCATGGAATACTAAATTGACATGAATTTCCTTACCCATTTCACTTTGGTGAAGGCTTAAAACAAATAAAACAATATTCAAATGTGCACTCTTACCCAATAAGAGTGGAATTTTAATTGCTCCTAAGGGCGCCAGAGTGATATCGAGTGAGGGTGTTGAACTTGGCCAGGGGGGCTTGTATTCATGTCTAAAGCAGCACAAAAGAAGGGGTCAACACCGAACCTTCATGCTGTTTTCCACTAATGTGCCCTTTGCTCCTACATGTTCCATTTCCTTAATGAACATTACTTCCTAGCCTCAACTATTGGACAGGAATTTTAGTTTTGTCTAAAGTTTTGTCTTTGGTGTAACGGACCTTCTTGCTCCTCCTTGTCTCTATTGTGAACATCATCTCTGCCATTCTGAAGATCCAGAGCCCAATTCTGAGCTTGGCAGGCCAGCTTACTGCCAGTGCACACCGTCACAAACATGCCATAAAGCACTTTTGCAAGAGTTAGTTTTGGCCAAGCACTGGAACTAGCCCATCGCAAGCCCGCACTGGACCAGCTCCAGCGCTGGGCCCGCATTCTGCTGCCCAGTTATTGCTTAGACCACCTGGTAGAGGAGAGGTGAGTGGGGTGTGGGGTAAGGTGGGAGAAGGCATTCCGGGGGAGGCGGGTGGAGGGCAGGGAGGAGACAAGGCTCCACCAGATCCAGCTTGGCTCCACTGGACCTAGAGCCCTGTTTTGGATCATGTGGTCCAACACAGGACTCTTCGATTCTGCGCCAGCACAAGAGGCTCCGCAGAATCAAGAAGCCCCATTGCAGGGCTACTTCCCTTACTCAGGGAACAGGGACAAAGTCCCGTTCTCCCAAGGAAGTGGCAGCAGCTCATTGGATGCCGTGGTAGCCATTTTGGCACTGAGGCAGGCCCACGCTCCGGGCAGCTCAGGATTGGCCTGCCTGTCAGCAAAGGGAAGGAGAAAAGTCTTCTCCACCTGCAGCTCCCAACTCATTGCCATGCATTTGTTTTATATACCAGCTTTTATTCATTACATGAAGCCAAATTTCCCCTCCCTTAAGGATGTGAACAGAGTGGCCTTGAACCAGTATAACATTTTTACCTCCATGTTAGCGCATGATATCACCATGGCAGGCACAGAAAGTACCATCAAAAGTTGATAGGGCAGACATTCGAATGCATCATAGCCTACACGGGAGTATGGAGGTTATCTAGAGTCAAGTCCATGATATGATAGTCTCTAAGAAGTGACTCTCTCTCTCTCTCTCTCTGGAGACTGATGTCATGATGAAGTCACTGCTTTGTAGGAGAGACAGTTTGCCCCCACTTGTCCATTGCAGAGTGAATATTGTACTGTAAAACCTCAAGTGTTTTGAGAGCTCCACTCTCTCTAACCTGAAGGAAATTACACTTGGTAGCACTGCCCCTAGAACTCCCCACTGCTCGAGGAAATATGAACATTGTATGTCACAAGGAAATGTATACCATACTTTGGGGGTAGGCTCGGGCTCAATATGCAGGAGACTGAACATACCAAAGTCACCTATACCATACAAGGAAATGTATACCTACTTTGGGGGTAGGCTCGGGCTCAATATGCAGGAGACTGAACATATCCACAAAGTCACCTCGCCATTTGCAAAATAACAGCTATCAAAGCAGGGTTCTAAAATCTAAATTGCATCAGGGGGAAAAAAAAAATCAGAAACCTGGATTGCAGTAAATTCCTTCCTGATGGTGTCACAAAGTGGTCCCATCATTTGCATGATCTGAAAGTAGGGATTGGCTGGGATCAGTGAATGATTGCGCCTGCCACTGCATCTGATGTGTCACCCTCAGCCACCAGCCTGCTGAAACACAGTTGCGTGGGCTGTTTGTCAGGTCACAGATGCTAAATAGAAATTAATTCAGTGACCTGCGAAGGAGTAAAGATTTCAGAAAGATCTACTCAGAACAAACAGGAATGGAGGTACGTTTTTAATGTAATCTGTTTTCCCTGCCCGGGCTTCTTCCTTACATCTACATAATATGGGAACCTATTCGAATTCTGCCAAGATTAAAAGCTTTGCCAATTAACATTGGAGTTAAATAGTCCATCATATTAGACTGTACATCAATTAGATAGATAGATAGATAGATAGATAGATAGATAGATAGATAGATAGATAGATAGATAGATAGATAGATAGATAGATAGATAGATAGATAGATAGATAGATAGATAGAAAGAAAGAAAGAAAGAAAGAAAGAAAGAAAGAAAGAAAGAAAGAAAGAAAGAAAGAAAGAAAGAAAGAAAGAATAACTGCTACTCAGGCTCAATATGCAGGAGACTGAACATATCCACAAAGTCACCTCACCATATCTTCTCCTTGACAGACAAGGCGAGGTGAGAACCCAGAAGGATGGCTATGATGCCGTACGAAACCTTAGGTTTCTTCCTCTCCTCAACCCCAGAGAATCAACCCCACACTCCAAATCCTGCTGTTCCAAATCAGGTTCGGGCATAGCAGGGTATTGGCAATAAGGGGGGGGGGGGTGCTCTGTGGGCCTTGGGTCCAGATTTGGGGTAGGGATATGCCCAACCAAGGGCCCAAGGGTACTGTGGGTAGCTAGGACCCTGCCAAAAAGAAGGAGGCCCCCAAGGAGAACAAGGCTGATCTGGGGTAGCCTCGTTAGGGGCCCAAGGATGACCTCCCGCTCATCCCACACCGGCTCCAGATTCTGGGCAAAGTCACACCCTGGCTCACCTTGCCCACTGCTGCTGCTATAGGCGTGCAGCCGAGGCCTCTTAATTGGATAAACAACCTCCACCTCATGAGAGCCGCCATCCAGCATGTCACCGTCCTTGACAGTGACAGGCTCATCGCCTAGGGTGGAGACCTGCTAGGGAGGGAGAGAGGCCCTTTTACTTTTCCTGACTGACCTACGAGGGCCAGGGACTGTCCCGGAGCTGGAGCCCCTGTCCCCCCGCCCCGCCCTCCAAAGAGCCTTTTCCTTCTGTCTTGCGTCATAGAGGGCCATAAAGGCCCGCAACTCTGACATTTGCTCCTCATCGTCTGAATGAGGAGGGGGGGCCATACTGGGACCACCTTTTTGGCAGCCTTACCGCCCAACTTCTGGACCCTCTTCCCCATGTCAACATCCCCAATAAATATCCACAAAGAGGGCCCACCACTCCCTGTGTTCTCGTTTTAACAGGATGATACAATACAATCACACTTAGAAGGGCACGATCACTGCAGCGAAGGCCACAGCAGTACGTCCCCCACGTTGTCTTGCCCCACTGTGCTTGCCAGATGCCCACTGGAGGTCCACCCAACCCTGTGAAGGAAGACCCCTTGGGCTTCAATCGCCCTCAAAATGGCCACCGGGGGGGTTTAAAAAGGCACAAAATGGCGGCGCGCCACAATGGAGAAGCCCAAAATGGTACCGCGCCACGAGGCACCCCCCCAATGGCCGCCGCAATGCAGCCCCAAGCCGGTCCCTTCAGGCAGGTACGCGGGTCAGCCGCCCACCACGGGCGTCAGCCACCCCTCGTGGACCTCCGGGGGACCTAGCAGCCTCCCCTTCTGCTCCTGGAAAAGCATCCGATCTCGGTCGCTTCCAGGAAGGGACTGAGCTAAGCCTAGCACCTGCGCGCTAGGACTAGCTCAGTTGTCCCGCTCCCTCAGGCCAGCCAGCCAATCAGCTGGCAGTAAAACCCTGCTGCTGGCTGATAGGGGTTATGGCATGGCAATCATTGCTAGCATGCCATACAGGTGCACTAGCAGCCCTTCATGGACTTCCTGCCCATTGAGAAGAAAATGGGCAAAATAGCCTATGGATTTGATGAGTAGATAAGGGATTTAATTTATATTTTTTTCTCATTTTTCTTTGGTGTTGAAAATGTACTTTCCAATAAGTAAAAGACTGTTTAAGATCTGATAATTAATGTGTTAATATGTTGTATGATTTTGTAGTACACCAATGAAATGTAGATTGAGATCTCTGCACTTGCCAAACAAAAATATTGAAGAAGAGGGACATTGTTGATTGGGTGACACTGGAACAGTCTAAAGGTGTACCAGCAGTAGAGATTAGTTATGTTAGTTAGCTATCACTTATTATTAGTTACCACTTATTGTTAATAAAGTTGAGCTTCATTTCCTTTTAGTCCATTTCCTATGTGTCATCTCTTATTTCTGGGTATGATTGTATTGGGCAAATGTTGGCTTGTCCCTGAATAGATTGGCTTATAAGAAAAGCGGAATGACAAGAACTGCACTGAGACAAGTTTAACAATAGCTAGAAAAATGTATTAACTAGTGAAAAGATTAACAGGGCAGTATCCAGTGTCATGTCAACTTCAGTATGGCTGCTTTGCCTATATATATATATATATATATATATATATATATATATATATATATATATATATATATATATATATATATATATATATATAGAGAGAGAGAGAGAGAGAGAGAGAGAGAGAGAGAGAGAGAGAGGGGGGGGGGCAAAGCAGCCATACTGGAGTTGACATGACATAGACTTCTCTTCCAGCCTCTGAGGAAAGGTACTTAAAGTATAGTCTTACATAGCTTTACTCAGATGTAAGCCCCAGTGTGTTCAGTGAGGCTTACTCCCAGTTCAGTGTGTACTGAATTGCAGTCTTAGGGCCCAATCCTATGTTGGGTCAGCAGCAGTAGCTGCTGTGCTACTCCAGCAACCACCATTGTGAAAGTGTCATTAGGCACTTTCCTGCTGGTGGTGAGACCACAGCACTGGTGCTGAGAAAGCACCAGTCAGTGCTGGGCCTCATCACCAACTAGGGCCATGGCACCATTATCCGATGGCTTCCCCAGCCCGACATGATGTAGCAGTCGCTGTTTTGGTGCTGCTGTTCCTTTGGGTGCTGGGGCAACATAGGATGGGGCTGCCCACCTGTTTCCAATGAGAAGTGGTGTGACAGGAATGCAGACATGTACAATAGTTGGTTTGAAACAACTTGTGCACCCCCTTCTCTCACCCTCCCAAAAATTACACTTGGTAGCACTGTCCCTTGAACTCCTCACTGCTCAAGGAAGTTGGAACACTGTATGTCACAAGGCTAATGAAATGTACCCAATTAAAAAGACAAGCACAATAATGGCTAAACAATAACAAGGTTCTAAAATCTAACTTGTGCCAGGAAATCAGAAACCTGGGTTGCAGTACAGAGATCTGAAAGTGGTGGATCAGTAAATGACTGTAAATCCTCAGATGAGTTAAAAACAAAAAAAAAAAACAAATTATACAACGGATAACAAGGCACAATTTGACATTCTAACACCCAAGAGAAAAAAACAATCAGAAACCTCAATAAATTCCTTCCTGTTGACTCCACAAAGGTCCTTCTCCCAGTGGCATAAAGAGAGACCTGAAAGTGGTGATGAGGCTTGGATCAGCAAATGAGCATGCCCACAACAGCATGAGATGAGTTCTCATCAGCCATCGGATTGCTGAAACAAGGCTGCATGGGCTGCTTCTCAGGTACCAGATGCAAAATAGAAAATAATTCAAAGACAAAGGAAGAAAGATTACAGGGAAATCTACCCAGAACAAACAGGAATGAAGGTATGTTATGAATGTCCTCTGTTTTTTCTACCCCAGCTTCTTCCTTACATCTGCACAATATGGGAAAGTACTATTTGAATTCCAACAAGTTTAAAGAGCTTGCTAATTAACTAATGTTGGAGAGAAAGACATCATCATTTTAGACTGATCAAGATAGATAGATAGATAGATTCTTATCAGTGAAGCATTTGGCAAAAGGTCAACGACACTTGCTTTTAATTATTCCAGCCAACAGCACACTGAAGCACCTTGTAAATGCTGCTCCCCTTATATTTAGCAAAGGAAAAGCAATTGTCTGCATTCACTCCTGCAGGACATCTTTTAATTAATGGATGTTTGCTGATGTTTCTTTGGCATCTTTTGTTGGATTGTGATTCCTTCTTCGGGAGGGAACCATTTCATAGCTTATTTTACCATAAAAATCTCTTGTGGTCTTCCTAAATTGAAGAGCAGAATATTAATATTCTTCATATAATTATAACCATCATCATAACTGCTACAATGTGTTACTAAATGATAAAAATGTTGGCAAATAGAGATTTTATAGAGATGAATATTAATTAATAAATGTTTGTATTTATATATAAATAGATTAATTGAGAAAATATTTATCTATAAAGTTTTTATAGCATATATCATTAACAGCACAATTCTAATTTGCATTGTAACAGGCAGGCCAGTGGACCTGCGCTGTATACAGCACAAGTTTGGGGCTGACTGTGGCTACTGTGACCCTGGGGAAAGCCTCAGCGGCCCCAATAGGTCTACTCATGTCTGCACCATCTGATGAGGTGACGCAGAGCCAAGCAGAACAGAGAAGCCAGAACTCACTCCACGCTGCCCAGGAATGGGGGCTAGGATTTGGCATAGCCAGGAGTAAGTCCCATTGACTATCATTGTTAAAAGAATATACAAAGTAGCCTGTTATAAATACAGATCTGTCACATTTCCCCAAATGCAGTCACATACAACGGTAGCATCAAGTCTAATATATTAAAAATAAAATATTGAAATGAATGGGGACTTACCTGAAATTGGCTCACGACCCAACTACTGGATCCCAACCCATAGTTTGAGAAACACTGCATTAATGCATGACATAAATGTTGGCAAAATTTGGGAATTTTAGGAATGTGCAGAAGTTGAACCCTTTGAGATTTGTTCTATAAGAACTCCTTTCACTTTCCTTTGAAAATCTCATAGGGGTGTGTGTTTGTGACAGACAGACAAACAGACAGAGATGTAATCTTTGCTGAGAAATTCCCCCACAAAAGATGTTTGACGCAGAAATTGGAGAAAAATGGGCCATGATTAATTGAAACTACAATGCCAGCTGCTTTCTGATGCAGCTGATTGAAAAGTGCCTGCTGGAGAACTTGGCACTGCAAGTTCTTCTCCTTCTGGTCTGCTCAGTGGCAGCATGGCATGACATGCAGGGGGATGGAAAATAAGCAAGGAAGCCTCCTCCCGCATTTGTGGATGGAGCCCTTTTAATGAAATACTGTATATCTGTTTAGGTTACTACCACTGGAGATGCTGCAATCAAGAATCAATCAGTTAGTGAATTCATACTGGTTGGTCTAGCCAGTTCACCTGAAATGGAGTCACTTCTCTTGGGGGCATTTGCCTTCATCTACACTATGGCACTAGCTGGAAATTTCCTCCTCATCCTTGCCATATGCACTTGCAAGAAACTCCACACTCCCATGTACTTCTTACTCATCAACTTGTCCTTAGTGAATGTGTTGTCCATCTCAGTTACAACAACCAAAATGCTCCAGAATCTTGGAACACACAGAAAAAGCATCTCCTTTTATGGCTGCTTTGCACAAGTCCATCTCTTTGTATGGGCGCTAGTGACGGAAACTCTCATTCTAGCTTTTATGGCTTTTGACCGCTATGCTGCTATCTGCCACCCTTTGCAGTACACACTCATCATGAGGAAGGAAATATGTGTTGGAATAACTGTGAGCATTTGGTTTGTTGGACTGGCCCATTCTACATTTCATCTTGGTCTTTTGCTTCAGTTGCCCTTCTGCAGCTCTAATATCATTAATCACTTCTTCTGTGATATTCCCCTGGTATTGAAGCTCTCCTGCTCAGACACCAGCCTGAACGAGAGTCTGACTTCTGTGGCAGCTGCCGTGTTTGGAATCTGCAACGGTGGATTGACTTTAACTTCGTATTTTTTCATCGTGAGGACAGTATTCAGAATCCCTTCCACTCAAGGGAAGAAGAAAGCCTTCTCAACGTGTTCCTCTCATCTCATTGTAGCTAGTTTTTATTTTTCCTCAGGCACTTATAATTACATCACACCCAACTTTGGTTCTTTTTCAGAAAAAGATAAGTTCATTTCTCTCCTTTATACAGTGGTAACCCCTGTACTTAATCCCATTGTATATTCTCTGCGAAACAAAGACGTGAAAGAGGCACTCAAGAGCCTTAATGGGAGAGGTCTGCTGTTGCAGAGACCACAATGGATCTCGAAAAATGTCTAGATCATGATCACAAATATATTGAAGAGGAAGGACATTGTTGAGTTGGTGACAGTAGCGCAGTCTAAGGGTGTACCTGCAGTAGAGATATGTACACATTGTGACAGAAAAGTGAATATTGGTGACCAGGTAACATCTGAATAAGGAAAGCTTCTGCTTGTAGCCATGTTGCTAGGCCTGGGTATAAGGCCCCAGCTGTAACCAACTTCTAATTAGTTCATATCAGATCTGGGAGAACTGTGGAGGAGGCCACTTCACAGGGCCCTCAGATACTGTACCAAGCGGGCTTTAAGGCCAACCCGATTAACAGCAAGGTACAGCTGTGAACTTCTCAGGTTGGGAGGGGGATTCCACCATGAGCAAGGAGGCTTGTGGCACGTCCACCCCTAGAATGTTCGGCAGGATCCGAGTTCTGACTGGTGGAGGGGTCAGGAGACCTATAAAGGTGAAAGGAAAGGGCTTTCCTTTGTTCTAACTTTGTCTCTGGCTAAGGGGGCCTGAGCTTTGACTATTCTGACAAAATGAACCTGCCTTGACTGCAGCAGGGACTCTGGAAATGTAAGACTTTGGTGAGTGATAGTTAGAGTTGGGAGTTAGCTCTTTATTGTTTTATTAGTGCTGAGTATTGTATTGTATTGATATGCTCTACCCTAAATTCTGAAATCTTTGACTGATGCAGTGCTGCATCAGTATAACTATTCTTTAAATCTATATTCAATAAATCCTATCCATTACAAATGACTGGACTATTGGGACTGATGGAACAAGGGGACTTGGTTGTGGGAGCTAATCCAGTGTGACTGAGTTGGAACCTGGAGACTGTAGTGACGGGAACCTGCTCCTGGGCTCAAGTTGAGTCAGAGGGGCTCGGGCTGGAGCACGGTTCAAGGGGGTTCCCCAAAATTGGCCTGGCTACCAGGATTGAAGGCTCTTATGGTTGAAGAGTAATTGGCAACTGAAACTGGAGCGGCCTTAGGGATGTTAGGTGTCTGGATAGGTTTATGGCCACCTAATTACTTCTAAGGGCAATAAACGGATTACACGGCCCTCAAGGGGGAGGGTCGTGCTGAATGTCACACGCATCACTTTCTTGTTAATAAAGCTGAGGTTCACTTTTAATCCATTTCCTGTGTGTCACCTCTTACTTCTGGGTGTGGTTGTGTTGGGCAAATGTTGGATTGTCCCAGAATTGGCTCCTGAGAAAGGTGTAACGACAAGAACTGCACTGAGGCAAGGTTAACAATAGATAGAAAAGTGTATTAACTAGGAAAAAGATTTTAAGGTCTTTAACAAAGAAAAGAACACACAAAGAGTATGGTGTATTACTCTTACAGATAGAAAAGACCATCTTCAAAAGATGGTCTCAGCTATGCTAGCTACACGCTACCATGCATATTTCCTTCTCTTCAGCAGATGCCCAGGATGAAGCAGTAGAACAGGCAAGCAGGTCAAGGTGTAGTGTGTGCAGCTCAAGGTGTCAGGAAGTTTGCTAAAAGGCTGGATCCAAAGTTGGATCTTAAGCTCTTTCTTTCATGGTGGTATTTCAGATCTCTAAGTTCACCTCTCTTGTCAAGATCTGCCACTCAGGCTGCACCTGAAGCCTTTTAAAGACCTTGCAAGGCCTTCTTTGTGGACCTGAGAAACCTAGTCTTCAGTCAGGTCAGGGTTGATTGACAGGTGCTGGTTACTGCATGAACTCTTTTCTTTCAGGTGGAATCATGCTACCTACTCCCCCAGTAGAAGATGCAACTAAGAGTGAGGCAAGGTTACCTTTGACCAGTGGTGGGATTCAAATAAATTAACAGGTTCTATGTCCTAATGAGCAACTCAGCTTCAATTGTCTGCCGCAAAGGAAGTTGAAAGACTACGGCTGCACTCCTATACTGTACAGTACACACTTTCCTGGGAGTAAGTCCCATTAAACATAATGGGACTTACTTCTGAGTAGACAGGCATAGGCTTGCACTGTAAGTTTAACCAAGTTACTGTAACTTTAACCCAATGTCTAAATCAAAATTGCAAGGCTGCAATTCTGTCCTCCATAGTCATACTTACAGGCCTCTGGCCACTAGTTTCCAAGGAGGATAAACATGTGGCTGAAATGCACACTTCAAATGGACATTTTTTTCTTGAATTCTCAAGGCAGTTGTATAATGAAATAAGGAAGGCACC
Organism: Tiliqua scincoides; assembly: GCF_035046505.1. Lineage (NCBI taxonomy): Eukaryota > Metazoa > Chordata > Lepidosauria > Squamata > Scincidae > Tiliqua > Tiliqua scincoides. The sequence goes on along the minus strand of NC_089825.1, from coordinate 104,155,037 downwards.
AAGAAGAGGAGGTGGGAACTGCCAGGGCTGCAGGCTACCAACTTCTGGAAACACCACAGCAGCATAGCACCTTCACATCTGCACAAACCAACTTGCTGCACTGGGCTTTGAGCTGGGCCACCTTCCTTCTCAGTGGGAACTTGGTGATTTTTACCAGAGCAGTCAATCCTCTCAAGGATCTGGTTCACTTTTAGTGGTGAACATCTGGTCAGCAAAAGTGCACTGAGCACATAGTCTGACACCTCATCAACCAAAAGCAACAACAGCATAGTAACATCTTTACATCTCCCCTTCTTTTTTGTTCTATTACAGCATTCCTCAGCATCTGCCTCTCACCCGCTGTGCCATTTTGCATGGCCCACCTCTAGGAAGTACAAATGGAAGTAACTGGAATGACTTTATCACCAGTTATTTCCATACTAAGAGGCCAGACATGATGCAACAAACAATGGTAAGAGGCTCAGGCTACAATCCTATCCACTTTTTCCTGGTAGTAAGTCCCATTGACTATAATGGGACTTACTTCTGAGTAGACATGCATAGGATTGGGCTCCCAGGGTAGATGGGAGGGCTTTTTTGAGTGCAAGAAAAGCAGAACTGAGCCTCCTACCACTGTTTGTTGCATCGTATTGCTGGTTTCAATGCCAGGCAGTGGAGGTCTGGGGGGGGGGGGTCCTGCCATGAGTACCACTGGGCACCACCTCAAGTACCACTGGTGGTATGAGTACTACTGGTTGAGAAATGCTGCTCTATTGCTTTTACCACCCAGCCCCCAAAAGAATTCCAGTGAACTCTAAAGCTTCCCCCTCTAACTTCCAACTCTGCAATCCAATGCACGTCTACTCAGAAGCCCAACAAGTTCAAGGGGAGTTGTTGACTTCCAGGGTTTGAGAGAGAATGGCAGCCTTGAAGGACAGTTTCACTAATGAGCAAAAAGGTACTATGAGGGGACTGTTCTTCTAGGTTGCTTTCTGACAGGCAACAGCAGATACCCATCACTTTGGTCTACTCTAGTGGCGATTCTCCCACAAGTTTGAGGGCTGCTACTGACCAGGTAGTGCAAAGCAGGGGCCTGCAGTGGGTGGGGAGGCAGGTGAGGCAGAACCTCCCCACCACAGTCCTTTGAAAGTGTTGCAACTGTGTAGGTGCCCAAGCACCCACAATCCAGCCTAAAAATGAAAATTAACAGCACATGTAACAAGCCTTGCAGGTTTTGAGGTTTACCCTGATCACAAGTTCTTCCCAGTGCTTCTCCAGTTCTTCTTCATTAGGTGATAAGACCTAAACCCAATTGGCAAACTTGTTCAAAAAATTTTCAATTTCTAGTCAGCCTGCCATTTGGGGGGGGGGGGGGTAACCTAAAGGAACTTTTCTGCTAGAGAAGGAGCAATGCTAACTGTACCATCCTCAGCACACTTACCTAGGAATAGCAGCCCAATCCTATGCAAGCCTACACAGGAGTAAATCACATTATATAGTCAATTGGGCTTGCTTCCCAGGTGTGAGTAGGATTGCAGCCTAAGGGCTATCCAACTTTCCAGAGCCAATGCAGCCACAAGGTAAGGGAACAAACATTCCCTTGTCACAAGGAGACCTCCAGGACTTGGTGCTGGAAAGTTACAGTTAAGAGGACTTAGGACCCAATCCTATCCAATTTTCCAGTGCAGCTGTACCAATAGCGCATGCACTGCATCCTGTGGTGGGGGGCAGGGAACATTTGTTCCCTTCCCTCAGGGCTGCATTGTGACTGCACAAGTGCTAGAAGAAAGCCTCACTGAGCACAATAGGACTTACTTCTGAGTAGACATGCATAGGATTGTGCCCTAAGGCTGCAATCCTACTTCCACTTTCCTGGGAATAAGCCCCATTGGCTATAATGAGATTTACTTCTGAGTAGATATGCATAGGATTATGCTCAAAGGCTGCAATCCTATCCACACTTTCCTGGGAGTAAGACCCATTGAACACAATAGGACTTACTTCTGAGAAGACCTGCATAGGATTGTACCCTTAATGAAGTAATGTTTTGTGCCACATTCCTGCCTTTTTTTAACTTGAGGAATTTCAGCTGTGGGAGCATCGCCTCTATGTGTCTGATAGTGTATTATACAATCGTTGTGTAACAACACGTTGTTTTGCATTGAAAAGATCCCAGGCACAAAACTGCATTCCCAAACCCCAAGGATAAAAACCAACCCCATGGTGCAGTCCTGTGCTTGTGGGAAGTAAGGGCACAATCCCTATGCCCGTCTACTCAGAAGTAAGTCCCATTATAGTCAACAGAGCTTACTGCAACATGAGAGCCCAAGCCTATGCATGTCTGCTCATTATAGAGTCTCATTATAGCCCAAGGGGCTTACTCGCAGGAAAGTGTGGCTAGGAATGCAGCCTTTGAGCACAATCCTATGCATGTCTATTCAGGAGTAAGTCATTATAGCCAAAGGGGCTTACTCCCAGGAAAGTGTGGATAGGATCACAGCCTCAGTGAGGAGGATGAGATGCTTCCTTCTTCACCTTCTGATTGACAGTCGCTGCAATCCTAACCATACTTTCCTGAGAGTAAGCCCCATTGAACAAAATAGGAGTTACTTCTGAGTAGATCTGGTTAGGATTGTGCTCAGTGCCTACCCAGAGGTAAGTTCCATTGCGTGTCCATGGACAGATGGGGGCGGTGGAGGCTCTTTGGGCGGGAGCTGCTCCGGCACCCTCCTCTTTGTCCCGATGGCACCCCCGACCCACCAGGAGAGCTGAGCCCAAGGAGCCTCCAGGCGCAGGAGCAGTCTACTCACCAGTTGGCCAGCTCAGCCGGGGAGGGGAGGCGCGGGGTGGGCAGCTGGGCTGCTTCTCTCGCCCTCGTCAGCAGGGAGCTCGCAAGGGCTGGTGAGCGGCAGCCGGGGGAGACTCCAGTTGGCCGCGTCCAGCTCGCCCCAGCAGCCTCGGCACCTGCTGGGAGTGACCCCCTTTCCCCTGGGATGGGTTGGCCCCACACGGCTGCTGCCCCCAGGAGGGTTAGCCCTGACATTTCAAGGCGCGAGCTCCCTGGCCAGCTAATGGTTCTTAGAACCAACAGCTGGATTAGGTAGGGGTTCTATAGAATAGGTGAGAACTGGCTGAATCCCACCACTGACTTTGACCCTAGACTATAAAGCCACTAGATAACCCAGTCATACTATAGCATACACACAATGGTAAAAAGCTGCTTGTTGTTAAGAAAGAATCATTTTGCAAAATGTCTAACTGAAGCTGGGACTTTGGGGCCTCAAAGGCTGTGTTATATGGCGGAAGGTGACAGAATAACCAGGGTGACAGCAACCTGGGTAACATACCATTTGTGCAAAAGCTTAAAAGCCACATTGCTAAAGCATGGAAACACAGAGAATGGTAAAAAGTTGTTTGACTTCATTTAAAGCAGAATTGTTAGTCTCACAGAAGCTGCTCACAGAAGCTGTTTAGGCCTCACAGAGTAAACACTCTGGAATGTGGGAAGAGATAACGAAGCTAGGCAACAAAGAGATAGGCTTCATTTTGGCAGAAGTACACACGTTTTAACAAGGACATTCACTCTGCCTGTATTTACTTATAACTTATATTCTAAATTCATGCTTTCAGAGCAAAAAGCACATGTAGGCAAGAGCTAGGACAAAATAGTCTTTGCCCTAAATTGTAATTCACATATGGGGACATAGTAGCCATAGAAGTAGTTCTTAAGGAACCAAAAGGTTGCTTGATTTTAGAAAAGTCTTAAGAGACACTTAAGAAAAGACAAGAAGCTTTTAGTTTTGCAGAGAGGCTCCACAGGTGTTTAATGTTTGGATTAACACAGGAGAAAGGTATGCTGATAAGATAATGGTACCAGGCAGAAGTACATTGTGTCATCTCTTTTAATGAGGAGACCTGTCAAATTAATTTTAATTGAATTGCTGGATGTGAATAAGGTTTAACACTGGGTAAATGGTATTGTAGCACCCCCTACCGGTTTTCGAAAACTTTGTAATTCAATATGTTTAAATGCCTAATTTTACCTTTTATGGAAACCTGTAACCTATTAGTTCCAGGTTTCCTGTAGTTCCAGTTTCCTTTTATAGAAACCTGTAACAGCCTATTAGGAGTTTGCCCCATCTATGATGTGGATTTTCAGCGAATAGGAAGCCTAGATTTTCAGACAAAGAACCGAGAATTGTATAAAAGTTCTGGAAACTCCCAAAACCAGGCTCTCATGCTTGGAGACATTAGTCCCATGAGATGCCCATTGCTTGCAATGAAATAAAGCCTGCAGACCTTCACTCCTGAGTTATTCTTGAGTTGCCTTTCAACCTTGCAACAAGAGCACAAAGGTAGTTTACACAAAGTTCCTCAGATCATGGCTTGTGCTTGTTTGGAAGTTTTAATATCTTTCCCTGTGAACCAAAACAAAACACAAGAGGTCTCTATTCCAACCTTCTATACCCAATGGACACCTAAGCAAGCATAGGGGCTTTTGTGGGGTGATCTCATCAAGGGCCTTGATTTGTACATTGATGGCCCTTCATTTCTCCTACTCGGCTAAAGATTGGTGTTTCTATTATTTTGCGTGCTGCCAAGCATGAAGCAACTAACTTGATTCATCTAGAGGTCATGGCCTCAGGAGACATTCAACTTGAGATTAGATTTAGCTTACAGAGTTTGTGGTGGCAGCCAGGATTGGGGACCAATCTTTGCTGTTACTAACAACTTTGTTTACTCCAAGTCTGGAAAATTATTGGACATGGAGTTTTGGCCTTATCCTACGCAAGCCTTAAGCTACTGGAATATTCGTAAGTCCCTTTATGGTTGTTGCAAAAAGTGACATGCCATTCAGTGGGGCCTGGCTGTGGCCACAAGATGCAAGTGGCCAGCTCCACGTGCCAGTGAACCAGAGATGCCTGCCAGTGCCAGTATGTTTGCAAAGGGGGTAGGAAGGAGGTGGGGGTTAGCAGAATGGGGCCAGATGGGGGAACAGGACGGTGATAGGGCCGGGGAGAAGGCAAATTGGGACTGCAAAGGGGGAAAAGACACTTCTTTATGCCAAATTATGCCAAAAAATGTGTGGGTCAGCAACCATTTTATGGGAACCCAACTCACTGGTGTTATTTTTTCAGCTGTTCTTAAAGAAATATTATACACAGGCCTCTTAAATTTCACAAAATGGTTAGCAAGCCAATGGCAAAGCTCACGCCGCACAGTTCATATACAGGCATGCAACACTTAACAACGGTGGTCAAAGCACAACAGAGAGGCTCTTAATGAGGCAGTCAGTTCTCCCAAAGTCTGCAGCAGAGTGTCTGTTTACACAACAGAGAACAGGTTCTTAATAAGGCAATCAGATCTCCCATAGCCTGCAGCAGAGTGTCTGCTTACACAACAAAGAGGCTCTTAATGCAAAAAAGAGACAATCTTATCTCCAGTAGCCTGTGCAACCAGCTAGTGTCTGGCAGGGAGAGTCTGTTTACAGAACAGGTTGGGCTGAATGTTTGCTTAATGACCTAATCACAAAGCAACTGAGATTGGAGGACATATCCCTGTTGTTAAGGGGCACACGCCTGTATAGTAAACATATCTCAACCAAGTAAAAATACATTACTGCAAAATACACCAGGTCAGGATCAGAGTACCATACTACCATATTTTTGCCATAGATTTGTAATTTAAAATTAAACATCCATATTATCCTTGTTATGCAAATTAAATTATATAATGTTGACCTGAGCAGTAAGTGTTCTCTGCCTCCCCAAATCACCCATTGTTCAGAAATGACCTCCAGAAGCCTACTGACATGCCTCAAACACAATGTATCTACCTACTGTCAATATGGCTTAATTCATTCTTCAATTAAACAAAAGACAAGGCCAAAGCCTAATCCCAAGCAACTTTAGCATCTTCTTTTTTTTCAGCTTGTAACAAGGAAGAGGCTACATGAATTTTACAATAGAACAGTATTGTAAAATTGACTTTCTTGACTTAAGAATGGCTCCCTCTCTTGAGACTTTTCGGCGAGGCATGAAGACCCTTCTGTTTAAACAAGCCTTCTGAGTTCTCGGCCTTTTAAACATTTTTTCAACATCTTTTAATTTCTTACAGGCCTGATTATTTTATGACTTGCTGCTCTATGCTCTTTTTACCTTTTTATTACTTATTATCTGACTACTGTTTTTATGATATGTGTTAATATGCTTTTATCTGTTTCTAAATTATGTTGTTAATCTGTTTTTTAACTATGTTGTTTAATCTGTCTTTAACCTGTTGTAAGCCGCCTTGAGTCCCTTCGGGGAGAAAGACGGGGTAAAAATAAAGTTGTTGTTGTTGTTGTTGTTGTTGTTGTTGTTATTATTAACAGTAAAACTAGTGACATACCACATAAGATATATTCATACATGAGAGAGCTCAGGGTCACTAATGGTCACAATATTTGTGAGCCACCTTGAGTGCCCTTTACTGGGATAGAAAGGAGGGAAATAAATAAATAAATAAATAAATAAATAAATAAATAAATAAATAAATACATACATCTGTTTTTGTGCCTTCAGTTTCCATGACAGTCTCCCTTGAGGTCTCTGTGATCCAAACTCTCTTGCCTCTTGCTCAGTTCAAATGTCTTGAGCCTGACCTGGGTCAGCTGACATGCACCAAAGGAAACAAATGTACAGATAAAAGCCTATCAAGAAAAACCCTCACCTCAGAGAGAAAAAAGTCACAAAAGCCACACTGGTCCTCCAAAGGGCTAGATCTTCTATGGTTTGGAATATCCCATTGGGGAAGTGCTCAAGAATGGAATATGATGTGCCTGCTTTGTGTGTATAGAAAAGCACTATGGCATTTTCCATTAAAACCCACTATGTGCAGACTTGTTTGCATTTCTTCCTGCACAACTCTTCCTGCATGAAAACTCTGGCATTGCATCCAATCAGGCAGGAAGGTGGAATCTTCCTATTTCTGGAGGCACCAAGGGAGAGGAACAAGGCAGGGATTAGCACTACCCACCTGGCATCATATTCTGGGTGCAGAGGCAAAGCAGCCATACGGAAGTTGATGGCATAGGCTTCACTTCCAGACTCTAAGGAAGGATACTTACCAAAAAATCATATACGGTTTTACTCAGAAGTAAACCCCAGTGTGTTCAGTGAGGCTTACTCTCAGGTAAGAGTGTATAGGATTGCAGTCTTAGGCCCAATCCTGTGCTGGGCCAGCACCTGCCACACTACCCCAGCAACCACTACAGTGAAAGAGCAGTAAGGCACTTTCCAGGCAGCGATGAGGCCGCAGCAGCGGTACTGAGGTAGCGCCATTCAGTGCTGGGCCTCAATGCCAAGAGGACAACAGTGGAGCACAGTTGGCAGTATCGTCACCACTTGGCAGTGAGGCTTTTCAGGGTGGGAGGCAGGTGGGAGGAAGGCAGGGGAGGAGGAACTGGGAAGGAAGGTTCAGTAGAGGGGGCAGAGATAGCAGTAGACTCTGCTGCCATATCCTATGCTCCCTCTCTGGCCAAATAGACCTACATTGGTCTCCTCAGTTCTGCACCACCTCAAGAGCAGACACAGCTGTGGGAAGACCCATTGGGGCTACGGCACCATTACCTGGAGTCTGTCCCAGCACCATAGGATGTAGCAGTAGCCATTTTGGTGCTGCTGGTCTTCTGGGCCCTGGGACAGCCTAGGATTGGGCAGCCCATGTGTTTCCAGTGAGAAGTGGTGTGGCAGGAATGGAGATATGTATAGCAGTTGGGTCTGAAACAACTTTGTGGCTCTTTCTCTCTCTCACCCAAAGAAAATTACACTTGGTAGCACTGTCCCTGGAAGTCCTCACTGCTCAAGGAAGTATGAACACTGTCACAAAGCTATGCAGTAATGAAATGTACACAGCCAATTAAAAAGACAAGCACAACAACAGCTATCAAAGCAGGGTTCCAAAATCTAACTTGCATCATGAAAAAGATCAGAAACCTGGACTGCAATACGTTCTTTCCTGATGATGTCTCAAAACTCCTGTTCCCAGAGGCCCCCTCATTTGCATAAAGAGAGATCTGAAAGTGGAGGATCAGTAAATGACTGTGAATCCTCAGATGAGTTATCCTTGGGCTGACAAAACACAGTTGCATGTCCGACTTGTCAGGTACCAGATACCAAACCGAAAATAATTCAGTGACCTGAGAAGGAGTAAAGATTTCAGGAAGATCCACCCAGAACAAACAGGAATGAAGGTAAGTTATTAATGCCATCTGTTTTCCCTGCCCCGGCTTCTTCCTTACATCTGAACAATATGGGAACCGGCCATTTGAATTCTGCCAAGATTAAAAAACTTTGCAAATTAACATTGGAGATAAATATTCCATCATATTAGACTAGATAGATAGATAGATAGTGATACTAATAACTGCGGCAATGTGCTAAAATATGGAAATGTAGGCAAATTGGATTGTTATAAGGCTGAATATTTATTTGGAGATATGCCTATAAAAATAGATTTTATAAAGTATTTATCTATAATGGATGTATAATTATATGTATATAATTAAGGGCACAATCCTAACTTTCTAGCACTGACATAAGGACGATGCAGCTCTGAGGTAAGGGAACAAACATTCCCTAACTTTGATGAAGCCTCTGTGAGTGACAGCCAACTGCAGGATCCATCACATGTCCCATTGGCACCGCTATGCCAGTGCTGGAAAGCACTGACATAAGGGGTTAGGATTGCACCCTAAATAAATTAAATTTAAATTATAATTAAAATTTACATCTTTAAATTAAATATTCATCATAAAATTATTATTCATAAAAGGAGCGGTATCACTGGCGGGCCTGGGTAGGGGGCAGATGGGGCAAAAGCCCCAGGTGCTGAGGCCAGGCAGCCTGGAGGGGGCACTGAAACTGCGTTCCCCCCACGCCCCCCTCTCGTGTTTCACTTTAAAGAAAATGGGGGCTTTTTCCGAGCCTCCATGTGTTGGGGAGGATGGGCTGCTTCCCTCCGCCCCCTGAGCTCAGTGCCCAGCCCCGCATCCACTGCCCTCCTCTCCCATCACTCCATTGCCGTCCCACCTGCTCCAACTTTTCCTTTTCAATTGGCTCCTGGTTTTCTTCTTTGGAATGGCTCAGGGCACTTCACGGGCTGATCCTCAGCCAAGCATGAGCCACCCTCCTCCTGTCGCCTTCCCCCCATGCATTCATTCTCTATTCCCATCATGCTGGCTGCCTGCCTGCCTGCCCCTGACACCAGCCAGATCTACTCAGAAGTAAGTCCTATTTTGTTCAGTGGGGCTTACTCTCAGGAAAGTGTGGGCAGGATTGCAGCCTCTCTTGGCACCAACTGGAGGGTAGTTTAAACAAAAACCTTCCTATTGCAAGTACTGCTTTGCTCAACTACAAGGGGGGGGGGAAGAGAATGGAATTATTTAGCTTTCGGAAAAAATACAACCTTATATATATATATATATTCTTGTTTGAGAAGTGAATAGTACAGCACCTGCTGGTCATTAATATAGACCATGAACATTTATAACTTGGGGAGGAGGGATGCAGAACTAGATTATTTAGCTTTTTTTAAAAAAAAAAAATTCTTGTTTGAGAAAATGAGCAGCGGCCAGGTATTGCAGCCACCCCCTGCCAATATTTCTTTACCCAGCATTTAATTAGTCTGTGGAACTCCTTACTTGCTGTTGTCTTGTGTGCTCTCTGAAGCATCTGGTGGGCCACTGTGAGATACACTGTGAGATAGATGGGCCTCTGGCCTGATCCAGCAGGACTCTTCTTCTGTTCTTAATAATAGAAGCCACTAAACTTTCGTAGTCTGCTGAGAGGCAGGGAATTGGGTGTGTGTCATTACACTGTTATTCTGTGCTACTGTTAATCATAAGAAACATACAGTATATGCAGTAAAAAATGAAGACCTGAACTGAATGAGTACTGCTGCTGATCAGGGCCTAGGAGAGGGGGATAAAGGGGGTAATTTGTACCTGGGTCCAGGGTCAGAAAGGGGGCCCAGGAACCAAAAAGGGGGCCCAGATAGTTCTTGGGATATTATGTTTTCCAATCTCACCCAAACGCACTGCCTGCACATGATATTGGGGGCACAACCACAGGCATGAAGTGGCAACCGCTGCTACAAGCCATGCACACTGGGCCCAGGAATGTATCCATGACCCTCCCTAACAGAATCAAATCTGGGAGCAAACTGTCCTGCTACAGTAGCTTTTTGGCCTCTGGATCCCATAACCATGAAGGAGTGAATAGGGCAGTAGTTTTCAACCTTTTCCATCTCACGGCACACTGTCAAGGTACTAAAATGTTCAAGGCACACCATCAGGTTTTTGATAATTGCCAAGGCACACCATGCTGCCAATGGGGGGCTCACATCCCCATTGGCCCTACTAATAAATGACTTTCCCCCAAATTCCTGTGGCACACCTGTGAACCACTCACGGCACACCAATGTGCCATGGCACAGTGGTTGACAATGGCTGGTATAGGAGTTCAGGGATACATTTGAGGGGCTATGGCTGCTGCAGAAGTTCACTTTGGTGCTTACATCACACTGTCCATTCTAGTGCAAGCCTAACTATGATGGTGCTAATTTTCTGCAATGGGTTTTCTATATTTCAAAGATTTTAGAGGGACTGAGGAGTGTGTTTGGGTTTCCATATTACTTTATCTAGCTGCCAATGCCGCATGGTCAGGTAGACCTGGGCTTCACATCAAGAAGCCTGGAAGACCTGGGCTCCAAAGACTGTTCTGGCTGACAGCACCCTCCCCCTGGCTTTTTTGGCCCCCTGTTCTGACTGCCCCCCTCCTCCTTTGGGAAGGGGCCCAAAAGAAACTTTGTACCCCCGATAAAATTCTTCTCAGAGGCCTTGCTGCTGATGCTTTATTCTAATGCTCTAATGCTCCTTACTGTTGTTTAAAATAAACAAATCATGCATTTGCTTGCTACAGTGCTGTGTTCAGTAATATGCTATTGTGCTATCCTGGCCTTCACTGTTATTTAGTCTACCACTTAGGCAGCTGTCTGTGGGAAACAGAGATAAAGAAAGCAGGACTAAATTGGCCTTGCCTTAGGTTGATTCACACATGTCTCTTTTGCTGGCCTTGTGGTTTTCACCACGCCAGAAATATGGGTTTGCTTGCTACAGTAGTATAGCCTTGAAATCATTTATCAGATGTGAGATGGCTAATGCTGCTGTATTGTGCCGCTTCTCCAATGCAGTGGTGTCTGCCCTGCTTTCTCTGGGAAGCAGAGATGCTAGATTGGCCCTGCCCTGGCCTGTTTCCAGTATGGCTAGTTTCCATGCTTTCTTGTGAACCACTCACACAAGTCTCTTTTACTTTCAGTGAACTCACATGCATATATCTATTTTGCTGTCAGTGTCTCACTAATGCTGCAAATCTGGTCTTGTGGTTTTATGCCATAAATATCTACGTTGCTCTCAGTGTGTTCTGCAGGGTTCTTCCCTGTGCTCTCATGGATGAAGGGCTGACCTAAAATGCCTCCCCTTAAAATTTACGACCCCATTTACAGAGAGTAACTCTGGGGTATATGTGTGTGCACATATCTACAAATGCAAAAACACGAGTTGCCAGGGGCACACTGCCTGACAGCGGTTCTGTTTGCTTGTTTGTTTTTTTAACCAGTGCTGCAAATTGAGCCTTCTGTGCGACATTAATATGCTGCTGTGCTGCTTGTCCAATGTGGTGCTGTCTATCTTAAGCAGCTGTGTGTCAGGCAGCTTTTTAAAATCACATAGTTTTGCAAATAATAAATTTAATTAATTTGTTAATTAATTAATGAGGGCGCCAAAATTTTAGTTTGCCCCAGGTGACAGATGGCCTAGGTATGCCACTGAGTGGTATTAACATTAGTACAGGTGTTATTACTCTGAAACATGTTCTAATGAATGTCATTTCACCTTCTTTGGAAAGTTGCAGGGGTGTGTGTGTGTGTGTGTGTGTGTGTGTGTGGGTGTGAGAGAGAGAGAGAGAGAGAGAGAGAGAGAGGAAGAGGGAGAGAGAGGGGCACAATCAACCTTCTAAACTGAATCCACATTATCCAATTTGTCTGTCCAGGTTCTCACCATTGGAGATCCTATAATTAAAAATCAGTCAGTTAGTGAATTCATACTGGTTGGTCTAACCAGTTCACCTGAACTGGAGTCACTTCTCTTGGGGATATTTGCCTTCATCTACACTATGGCACTAGCTGGAAATTTCCTCCTCATCCTTGCCATATGCACTTGCAAGAAACTCCACACTCCCATGTACTTCCTGCTCACCAACCTATCCTTAGTGAATGTGTTTTCCATCTCAATCATAACACCCAAAATGCTCCAGAATCTGGGGACCCACAGAAAAAGCATCTCCTTTTATGGCTGCTTTACACAAGTCCATCTCTTCGTATGGGCATTGGGGACTGAACTTTTAATTCTCACATTTATGGCTTATGACCGTTATGCTGCTATCTGCCAGCCTTTGAAGTACACACTTATCATGAGAAAGGAAATGTGCGTTGGAATAACTATAAGCATTTGGGTTTTCACCCTGGTCCATTCTACATTTCATGTCAATCTTTTACTTCAGCTGTCCTTCTGCAACTCCAGCATCATCAATAATTTCTTCTGTGATTTCCCAGCACTTCTCAAACTCTCCTGCTCAGACACCAGCCTGAATGAGACTTTGACTTCTGCAGCAGCTGTGTTCTTTGGGGTCTGCCTCTGTGGATTGACTTTAACTTCCTATTTGTTCATCCTGAGAGCTATCTTCAGAATCCGCTCCACTGAAGGGAAGAAAAAAGCCTTCTCAACATGTTCCTCTCACCTCATTGTAGTTATTTTTTTCTTTTCTTCAGTCATTTATAATTATATCAAGCCCACTTCAGGCTGTTCTGTGGAACAAGACAAGCTAGTTTCTCTCCTGTATTCGGTGGTAACCCCTGTTGTCAATCCCATCATATATTCTTTGAGAAACAAAGATGTGAAAGAGGCTCTTTGGAGCCTTACTAGGAGAGGGTTGCTTTTCCAGAGACCATAAGTGCCCAGTCCTATCCAACTTTACAGCACCCATGCAGCCACAATGCAGCCCTGTAAGGGAAGAAATATTCACTCAGCTTGAGAAAGCCTTCATGACTGCCCCCGCCCCACCGCAGGAGGCAGCATACGCCTCATTCACTCTGCTCCATTGGTGCTGGAAACTTGAATAGGATTTAGCCCTAAGTCTATCCTCTAAAAATGTCTAAATTTCCATTAGAAAAATAAAAAGGGGGAAGAGCAGTATGGAGTTGGTGACATTGCTTCATGGTAATGATATAGGTTTTGTAAAGATGAGTTCATGGCACATCTGTTCATAAAGATACAGTTCACTTTTAACCCACATCCTTTGTTTCATCTCTTTTTTTCTGGGTTTGGGTGTTGTGAGTGTTCCTCCATGCAGAAGATACAGCGAAAGAGAAAGGGTAGCTAACCTCCTGAAGTTCCTCATATCTTGGCTTAGTTCAGTGGTTTTCAAATTCTCAAAGAGGGTTTGAACCACAGCAACTCTTGGTGGGGGCAGGGGGGAGGCAGCGATGTGATCCTCAGGATCACGTCACTAACGGGGCTGCAGGAACTGGAATGCACTCACCAGTCCCTGCAGCAGCCGTCCTGGGGTGCGGGGAGCCCTGCGCAAGCGTCTGCAGGGCTCCCAGGTCATCAAAGTGAAAGTGGAGCATTTGTGCTCCACTTCCACAAAACCAGAAGCCCAAGTTTGAAAACCACTGACTTAGTTGGAAATTTATACAGGTTGTGCCTTGTTATCCACTAATTTGGTAGCCCAGTGCCAAGCTCAAAATGCTATAAGAAAATAAGAACATAAGAACAGCCCCACTGGATCAGGCCATAGGCCCATCCAGTCCAGCTTCCTGTATCTTACAGCGGCCCACCAAATGCCCCAGGGAGCACACCTTATAACAAGAGACCTCATCCTGGTGCAAGGGAGGGCATTGGTGCAAGGAAATCTGGCATTCTGACATAACCCATTTCTAAAATCAGGAGGTTGCACATGCACATCATCGCATGTAACCCGTAATGGATTTTTCCTCCAGAAACTTGTCCAATCCCCTTTTAAAGGCACCCAGGCCAGACACCATTACAACATCCTGTGGCAAGGAGTTCCACAGACCAACCACACGCTGAGTAAAGAAATATTTTCTTTTGTCTGTTCTAACTCTCCCAACACTCAATTTTAGTGGATGTCCCCTGGTTCTGGTATTATGTGAGAGTGTAAAGAGCATCTCCCTATCCACTCTGTCCATCCCCTGCATAATTTTGTATGTCTCAATCATGTCCCCCCTCAGGTGCCTCGTTTCTAGGCTGAAGAGGCCCAAACGCCGTAGCCTTTCCTCATAAAGAAGGTGCCCCAGCCCCGTAATCATCTTAGTCACTCTCTTTTGCACCTTTTCCATTTCCACTATGTCTTTTTTGAGATACAGCAACCAGAACTGGACACAATACTCCAGGTGTGGCCTTACCATAGATTTGTACAATGGCATTATATTAGCCGTTCTGATCTCAATACCTTTTCTAATGATCCCAAGCATAGAATTAGCCTTCTTTGCTGCCGAAATTGAGAGGGAAATTGAGAGGTGGAGTATAGGGATATTTAAGTTGCCCATGTATTTGGCCTTTTTTTACTGATACAATAAATGGATTTTATGGACTCCATCTGGTTGGCATTTATTTGGTGTTGAACTGATGTTTATTTGGTGTTGAACTGGCAATATAATACAAGATAAGAAAAGTAACAAGCGATAACCTAAACTTATTCATAGCCAAATTGGAGGTATGGGACAATAATTCAAAGATTTATGGAGGGAAAATTCAGGCAGAAACTAACCAGAACAAATAGGAATGATGGTAAGTATTTAATTTCATCATTTTCCTCTCGCCCAGGTTCTTCCTTACATCTGCAAGTTACAAGGACAGGCTATTTGAATTCCAGTGAGTTTAAAATGTTTTGCTAGTAAAGTAACTTTAGAGATAAATACTATCATCATTTTAGATTATGCATCACCGTTTATCACTATTTGCACATATACTTATGTGTGTGTTAATTCTGTTAATCATCATCATCAAAACATTTGGCAAAGTGTTAGCTGCAACTTGATTGAAAATTATTCCTGCCTAGTGGAGAATGAGGGACCATGTAAAGTCCTTTTTCTCTTATACTTAGCAGAAGAGAAACAAATGTCAGTATTACCCCTGCAGAATATTTGCTTACCTCTCTTTGTTAGATAGCAGTCTTTTTTAGATTGTTATCCCCTCTTGATCAGAGAACCATTTATTTATTTATTTAGCCCCATAAATGTCTATGATTTTTTTTTTTTAAATGCATAGTTGCATTTCAATAATCTTCAAGATATTCTTTGTGATTCTTTGTGATCACTGCTTCTTGGCCCAATCCTATCCAATTTTCCAGTGCCGGTACAGCTGTGCCAATGGGGTACACACTGCATCCTGCAGTGGGGAGACAGTCACAGAGGCCCCCTTAAGGTATGGCAACATTTGTTCCCTTACATTGGGGCTGCATTGTGGCTGCACCAGAGCTGGAAAGTTGGATATAATTGGCCCCACACAGGGCTACTAAGAGCCCAAGTCCCATATAAGCCTATGAGAGAGGGCCTTCTCACAACCCCATCACTCTCTGACATTCTTACTTTGAGTAGTGCTACTGTTGCTCACCCTTAAGGTGAACATGCACAATGGTCAGAGTCTGAATTGAGCCAATTTCCACACCTGAGATCAGAGAAACTGTATCCTTTATTCAGAACAAAGGAGGTACAAGGCGGGAGAATGCACAACACTATTGCATTTCTTTTCTACTATCTCAACAAAGTACCTCTTCCTCAGCTCATTTACTTTTTTCTTCTAATAATGCAGGAGCATCCAATGACTGGCTTTCACTATCTCTCTTGTTATTATGAGATGATTTTGAAACACACCCCAGGTGAAATAAACTTGCCTAACCTTTTAAAAATTTCTTTCTCTCTCTCTCTCTCTCTCATGGTCCACACTTATATTTGTTCTCCATACTGTAAATTTCTCTTTCAAACAGTGTCAAAACACATACAGACTTGATCCAATGTCATGTGTTCTCTACACACACACTAAACTGGAAGAAGGAATGGAGCTTACTATTGGGGCCAGGGAATTCTGTGAACTGAAGTGGGGGTGACCTACTGCTGGGGCTAGTAGTTCTGGTCTGAAGGTTTAAGTTTCACTTTTCCATGTTTGATTTGTACTACTACGTGTTGGTGTTTAAAGAGAAGACCTGGGCTGAATTTGCACTACAGCTTTAATCCAGTTTCAGTGCACTTCTATTCCACCAATGCATTCTGGGGGACTCTAGTTTTTAAGGAATATGAGAGCTGTTACAGCTACTCTTAACAGACTACAGTCTCCAGCAAGCATCAGGGTAATAGAAGTGCATTGAAACTGGATTAAAGCTGTAGTGGAACTGCTACAAGTTTATTATATTTGTAATTTATTTTAACACTTGTAATCTGCATTTATATACAAATTACTTTCACAATTAATAATAATAATAATAATAATAATAATAATAATAATAATAATAATAATAATAATAATATACTGCTTTTTAACAAATTACAAAGTGGTATACAGAGAAAACTCAAATAACTAATGGTTCCCTGCTCCAAAAGGGTTCACAATCTAAAAAGATGCAAAAGAACACCAACAGACAGCCACTAGCAAAGACAATGCTGAGGTGGGGCGAGCTAGTTACTTTCCCCCTGTTAAAAAGGGGAGCATCCACTTGAAAAAGTGCTTCTTACCCAGTTAGCAGGGGTTTATTTCTTCATTTAATATTATACATAATATTTATTACATTGAATATTTATTACACTTGTAATTTAGCATTTATTACATTTGGATTCAAGTTGTAGTGGAAACACAGCCCTGGATAGGGGTACCCAAATTTATTTTGTAATGTCAAGGCCTCCCCCCCCCAACCCAGAAGCCAGGGTCCCAGATATTTTGCCCCTGCTGCTACAATAGGCCTGCTGCTACAATACAGTAATAAATGACATCAGTTTGGCAAAATCTGGGAACTTTAGGAATGTGCAGAAGTTGAAACCTTTGAGATTTGTTCTATGAGAACTCCTTTCACCTTCCTTTGAAAGTCTCATAGGTGTGTGTGTGTGTGTGTGTGTGTGTGTGAGAGAGAGAGAGAGAGAGAGAGACAGACAGACAGACAGACAGAGTCAAAGAAGTAATCTTTGTGCTTTCTGATGCAGTTGAGTGAAAAGTGCTTGCTGGAGAACTTCGCACTTCAACATAGCCTGCCTGGACCTGTCTTACACTGGTATGCTCAAGGCAGCATGGTGGGGTGGAAACCAAGCAAAAAAGCCTCCTCCCACATATGTGGACAGAGCCCTTTTAATGCAGTACTATATATCTATTTAGGTTACCAGCTTTGGAGATGCTGAAATTATGGATCAGTCAATTAGTGAATTCATATTGGTTGGTCTAACCCGGGGGTCGGCAACCTGTGGCTCCGGAGCCGCAAGCGGCTCTTTCAGCCATCTGCTGCGGCTCCGTGCGGGTCCAACTTGCCCTGGCAGCCTCAGCACCCATGGGGAGCGACCCCCTTTCCCCCTTGGGACGGGTTGACCCCGTGCCCGCGATGCGGCTGCTGCTCACCAGCCCGAGCGCATGCAGCTTGGACACCTCCTGCCTGCCCCACACCTCCCCTCCCTGGCTGAGAGGGATGGGATATGCTGCTCAACCTCTTTCCCCCTCAGAGTCATGCCCCGCCCATGGCATGTGCTGCAAAGTAAAGCCTTTGAAGTCCCCTCCACACCACAGTGGCGAGAGGGGGACGTCTCCCGACAAGGCAGCACAAGGGAAGGTGGTGCTGCGTGAACTGCCATGGCCGCCTTCCCACTCACCTCGGCTGACCTCCCTCTCTCACTCCCCCCCATGGCTCTCCCCAGCATGCCTTGGACGGGAGCTGCAGCATTGGCTGCTGCGTGCTGTGTGTTGGCAGCGCCATGCTTGACAGCTCCTCATAAAACAGCTCCTTCAGGAGCCTCCCCCCGCCATTTGCTTTGGCATAGGGCTCAGTCTCCCCTCTGCCTTCAGACATCTCGCAAGCGCCCCTCCCCGCCTTTCCCCTTCCATCGTCTCCCTTTCCCCGCCTGTCTACAGAGAGGGACGGCGTGGGCGGGACGAAGAGGAGGGCCCCGGAGCAGCTCCCACCCAAAGAGCCCCCACCGCCCCCAGGGTGAGCGCCCTCGCCGCTGCGTGTCCCTTCCCGCCCAAGCCACAGTGCCAGCCGCCTGCCCGTGTGGCAGGGATTTACACCCTGACCACCCTTCCCACAAGCAGCCCTGATCCCCCTTCCCACAAGCAGCCCTGACCACTTCCCACAAGCAGCCCTGACCCCCAAGCAGCCCTGACCCCTTCCCACAAGCAGCCCTGACCCCCAAGCAGCCCTAACCCCTTCCCACAAGCAGCCCTGACCCCCCTTCCCACAAGCAGCCCTGACCACCAAGCAGCCCTGACCCTCCTTCCCACAAGCAGCCCTGACCCCCAAGCAGCCCTGACCCCTTCCCACAAGCAGCCCTGACCCCCAAGCAGCACTGATCCCCCTTCCCACAAGCAGTCCTGACCCCCTTCGCACAAGCAGCCCTGACCACCAAGCAGCCCTGACCCCTTCCCACAAGCAGCCCTGACCCCCAAGCAGCCCTAACCCCTTCGTACAAGCAGCCCTGACCACCAAGCAGCCCTGACCCCTTCCCACAAGCAGCCCTGACCCCCAAGCAGCACTGATCCCCCTTCCCACAAGCAGTCCTGACCCCCTTCGCACAAGCAGCCCCGACCCCCAAGCAGCCCTGACCCCTTCCCACAAGCAGCCCTGACCCCCAAGCAGCCCTGACCCCCAAGCAGCCCTGACCCCTTCCCACAAGCAGCCCTGACCCCCAAGCAGCCCTGACCCCTTCCCACAAGCAGCTCTGACCCCCAAGCAGCCCTGATCCCCCTTCCCACAAGCAGCCCTGACCCCCTCTCCCATGCAACCCTGACCCCCTCACCTAAGCAGCATTGACCCCGTCCCACGTGCACCCATGGGTGTCTGGATAATTGATGGGAATACTAGAGGGCGGGGCCTACTGGACATGCAAGTGCAAATGAGGACGCCAATCAAACAGCATTATGGAAATATCATCAATAACAGTTTGTCAGGTATTTAATATTTTTTCATTAATATTTTAAAACTCTTTCTTAAAATCTTTTTTTTATACATAGCATAAAGGTAAAAAAAAAACTATATATGCAGTGCTATCTTAATTTTAGATGTCAAAAGGGTTTTGTGGCTCCCAAGGTTTTCTTTTCTCCGGAAATGGGTCCAAATGGCACTTTGAGTGTTTAAGGTTGCCGACCCCTGGTCTAACCAGTTCACCTGAACTGGAGTCACTTCTCTTGGGGGCATTTGCCTTCATCTACACTATGGCACTAGCTGGAAACTTCCTCCTCATCCTTGCTCCACACTCCACACTCCCATGTACTTCCTGCTCATCAACTTGTCCTTAGTGAATGTGTTGTCCATCTCAGTTACAACAACCAAAATGCTCCAGAATCTTGGAACACACAGAAAAAAGCATCTCCTTTCATGGCTGCTTTACACAAGTTCATCTCTTTTTATGGGCACTAGTGACTGAAAGTCTCATTCTCACTTTTATGGCTTTTGACTGCTATGCTGCTATCTGCCAGCCTTTGCACTATACACTCATTATGAGGAAGGAAATGTGTGTTGGAGTAACTATGAGCCTTTGGGCTGTCGGACTGGCCAATTCTACATTTCATACTGGTCTTTTACTTCCACTGTCCTTCTACAACTCCAACATCGTCAACAACTTCTTCTGTGATTTCCCACCACTTTTGAAGCTGTCCTGCTCAGACATCAGCCTGAACTCGACTCTGACTTCTGGAGCCGCTGTCATCTTTGGGATCTGCAACTGTGGATTGACTTTAACTTCGTATTTTTTCATCCTGAGGACAGTATTCAGATTCCCTTCCACTCAAGGGAAGAAGAAAGCAGTCTCAACGTGTTCCTCTCATCTCATTGTAGCTAGTTTTTATTTTCCCTCAGGTACTTATAATTACATCACACCCAAATCGGCTTCTTTTTCAGAAAAAGACAAGCTCGTTTCTCTCCTTTATACAGTGGTAACCCCTGTACTTAATCCCATTGTATATTCTCTGCGAAACAAAGACGTGAAAGAGGCACTCAAGAGCCTTAGTGGAAAAGGTCTGCGGTTGCAGAGACCACAACTCTAATCTCGAAAAATGTCTAGGGGCTTAAGACAGAGAGGCCCTTGGAAAGCCAGTAAAAACTTTTATGGGCAGTTGGAAACCATTCATGGACTTCCTGTGCATTGAGAGGAAAATGGGCAAAATAGCCTATGGATTTGATGAGTAGATAAGGGATTTAATTTATATTTTTTTTCTCATTTTTCTTTGGTGTTTTGTACTTTCCAATAAGTAATAGACTGTTTAAGATCTGATAGTTAACGTGTTAATATGTTGTATGATTTTGTAGTAGACCAATGAAATGTAGATCGAGATCTCTGCACTTGCCACACAAAAATATTGAAGGAGAGGGACATTGTTGATTGGGTGACACTGGAACAGTCTAAAGGTGTACCAGCAGTAGAGATTAGTTATGTACACATCACTTATTGTTAATAAAGTTGAGCTTCATTTCCTTTTAGTCCATTTCCTATGTGTCATCTCTTATTTCTGGGTATGGTTGTATTGGGCAAATGTTGGCTTGTCCCTGAATAGATTGGCTTATAAGAAAAGCGGAATGACAAGAACTGCACTGAGACAAGTTTAACAATAGCTAGAAAAATGTATTAACTAGTGAAAAGATTAACAGGGCAGTATCCAGTGTCTTGTCAACTTCAGTATGGCTGCTTTGCCTATATATAGAGAGAGAGAGGCAGGCAAAGCAGCCATACTGGAGTTGGCATGACATAGACTTCTCTTCCAGCTTCTGAGGAAGGGTACTTAAAGTATAGTCTTATATAGCTTTACTCAGACGTAAGCCCCACTGTGTTCAGTGAGGCTTACTCCCAGTTCAGTGTGTACTGAATTGCAGTCTTAGGGCCCAATCCTATGTTGGGTCAGCAGCAGTAGCTGCCGTGCTGCTCCAGCAACCACCATTGTGAAAGTGCCATTAGGCACTTTCCTGCTGGTGGTGAGACCACAGCACTGGTGCTGAGAAAGCACCAGTCAGTGCTGGGCCTCGGTTCCAAGGGGACGAAAGTGGAGTGTGGCTGGCAATGAGTATTGATGTCATTCGGCTGCAAGGTTTTTCAGGGTGGGGGGAGGGGGAAGGCAGGGGAGGGTGCAGCTGGGTGGAGAAAGGGCAGGGGAGGATCAGATCCAGGAGGGGGAGGAAACAGTGGGACACTACCACAATAGCTTGTACTCCTTCCCTGAACATGTAGTCCTACACTGGTCTCTGGTTATGAGCCAGCTCAACAGCTGATGCAGCTCCGAGAAGACCATGGCACCATTATCCAGTGGCTTCCCCAGCCCCATATGATGTAGCAGTAGCTGTTTCGGTGCTGCTGTTCCTCTGGGTGCTGGGGCAGCATAGGATGGGGCTGCCCACCTGTTTCCAATGAGAAGTGGTGTGACAGGAATGCAGACGTGTAAAATAGTTGGTTTGAAACAACTTGTGCACCCCCTTCTCTCACCCCCCCCCCCAAACTGTCCCCAAATTGTAGCACTGTCCCTGGAACTCCTCACTGCTCAAGGAAGTTGGAACACTGTAGGTCACAAGGCTATGCAGTAATGAAATGTACCCAATTAAAAAGACAAGCACAATAATGGCTAAACAATAGCAGGGTTCTAAAATCTAACTTGTGCCAGGAAAAAAAAAAATCAGAAACCTGGCCAGCAGTACATTCCTTCCTGATAATGTCTCAAAACTCCTGTTCCCAGAGGCCCCCTCATTTGCATAAAGAGAAATCTGAAAGTGGAGGATCAGTAAATGACTGTAAATCCTCAGATGAATTAAAAACAAAAAAACAAGTTATACAATGGATAACAAGGCACAATTTGACATTCTAACACCCAAGAGAAAAAACTATCAGAAACCTCAATAAATTCCTTCCAGTTGACTCCACAAAGGTCCTTCTCCCAATGGCCCCCTCATTTGCATAAAGAGAGACCTGAAAGTGGTGACAGGGCTTGGATCAGCAAATGAGTATGCCCATGACAGCATGAGATGAGTTCTCATCAGCCATCAGATTGCTGAAACAAGGCTGCATGGGCTGCTTCTGAGGAACCAGATGCAAAATAGAAAATAATTCAAAGATAAATGAAGAGAGATTCCAGGGAAATCTACCCAGAACAAACAGGAATGAAGGTATGTTATGAATGCCCTCCGTTTTTTCTACCCCACCTTCTTCCTTACATCTGCACAATATCAGAAACTGCTATTTGAATTCCAACAAGTTTAAAGAGCTTTGCTAATTAACAAATGTTGGAGATAAAGACATCATCATTTTAGACTGAACATCAAGATAGATAGATAGATAGATAGATAGATAGATAGATAGATAGATAGATAGATAGATAGATAGATAGATTCCTATCAGTGAAGCATTTGGCAAAAGGTCAACTACACTTGCTTAAATTATTCCAGCCAACAGCACACTGAAGCACCTTGTAAATGCTGCTTCCCTTATATTTAGCAAAGGAAAAGCAATTGTCTGCATTCACTCCTGCAGGACATCTTTTAATTAATGGCTGTTTGCTGATGTTTCTTTGGCAACTTTTGTAGGATCGTGATTCCTTCTTGGAGAGGGAACCATTTCTTAGCTTATTTTACCATAAAAAGCCCTTGTTATCTTCTCAAATTGAACAGCAGAATATTAATATTCTTCATATAATTATAATGATCATCCTAACTGCTACAATGTGTTACTAAATGATAAAAATGTTGGCAAATAGAGATTTTATAGAGATGAATATTAATTAATTGTATTGGCAACCTTCAATCTCGAAAGACTATGGTATCGCGCTCTGAAAGGTGGTTCTGGAACAGCGTCTAGTGTGGCTGAAAAGACCAATCCGGGAGTACAATCCCTTCCACACCGGGAGCAAGTGCAGTCTGTCCCTGGTCTGTCTCCCTGGCTATGGGCCTTCCTTCTTTGCCTCTTAGCCTCAGACTGTTGGCAAAGTGTCTCTTCAAACTGGGAAAGGCCATGCTGCACAGCCTGCCTCCAAGCGGGCCGCTCAGAGGCCAGGGTTTCCCACTTGTTGAGGTCCATCCCTAAGGCCTTCAGATCCCTCTTGCAGATGTCCTTGTATCGCAGCTGTGGTCTACCTGTAGGGCGCTTTCCTTGCACGAGTTCTCCATAGAGGAGATCCTTTGGGATCTGGCCATCATCCATTCTCACGACATGACCGAGCCAACGCAGGCGTCTCTGTTTCAGCAGTGAATACATGCTAGGGATTCCAGCACGTTCCAGGACTGTGTTGTTTGGAACTTTGTCCTGCCAGGTGATGCCGAGGATGCGTCGGAGGCAGCACATGTGGAAAGCGCTCAGTTTCCTCTCCTGTTGTGAGCGAAGAGTCCATGACTCGCTGCAGTACAGAAGTGTACTCAGGACGCAATCTCTGTAGACCTGGATCTTGGTATGTTCCGTCAGCTTCTTGTTGGACCAGACTCTCTTTGTGAGTCTGGAAAACGTGGTAGCTGCTTTACCGATGCGCTTGTTTAGCTCGGTATCGAGAGAATGAGTGTCGGAGATCATTGAGCCAAGGTACACAAAGTCATGGACAACCTCCAGTTCATGCTCAGAGATTGTAATGCAGGGAGGTGAGTCCACATCCTGAACCATGACCTGTGTTTTCTTCAGGCTGATTGTCAGTCCAAAATCTTGGCAGGCCTTGCTAAAACGATCCATGAGCTGCTGGAGATCTTTGGCAGAGTGGGTAGTGACAGCTGCATCGTCGGCAAAGAGGAAGTCACGCAGACATTTCAGCTGGACTTTGGATTTTGCTCTCAGTCTGGATGCGCTTAATTAATAAATGTTTGTATTTATATATAAATAGATTAATTGATAAAATATTTATCTATAAAGTTTTTATAGCATATATCATTAACAGCACAATTCTAATTTGCGTTGTAACAGGCAGGACAGTGGACCTGCGCTGTATGCAGCACAAGTTTGGGGCTGACTGTGGCTACTGTGACCCCAGGGAAAGCCTCAGCGGCCCCAATGGGTCTACTTGTGTCTGCACCACCTGATGAGGTGACGCAGAGCCAAGCAGAAGCCAGAACTCACTTCACGCTGCCCAGGAATGGGGGCTAGGATTTGGCATAAGTCCCAGGTCCTGGCCCCGTCTCCCGCTCCCCGCCTACCTGCCCATGGGCCTGTCCGCTGCTCACACTCCCCTCATCCTAAAACGTCTCCCTCCCACTTCCTTCTCGGCCTTCACCCACCCCCCAGACACTTGCCCCAGCTGAACTCAGCTGGCACAGACTTACCATTCTTTCCCACCGCAGAGACAGGATTTGGCCTCTGCAGGCTGGCACACCACCATGCGCTTGCGCGTCTTACTCACACAGAGGTGCAAACATGCTTTCCGGCACGTTTGTGACCCTTCTGGGCTGATGCAAGGGACTTACGCCGGCCCAACAGGCACTTAGGGTTCCGCTCTAAATTAATTATATAATTAAAATAAAAAGAAATTTATTTTAAAAAATATTCACCTCATTACTACTACTACTACTATTTTGAGACATGTGCAAAAGAAAGCCATTTGGTCTTCCTTGGAATGTTGAAGGTGTGTGTGAGTGTTTGTGTGTGTGTTTCCATGTGCATGTGTATGTGTGTGCTTGTGTGTGTGAGAGAGACAGAGAGAGAGAGAAAGAGAATCAACCTACTCTGAAATACCATTGGTCAGTCTAGGTCAACTCAAATGGACATGGAAAAATGAAGAATCAGTCAGTTAGTGAATTCATACTGGTTGGTCTAACCAGTTCACCTGGACTACAGTTGCTTCTCTTATGGGCTTTTGCCTTCATCTACACTATAGCAATAGCTGGGAACCTGCTTCTTATCCTTGCCATATGCACTTGCAAGAAACTCCACACTCCCATGTACTTCCTGCTCACCAACCTATCCTTAGTGAATGTGTTTTCCATCTCAGTGACAACACCCAAAATGCTCCAGAATCTTGGAACCCACAAAAAAAGCATCTCCTTTCACGGTTGCTTTACACAAGTCCATCTCTTCTCATGGACCATAGTGACTGAAATGCTAATTCTCACCTTTATGGGATTTGACCGCTATGCTGCTATCTGCCACCCTTTGCAGTACACAATGATCATGAGGAAGGAAATGTGCATTGGAATAACTGTGAGCTTTTGGATTATAGGACTGGCCAATTCTACGTTTCATGTTGGTCTTCTGCTTCAGCTGTCCTTCTGCAATTCCAGCATCATCAATAGTTTCTTCTGTGATTTCCCTGCACTTTTAAAGAGCTCCTGCTCAGACACCAGCCTGAATGAGACTGTGATTTATGTGGCAGCTGTGGTCTTTGGAATGTGCACCTGTGGGTTGACTTTAACTTCCTATTTGTTCATCCTGAGAGCTATCTTCAGAATCCGCTCCGCTGAAGGGAAGAAGAAAGCTTTCTCAACATGTTCCTCTCACCTCACTATAGTTAGTTTTTTATTTTTCTTCTGCCATTTATAATTATATGAGGGCTGGTACAAGCTCTTCTGTGGAAAAAGCTTGTGTCTCTCCTTTATACTGTGGTAACCCCTGTTGTCAATCCCATCATATATTCTTTGAGAAACAAAGATGTGAAAGAGGCTCTCAGGAGCCTTACTAGGAGAGATCTGCTTCCAGAGACCATAAGGGCCCAGTCCTAGCACTGATGCAGCCATGATGGAGCCCCAAGGTCAGGGAACAAATATTCCCTTACCTCAAGGAGGACCCTGTGACTGTCCTCACTGCAGGATGGAGCCCATGCCTTGTTGGCATAGCTGCATAAGCACTGGCAAGTTGGATAGGATTGGGTCCTAAGTCTGATCTCTAAAAATGTCTAGATCACCATTATAAAAATAACAAGGCAAGGACAGTATTGATTTGCTGATATTGCTTCACTGTAAGTATATAGCTATTGTAAAGGTGAGTTAGCTACATCTCTGTATCATTCATAAAGATACAGTTCACATTTATTCCACATCCTGTAGCTCCTATCTTTTTTTCTGTGTTTGGGTGCAATCAACATTCTCACTGTTCTCCTAGCAGAAGATGCAGCTACAGAAGCAAAGGTCACTGAGCTCCATTAGAGACCAGTTCTGAGCTCGGCGTGCCGGATTCCTGCTGGTGCTCACTGTAGCAAACGGGGCATAGGCCCATATGCGAGGCATACCACCAGGCCAGCACCCGTGCTAGCCCAGCGCTGGGCTACTGCTGGGCGTGCACCCGTCCTCCGCTGCTTGGCGGTCGCATGGACCGCCGAGCCACAGCACAGTAATCGGGGGCGGAGAGGATGCTTTCCGGGGAGGGGGGAGGCAGGCGGAGGACAGAGAGAGGGCAGGGAGGAGGTGTGCCGGGGCAGAGGGAGCAGGGAGGCAGAGAGGTGGGTCCGTTGGAGCTCCGATTCACTGAATCCTGTCCGTTCGTGTAGGGCTCAGCACCCTACATGAACGGCTTTACCTTATGGTCGGCGGTAACTTGTGTAGCCCCATTGTGGGGCTACTTCCCTTACCTGGGACTAGGGATGAAAGTCCCCTTGTCCCAAGGTGCCGCCCGCAGTAACCCGAGGTGGTCAGGATCCGGCCTCAGCTGTTTTCGTTACTGCCGAAGCTGCGCACCCCAGGCAGCTCAGGTTTGGGCTGTAAGTTTCTCAGATCATGGCTTGGTTAGAAGTTTATATGTCTTTATAAGTACTCCCAGTTCAGTGTGTACTGAATTGCAGTCTTAGGGCCCAATCCTATGTTGGGTCAGCAGCAGTAGCTGCTGTGCTGCTCCAGCAACCACCATTGTGAAAGTGCCATTAGGCACTTTCCTGCTGGTGGTGAGACCACAGCACTGGTGCTGAGAAAGCACCAGTCAGTGCTGGGCCTCAGCTCCAAGGGGACGAAAGTGGAGTGTGGCTGGCAATGAGTATTGATGTCACTCGGCTGCAAGGTTTTTTAGGGTGGGGGGAGGGGGAAGGCAGGGGAGGGTGCAGCTGGGTGGAGAAAGGGCAGGGGAGGATCAGACCCAGGAGGGGGAGGAAACAGCAGTAGACTACCACCATATCTTGTACTCCTTCTCTACACTGGTCTCCTTGCTTATGCGCCAGCTCAAAAGCCGATGCTGCTCCGAGAAGACCAACTGGGGCCATGGCACCATTATCCGGTGGCTTCACCAACCCCGTATGATGTAGCAGTAGCTGTTTCTGTCCCTGGAACTGCTCACCGCTCAAGGACGTTTGAACACTGTATGTCACAAGGCTATGCAGTAATGAAATGTACACAATTAAAAAGACAAGCACAATAATGGCTAAACAATAGCAGGGTTCTAAAATCTACCTGTGCTAGGGAAAAAAATCATAAACTTGGGCTGCAGTACATTCCTTCATGATGATGTCTCAAAGGTCCTGTTCCCAGTGGGCCCCTCATTTGCATAAAGAGAGATCTGAAAGTGGTGGATCAGTAAAGGACTGTAAAAAGCATTGCTAATTAACATTGGAGATAAATATTTCAAAATATTGTACGGAACAGTCCCAATCCTATCCAACATTCCAGCACCAATGCAGTCATGTCAACAGAGTGTGGGTTGCATCCTGTGGTGATGGGGCAGTAATGGAGGCCTCTTCAAGGTGTGTGAACATTTGCTGCCTTACTTGGGGCTGCACAGAGGCTGCATCAGTGCTGGAAAGTAGGATAGGATTGGGTCCTATTTACATACCTACCTACCTACCTACCTACCTACCTACCGTGTTTCCCCAAAAACAAGACACTGTCTCATTTTTTGGGGGGGCTCAAAAAACACACTAGGTCTTATTTTTGGGGTAAGTCTTTTTTTTTTTTTTTAATGTACAACAATCCATAGTCATTCATGTACAAAAATATCCCCTCAGCACCCAGGAGGATGCCTGCCAGCCTGTCTACTCAGAAGGCAGCCCCTTTATAGTTAATGAGACTTACTCCCTAGAAAGTTTGGAGAGCTTCAGAGCCCAGTAGGCAGGGTTGCTTCGCTTGCTGCTTCCCGCCTCAGCTCCTCCTCAGCGTCCTCTGCCCAAGGCAGCACAGCAGGCGCTTTCTAGGTGGCGGGTGCAGGAGTGCAGCATTCCTGGCCGCGTTGTCCACTCGCTCCCCCCACCTGACGACCCCTTCCACCACCACCCCGTCCTGGCCCTGATCACAACTAGGTCTTATTTTCGGGGTAGGTCTTATTTTCGGGGAAACATGGTACTTACCTACATACATGCACATTCTTATCAGTGAAGCATTTGGCACAGTGTCAATGACACCTTGATTTACATTATTCCAGCTAATGAGACACCTTGTATGGTGTAAATATCTATCATATATTTATGATTATATCATTTAGGCCCATATCCTAACCAACTTTCCAGCGCTGGCATAGCGGTGCCAATGGGATGTGTGCTGCATCCTGCAGTCAGGTGGCACTCACGGAGGTCTCCTCAAAGTAAGGGAATGCTTGTTCCCTTACCTCAGAGCTGCATTGCCCTTATGTTGGTGCTGGAAAGTGAAAGAGGATTGCACCCTTATACTATTAAATAAGTTATGTAATTGAATTAGTTACAATTTATTGATTTAAAAATATTTAACATAAAGTAGCAGGGGTGTGTTTGGGTGTGTCTGTGGGTGTAGGTGTGTCTGAGAGAGATAGAAAGGGGGAGGAAGAGGAGGAGAGGGAGAGAAATGGACAGAAGTCATCAACCATCTAAACTGACTTTTTAACACCATTTGTCTGTCTAGGTTCCCACCATAGGAGATGCTGTAATTAAGAATCAGTCAGTTAGTGAATTCATACTGGCTGGTCTAACCAGTAGACCTGGACTGGAGTCACTTCTCTTGGGGGTATTTGCCTTCATCTACACTATAGCAATAGCTGGGAACCTGCTTCTTATCCTTGCCATATGCACTTGCAAGAAACTCCACACTCCCATGTACTTCCTGCTCACTAACCTGTCCTTAGTGAATGTGTTTTCCATCTCAGTCACAACACCCAAAATGCTCCAGAATCTGGGGACTCACAGAAAAAGCATCTCCTTTTATGGCTGCTTTACACAAGTCCATCTCTTCGTATGGGCACAGGGGATTGAAATTTTCATTCTCACTTTTATGGCTTTTGACTGTTATGCTGCTATCTGCCAACCTTTGCAGTACACACTTATCATGAGGAAGGAAATGTGCTTTGGAATAACTATAAGCATTTGGGTTGTCACCCTGGTCAATTCTACATTTCATGTCAGTCTTTTACTTCAGCTGTCCTTCTGCAACTCCAGCATCACCAATAATTTCTTCTGTGATTTCCCAGCACTTCTCAAACTCTCCTGCTCAGATTCCAGCCTGACTGTGGCAGCTGTGATCTTTGGGGTCTGCACCTGTGGGTTGACTTCCTATTTGTTCATCCTGAGAGCTATCTTCAGAATCCGCTCCACTGAAGGGAAGAAGAAAGCCTTCTCAAAATGTTCCTCTCACCTCATTGTAGTTATTTTTTATTTTTCTTCAGTCATTTATAATTATATCAAACCCACTTCAGGATCTTTTGTGGAAAAAGACAAGTTAGTTTCTCTCTTGTATTCGGTGGTAACCCCTGTTGTCAATCCCATGATATATTCTTTGAGAAATAAAGATGTGAAAGAGGAGAGGGTTGCTTTTCCAGAGACCATAAGTGCCCAGTCCTATCCAACTTTACACACCCATGCAGCCACAATGCAGCCCTGTAAGGGAAGAAATATTCACTCAGCTTGAGAAACCCTTCATGACTGCCCCCCCCCCCACTGCAGGAGGCAGCATACACCTCATTCACTCTGCTCCATTGGCGCTGGAAACTTGAATAGGATTTAGCCCTAAGTCTATCCTCTAAAAATGTCTAAATTTCCATTAGAAAAATAACAAAGGAAAAGGGCAGTATGAAGTTGGTGATATTGCTTCATGGTAATGGTATAGCTTTTGTAGAGATGATTTAGCGGCACATCTCTGTACTGTTCAAAAAGATATGGTTCACTTTTAACACACATCCCTGTGTCTCATCTCTTTTTTTCTGGGTTTGGGTGCTGTGAGTGTTCCTCCATGCAGAAGATGCAACTAAAGAAGCAAAGGTTGCTGACCTGCACTTCCTCAGATCCTGGCTGAGTTGGATTTTATATGTCATTTCCTGTTAACGAAATACAGGGTCCTTCACTCTACTTTTTATACTGTAATTTCCCATACAAAAGGTTAGGGGCTTTTGTGGGGTGAGCTCTCCAAGGTCCATTCTCTTGTGCCTTGATGGTGAGGCAGTACTGTAAGTCCCGCAGAGCTTCGAAACTCACCATGTAAGAGGCCCACCCCTTGCTCTCGGAGCCTGTCCGGGAGTGAAAGCAACACAGAGGAGATGCCTCCATGTTGCTTTTGCTCCTCAGAATGGCCCTGAGAGTGAGGGGGAGGGGCAGCTTACATGGCGAGTTTCAGAGCCATGCTACACTTAAAGCTATGCCCCCTCTTGCTCCACTATCTTTCATCCACACTTGTTTGGCACTCTACTGAGGGTGCTGCAACCAATTTTATTTGAAATAGAGGCTGCAGCTTCAAGTAACATACTACTCATGGTTGATTTAGCCATGGAATTGGTGGTGATAGCTAGGTTTGGAAACCATTCTTTAGCGTCACTAAAAACTATGTTTACTCTCAGTCTGGAAGGTTCCAAGAGGTGGCTTTTGTTTACAGGTTCAAATCTGCTGTGCAAGGAAGGTGCTACCAGTCCTGGAACTTTCCCAGAGGAAATGAAAGAAAGGAAAGGCTTCTCTTAAGCCAGCCACCTAGAGTGGTGGAGGGAGAAAGATGCTCTGATAGACGTCCTTTGTGGCCTCTTTTGAAGTTTGGGGGGGCCTATAGCTTCTTGTCTTAAGCTCAGTTCTCGATGCCTTGAGACTGGTCGGGATCATGTTCTCCTGCAATGCACCCAGTGCCACAAACACACGCAAAGATAAAAGTTTTATCAGGCAACACCTGATAAAAGGAAAAAAGGAATGGTCTTCCAAATGTCTTGATTTTCCAAAGTTTGGCATTTCTCCTTGTGAAAGTGAAATGATCCTTTCAGTGCACAAGAATGGGATAGAATGCACCTGCTTTATTTGTATAGAAAGCGCTCTGAAGTTTTACATCATGACCCACTTATTTTCCATGATGTGCGTTCATGTTTGAAATTCTTTGTGCACAACTCTTCCTAAGTGAAAACTCTGCCATTGTGTCCAATCAGGTGGGAAGGTGGCATCTTTCTATTACTGAGGCACAAAGGGAGAAAAGCATAGGTAGGGATTAGCACTACTCTACCCCGTTGGCACCACATTCTGGGGTGCAGAAGCAAAACAAGCAAACTGAATATCTCATGGGCAGATCATGATGCTCATGGCTATGGAAGTTTCTGGGGCAGTAGCAGCACAAGCAGCAACATTGGCAGAGGAGGCAGCAAGAGTTTGATCATCTCTGAGCTCACTGCATGACATGGGGGTCTGCATAACACTAGATGGAGGTGGGTGGAGTAGGGGGCAAGGCGTAATATAAAGCATAGGTGGAACCTCAGTATCTGTGGGGGTTCTGGGATGCATTCTGGGGTGTACCTGGAAGGAGCAAGGAGCATCCAGGTGACCGGGAAGTGGGTCTTTCAGCCTGAAGAATAGCACAGGAGGCTTGAAAACGGCACTGTTTTGCTGCACAATGGTAGCAGTTCCAATTTTCATATCTTTTGTTATTTATTTAAACACATTTAGAAACTTGGCTCATACTCTTACCCTCAGCTTCATGCAATAAGAAGGAATTTTCATTGTTACTATGGGAGCCAGGCTGGTGTTGGGTGAAGGTGTTGGACGTGTCCAGTGTGGCATGTATTCATATGTAATGCAGCACAAAAGAAGGGGTTGCTGGTGCGTAACATCCCACCCATATGCTGATTCTTCCCTGATGTGCCCTTTACTCCAATTCAGGATCAGGCCCAGGAGCAGTGGGATTGGCAGTACTGGTGCACATGAAATTCTGTTGCATTTCAGAGGCTTGGAAGCCCAGCACGGGGCAGCTCGGACTTGCGCCAGACATTTGGCAGGAGCAGATCTGAGTAGCCCAGTTACGCAGGCTACTCAAGGCTACTTGGGGTAGGAACTTGCCCTTGCCCTTAAGAGATCTCCATCCTGCACCATCCCAGGTCCTCCTGCACCAGCACTAGTTAGGATTGGCTGTTAGTGTGTTTCTAGTGAGAAGTAGGTAGGCAAAATGGAGATATGTCTTTAATGGGGTTTAAAATCTCTGTCTCTCTCTCATCCAAAGGGAATTAAACTTGGTAGCACCGTCCTTGGAACTTCTTACTGCTCATAGTAAACAACTACTTAAAAAATCAATTAAAAAAAACAAGTAATACAATGGCTAACATAGCACAATTTGACATTCTAACACAAGAGAAAAAGCAATCAGAAACCTCAATAAATTCCTTCCAGTTGACTCCACAAAGGTCCTTCTCCCAGTGGCCCCCTCATGTGCATAAAGAGAGACCTGAAAGTGGTGATGGGGCTTGGATCAGCAAATGAGCATGTCTACAACACATGAGAAGACTTCTCATCAGCCATCAGATTGCTGAAACAAGGCTGCATGGGCTGCTTCTGAGGAACCAGATGCAAAATAGAAAATAATTCAAAGACAAAGGAAGAGAGATTCCAGGGAAATCTACCCAGAACAAACAGGAATGAAGGTATGTTATGAATGTCCTCCGTTTTTTCTACCCCACCTTCTTCCTTACATCTGCACAATATCAGAAACTGCTATTTGAATTTCAACAACTTTAAAGAGCTTTGCTAATTAACTTATGTTTGTGATAAAGATATGATCATTTTAGACTGAACAGATAGATAGATAGATACTTATCAGTGAAACATTTGGCAAGAGGTCAACAACACTTGCTTTTAATTATTCCAGCCAATAGCACACTGAAGCACCTTGTAAATGCTGCTTCCCTTATATTTAGCAAAGGAAAAGCAATTGTCTGCATTCACTCCTGCAGGACATCTTTTAATTAATGGCTGTTTGCTGATGTTTCTTTGGCATCTTTTGTTGGATCGTGATTCCTTCTTGGAGAGGGAACCATTTCTTAGCTTATTTTACCATAAAAATCTCTTGTGGTCTTCCTAAATTGAAGAGCAGAATATTAATATTCTTCATATAATTATAACGATCATCATAACTGCTACAATGTGTTACTAAATGATAAAAATCTTGGCAAATAGAGTTTTTATAGGGATGAATATTAATTAGTAAATGTATTTATATATAAATAGATTAATTGATAAAATATTTATCTATACATTTTTATAGCATATATAATTAACAGCACAATTCTAACTTGCATTGTAACAGGCAGGCCAGTGGACCTGCGCTGTATGCAGCACAAGTTTGGGGCTGACTGTGGCTACTGTGACCCCGGGGAAAGCCTCAGCGGCCCCAATGGGTCTACTCATGTCTGCGCCATCTGATGAGGTGACGCAGAGCCGAGCAGAAGCCAAACTCACTTCATGCTGTCCAGGAATGGGGGCTAGGATTTGGCATAAGTCCCAGGTCCTGGCCCCGTCTCCCGCTCCCCACCTACCTGTCCATGGGCCTGCCCGCTGCTCACACTCCTCTCATCCTAAAACGTCTCCCTCTCACTTCCTTCCCGTCCTTCACCCACCCCCAGACACTTGCTTCAGCTGAGCTTAGCTGGCCTGGAATTACCATTCCTTCCCACCACAGAGGCCGGATTTGTCCTCTGCAGGCTGGCACACCACCATGTGCTTGCGTGGCTTACTCCCACAGAGGTGCAAACATGCTTTAAGGCACGTTTGCGACCCTTCCGGGCTGATGCAAGGGACGCCGGCCCAACCAGCACTTATGGTTCCGCTCTAAATTAATTATATAATTAAAATAAAAAGAAATTCATTTAAAAAAATTTTCATCTCATTACTACTACTATTACTATTTTGAGACGTGCAAAAGAAAGCTATTTGGTCTTCCTTGGAATGTTGAAGGTGTATGTGCGTCTTTGTGTGTGTGTTTCCATGTGCATGTGTTTCCGCGTGTATGTGTGTGCCTGTGTGTGTGAGACAGAGAGAGAGAGAGAGAAAGAAAGATAATCAACCTACTCTGAAATACCATTTGTCAGTCTAGGTCAACTCAAATGGACATGCAGAAATGAAGAATCAGTCAGTTAGTGAATTCATACTGGTTGGTCTAACCAGTTCACCTGGACTACAGTTGCTTCTCTTATGGGTTTTTGCCTTCATCTACACTATAGCACTAGCTGGAAACTTACTTCTCATGTTTACAATATGTACTTGCAAGAAACTCCACACTCCCATGTATTTCCTGCTCATCAACCTGTCCTTAGTGAATGTGTTTTCCATCTCAGTTACAACACCCAAAATGCTTCAGAATCTTGGAACCCACAGAAAAACCATCTCCTTACATGGTTGCTTTACACAAGCCCATCTCATTGTATGGGCCCTAGTGACTGAACTTCTAATTCTCACCTTTATGGCTTTTGACCGCTATGCTGCTATCTGCCACCCTTTGCAGTACACAATGATCATGAGGAAGGAAATGTACATTGGAATAACTGTGAGTATTTGGATTTTTGGACTGGCCAATTCTACTTTTCATGTTGGTCTTATGCTTCAGCTGACCTTCTGCAATTCCAGTATCATCAATAATTTCTTCTGTGATTTCCCTGCACTTTTAAAGAGCTCCTGCTCAGATTACAGCCTGAATGAGACTTTCACTAATGTGGCAGCTGTGATCTATGGAATGTGCACCTGTGGGTTGACTTTAACTTCCTATTTTTTCATCTTGAGAGCTATCTTCAGAATCCACTCTACTGAAGGGAAGAAAAAAGCCTTATCAACATGTTCCTCTCACCTCATTGTAGTTATTTTTTATTTTTCTTCAATCATTTATAATTATATGAGGGCTGGTACAAGCTCTTCTGTGGAAAAAGACAAGCTGGTTTCTCTCATTTATTCGGTGGTAACCCCTATTGTTAATCCCATTGTATATTCTCTGAGAAACAAAGATGTGAAAGAGGCTCTTTGGAGCCTTACTAGGAGAGGGCTACTGTCCCAGAGATCAGAAGGGCCCAGTCCTATCCAGCATTCCAGAACTGATGCAACCACATTGCAGCCCTAAGGTAAGGGAACAAATATACCCTTACTTGTGGAGGCCTCCATGACCCCCTCCCACTGTATGCCCCATTGGCACCGCTACATAAGCACTGGCGAGTTGGATAGGATTGGGCCCTAAGTCTGTACTCTGAAAATATCTTGATCACCATTACAAAATTAACAAGGAGAAGGACAGTACTGAGTTGGTGATATTGCTTCAGGGTAAGGGTATAGGTGTTTTAGAAGTGAGTAAGCTGCACAAATCTGTATAATTCATAAAAACATGGTTCTCTTTTAACTCATATCCCTTGTGCCATATCATTTTTCTGGGTTTGGGTTTAATCAACATTCTCTCTATCTTCCTTGCAGAAGATGTAGCTAAAGGAGATAAGGACACTGTGTTCCTTAAGGTGTTCAGATCATGGCTTGGTTGGAAATTTAGATGTCTTTCCCTGTCAATGAAAGACACACAGGATCTATCACTCAGATTTTTTTACACGTTGCGTACCCCTTATCCGGATTTTCAAAATGCAAAATATTCTGAAGTATAGAATTTGTTGGACAGCCAACATGACTTTTTTTTTACTTCCTTGCCTAACGAAATAAAATGACAAACTGTGTTTCATGCACAAGCCTTGTGTCATGCCGAAAATTATTTAAATATTGTATAAAATTACCTTCAGACTATGTGTTTAAGGGATATATGGAACAAAAATCAATTTTGTATTGAGACTTGGGCCCCGTCCCCAAGATCTCTCATTATAAATATGCAGATATTGTGAAATATGGAACATTCCTAAATCCAAAAGAGGACCGAAGAACTTCAGATAAGGAATGCCCATTCTATACTCTAATTTCCCAAAAGAACACATAGTGGCTTTGGTGGGGTAAGCTCATCAAGGACCTTCCTTTTTGCCTTGATGGCCTTTCACTGCTCATCCCCATAAGATAGGTGCTTCCTTTGTCTTGCAAGCTACCAAGGTTGAAGCAACTAATTCTGTCTGATATGGAGGCCACAGCTTCAAGTCACATAGTACTCATAATTTGACCTGGTCATGGAATTGGTGGAAATAACCAGGGTTGAAAACTTGTCTTTGGTGTCAGTAGAAATTGTTTACCCCATGTCTGGAAAGTTCTGGGATGTGACTTTGTTTACATGTTCAAATTTGCTATGCAATAAAGGTGCTACTAGCCATGCAAATTTCCCCATGGAAACTGAGGTATGGAAAGGCTTTTCTCAAGCCAGCCACCTAGAGTGGTGGAGGGAGGAGGATGCTCTGATAGATCGGAGTTGCGACCTCCCTCGAGGTTTGGACCCAGTTCAAACTCACCTATTTTCCATGATGTGCATACATGCTTGAAATTCTTTCTGCACAATTCTTCCTGCATGGACACTCTGGCATTGTGTCAGAGCTGGGAAGGTGGCCTCTTTCTATTTCTGGAGGCACCAAGAGATAGCAGCATAGGCAGGAATTAGTACCACCCTATCCAGTTGACACCTCATTCTGGGATGCAGAAGTAAAGTGACCAAAGTGAAGTTGACAGGATACCACATGGACAGAGGTTTTTGCTAATGGTAGTTCTTAGAGTTGCACAAACATCAACATTGGCAGAGGAGGCAGCATGAGATTGCTGATCACTGAGCTCACTGCATGAAACGGGGGTCTGCATAACACTAGATCAGGGGTGTCCAAATGTTTTGGCAGGAGGGCCACATCATCTCTGACACTGTGTCACTGGGGAAAGAGTGACACTCTGTGTCAGAGTGTCCATCTCTTGGACACTGGGGAAAAAAATTAATTTACATTCCAAATTTGAATAAATTGACATAAATGAATATATTAGAGATGGAACTTATCTGAATGAATGAAGGTCTTGCAATAGCTCAAGGTCTATAAAAGTGGTAGTTCTTAGAGTGGCACAAACAGCAGCATTGGCAGAGGAGGCAGCATGAGATTCATAATCACTGAGCTCACTGCATGAAACGGGGGTCTGCATAGCACTATATCAGGGGTGTCAAACGTTTTGGCAGGAGGACTACATCATCTCTCTGACACTGTGTCAGGACTGAGGGGAAAAAGAATTAATTTACATTTCAAATTTGAATAAATTGACATAAATGAATATATTAGAGTTGGAAGTTATATGAATGAATGAAAGTCTTGCAATAGCTCAAGGCCTATAAAAGGCCTTGCACAAAGCAAGGCCAGTCTTTCCTTTGCTGCCACTGCTGCATCACAGATGTGAAACAGC
Source organism: Tiliqua scincoides (assembly GCF_035046505.1). Lineage (NCBI taxonomy): Eukaryota > Metazoa > Chordata > Lepidosauria > Squamata > Scincidae > Tiliqua > Tiliqua scincoides. The sequence goes on along the minus strand of NC_089825.1, from coordinate 104,117,356 downwards.
ATGCAGTGGAGGGAGCCCTCTTCCCACAGCCCATGAGAGAGGTTGAATAGTTGGCCGTCATGCTGAGAGCAGTTGCATCAGGCCAGTGTGGGCTCCAGCAAGTCTCTGGAGGGCCAGAGGCTCATTGAAGACTGAGGCCTCCCTGAGGGCCAGATTGGAAGTCCTCGATGGCCACAAGTGGCCCCAGGAGTTTGGCCACCCCTGCACTAGATGGAAGTTGGTGGGGTATGGGGCAAGGCATGCTATAATGTACAGGTGGGAATTCAATATCTGCCATGTTCTGGGCTTCATTTTGGGGTGAACCTGGAAGGAACAAGGAGCCTCCACACAACCAGGAAGTGGGTCTTTCAGCCCTAAAAATATTGCTGGAGGCTTGGAAAGGGCACTGTTTTGCCTCACAATTGTAGTAGCCCAATTTTCCACACCTTTTTATTTAAATGCCTTTAAAAATTTGGACCCCAATATTCACTGTTATCTCCTGTAAATCAAATCCACTGAGACCAAATCTACTGCTACTTGGGTCCACCCTCCTGGTGACGCCACTGCTCAGACCCATATACCTTCAGCATAATCAATTTAACATATGCCTTCAGGCCATAACTTGGGCATTCTTGTCTCAGGTTCAAATGGGGCCTAACTGAAGAAATCCTGAAGATATTCTCATTTCTCATCAACAGTTGTTACAGAATTGGAGAGCTACACTCCAGTGAAACCACATGTTCTCATTTGAGGCATTTGTATATAAGGAGAAAACAGGTTGTAGGTTTTTTGTTAGTTCGTTTTTAATTGCTGAGGGCAACTGTTAAAATATTTGAGGCACAGCATTTCATGGAGCAAATTTTATTGATACAAATCAAAGCTGCAATTTGGGCTGGTTGCACTTTACACTTTGCTTTTAATTCCTCTGTGTGTACATGTGTGCGTGTGCAAAAGTCCAATGCTAAAATAAATGTTTTAGATAGTGGTTCCCAAAGTTTTTAGCACCGGAACCCACTTTTTAAATGACATTCTGTCAGGACCCACCTAGGTTTACCAGATTTTTTTTCAATATATTTTTTCAAGATTTTTTTTTTTTTAAGTGACAGGTTAATTCTTATAAATAGGTATGCTCTGATTGTCATGTTTTGCTCAAAAATGTGTCCACATCTTACTGCAAAAGACACACTTGCCTTGCTAGCCCCAGTTATACATCTTCAGTGAATACTTTTCACCAATTCCAAAATTCCACTTTCTGAAAATTCACCCCTCAGAGAGTGCTCCAGAATGCCAGGGCTGGCCCAAGACCTCCTAATGCCTGAGGCAGAATGCCAAATGCCCAAAAGTAATGAAGAAGACAACCAGTAAAATGGATTTTAGTATCAGGATTCTAAAATCAAACAGGCATCAGGAAAAACTTCCTGTCCTGCTTCCATAAAGATTTGAAAGCTGTTGACTGACAGCCCAATCCTGAGCTACCCGGGGCGCCCAACTTCGGTGGTGCTGAGAATGGCTGCCACCAGATCCTGTGCGCCTTGGGCTACCGCGAGGCGGTACCTCGGAAGAAGGAGACTTTCATCCCCTTCTCCCGGGTAAGGGAATCAGCCCCGCAAAAGGGCTATTCACTTTACCGCCGACCAAAAGGTCAGCGGTAAAGTAAAGGCGTTTGTGTAGGATGCCGAGCCCCACATGAACGTCTTGAATCCGATGGAGCGGAGCTCCACGGACCCGCCTCCACCCCTCGCTGCTTCCTCCCTCCGGCATGCCTCCTGTCCACCCTCTCCCCACCCCCGCCTCCCCATCACGCCTCCCCCTGCCCTCTCTCCAACCCCCGCTGGTCGGCGATTGGCTAGCACAGGTGGTAGCCCGGCGGTGAGGCTCGCAAACGTGCCTTATGGCACATTTGCCACAGTGCGCAGTGGCACAAAGCTGTGGCACCAAGCCCAGGATTGGGCTCTGACTTGGTTCAGAAAATGAGTGTTGCCAACAACAGCGTCAGTCTTCAGACTGATGAAACACAGTTGCACAGGCTGCTTCCCATTTACTGAAGCAAATGGAAAATAATTCAGTTCAGAATCCTTTATTGGCATATATAACACATACAAGATAAGAAAAGTAAGGAGTGATAACCTAAACTTATTCGTAGCCAAACTTCCTTCCATTCAGTTCCATCGCCTGCTGCAAGAGTATCACCCAATTGACTTTCTCCTTTGAGAAAACACTTAATATATAAGAGACCTTAGCAGAATCGGGGAATCCACTCTCAGTTCTCATCATGCAGTCCAGATGTCTTGAGTCTATCTCGGCATAAAGGGGGCAGTACTGAAAGACACGGATGGTGGTCTCAATACTATCCGATCCAAACGGACAGTATCTATCTGCATTGGGGAATTTTTTGGAATTTTCCAAACAGAACATTAAAACTTGCTAATGAGAAGGCCCTGCATTCCTGACGATACAAAAACTGGAGGTATGGGGCAATAATTCAAAGATTTACAGAGGGAAAATGTGTGCAAAAACTAAACAGAACAAATAGGAATGACGGACAGTATTTAATTTCATCATTTTCCTCTGCACCAGGTTCTTCCTTATAAGGACAGGCTATTTGAATTCCAGTGAGTTTAAAGTGCTTTGCTAGTAAACTAACATTGGAGGTACATACTATCATCATTTTAGATTATGCATCACTGCTTATCACTGTTTACAAATATGCTTTTTGTGTTGATAGTAGTAGTATTAGTAGTAGTAGTAGTAGTAGTAGTAGTAGAAGAAGAAACATTTTGCAAAGTTTTAACTGCAACTTAATTAAAAATTATTCCTGCCTAGTAGAGAATGAAGGATCATATAAAGTACTATTTCTCTTATATTTAGCAGGGGAGAAGGAATGTCAGTATCACCCCTGCAGAATATTTGCTAATCGCTGTTTTTTAGATTGCAGTCTTGTTTAGATTGTTATTCCCTCTTGGTCAGAGAACCATTTTTCTGCCCTATCAATGTCTGTGATTTATTTTTTTTTAAATTGAATAGTTGTATTTTAATAATCTTCATGATATTCTAAACTAAATGAAAACATTTATCAGAATGGGATAATTACCTTGTTTATTAAAATAATATTGTTCACAAACGCAAATGAAAAATAACCAAATCTAGCATTTTGATTATTGCTACATTACTAAACTTCTTAATTATCAATTTCAATATGCTTGATTGAAAACACACTGAGACTGATCAATTTATCTGCAACACATTTAAAGTGTTGCTTTGAGAGCCTTTTTATTTGCAAATGTTTCAGTGATAGCATCACAGTTTAGTTTTATTTATTAGTAGCTAAGATTCCCAAATCTGTGAGGCACTCATGACATGTCATTGACCTAAAATACTTCTTAACATGGGCCAGCGTACTGAATGTCCTCTCTGCTTCAGCCATAGACTCTGGAAAAGTGCAAAATATGCAGAGCGACAAAAACATTTGGAAATAAGCTTGAAGTGTTGAGTTTATTAAACTTCTTTAAGAAGTTCAAGGGTTTGAAGGAAATACTGCACTGGCTGAAGGTGTGTCTGCAAAGCATAGCATAATATTATACATTATTATGTATATTTATATTTAATATGTCATCAAACAATTGAAATACTGGCCTTCATCTAGGCCACTGGTTCCCAACCCATGATCTGTGGACCACAAGTGGTCTGTGAGACCCTGAGAAGTGGTCGGTGAGAGCTCAGAAAAACCAGACTGCCTTTGATCACTTCCAACTTCTTGCTGAGCGAGCACTAACCCGGGGACCACAAGAGAGGACAGGCAATGGACCTCCCGCAACCAGCAACAAAAGCAGCAACCCACAACTCTCCTCTAAAAATATTAAATCTAATAAATCTTCTCTCATTATTATTTATTTAATTGTATTTTTAGAGTGCATGGAGGTGAGAGTTGCATGTGGTCCATGATGATTCCAATTTTTGCCTCAATGGTCCTCGGGCTCCTAAAGGATGGGAACCACTGATACAGACTTTCTGAAAGACTGTACTCTCCCATATAAGCCTGTGTGAGAGGGCCTTCTCTCATCCCCACCACAATCTGACAATCTTACTTTGAGAAGTGCTACTGTTGCACACCCTTAAGGTGGCCAGGCATCATGGTCAGAGTCTAGGTTCCCCCAGGTCTGAATTAAGCCAATTTCTACACCTGAGATCAGAGAAACTGTCTATTCAGAACAAAGAAGGTACAAGGCAGGAGAGCATCTCCAAATTCACACTACTGCATTTCTCTTCTACTATCTTAACAAAGTACCTCTTCCTCAGCTCATTTACTTTTTTCTTCTAATAATGCCGGGGCATCCAAGGACTGGCTTTCACTATCTCTCTTGTTATTATGTGATGATTTTGAAACAACGCCCAGGTGAAATAAACTTGCCTGGCCTCTCTCTCTCCCCCCCCCCCCCGTCTGTTGTCCACACATATTTGTTCTCCATACTGTTAATTTCACCTTCAAACAGTATCAAAACACATGCAGACTTGATCCAATGTCATGTGTTCTCTAAACACGCACTAAACTAGAAGAAGGAATGGAGCTTACTATTGGGGCCAGGGAATTCTGTGAACTGAAGTGGGTGTGACCTACTGCTGGGGCTTGTAGTTCTGGTCTAAAGGTGTATGTTTCACTTTACCAAGTTTGAATTGTACTAATACTTGTTGGTGTTTATAGAGAAGACCTGGGCTGCATTTCCACTACAGCTTTAATCCAGTTTCAATGCATTTCTACTCCCCTATGCATTCTGGGAGACTCTAGTTTTTAAGGAATATGAGAGTGGTTAGAGGTACCATTTACAGTCTCCAACATGCACCGGGGTAATAGAAGTGAATTGAAATCCAATTAAAGTTGTAGTGGAACTGCTACAAGTTTATTATATTTGTAATGTATTTAACACTTGTAGACCACAGCTGCGATACAAGGACATCTGCAAGAGGGATCTGAAGGCCTTAGGAGTGGACCTCAACAGGTGGGAAACCCTGGCCTCTGAGCGGCCCGCTTGGAGGCAGGCTGTGCAGCATGGCCTTTCCCAGTTTGAAGAGACACTTGGCCAACAGACTGAGGCAAAGAGGCAAAGAAAGAAGGCCCATAGCCAGGGAGACAGACCAGGGACAGACTGCACTTGCTCCCAGTGTGGAAGGGACTGTCACCCCCGAATCGGCCTTTTCAGCCACACTAGACGCTGTTCCAGAACCACCTTTCAGAGCGCGATGCCATAGTCTTTCGAGACTGAAGGTTGCCAACAATCTACATTTATATACAAATTACATTCACAATTTAATAATAATAATAATAATAATAATAATAATAATAATAATAATAATAATAATAAAATACCGCTTTTTAACAAATTACAAAGTGGTATACAGAGAAAACTCAAATAACTAATGGTTCCCTGCTCCACAAGGGTTCACAATCTAAAAAGATGCAAAAGAACACCAACAGACAGCCACTAGCAAAGACAATGCTGGGGTGGGGCGAGCTAGTTACTTTCCCCCTGTTAAAAAGGGGAGCATCCACTTGAAAAAGTGCTTCTTACCCAGTTAGCAGGGGTTTATTTCTTCATTTAATATTATACATAATATTTATTACATTTAATATTTATTACACTTGTAATTTAGCATTTATTACATTTGGATTCAAGTTGTAGTGGAAACACAGCCCTGGATAGGAGTACCCAAATTTATTTTGTAATGTGAAGGTCTCCCCCCCCCCCCCAGGAAGCCAGGGTCCCAGATATTTTGCCCCTGCTGCTGCTACTACAATAGGCCTGCTGCTACAATACATTAATAAATGACATCAGTGTTGCAAAAACTGGTAATTTTTGAAATGTGCAGAAATTGAAACCTTTGAGATTTGTTCTACAAGAACTCCTTTCACTTTCCTTTGAAAGTCTCATAGGTGTGTGTGTGAGAGAGACAGACAGGCAGAAAGACAGAGTCAAAGAAGTAATCTTTGTGCTTTCTGATGCAGCTGATTGAAAAGTGCTGCTGGAGAACTTGGCACTGCAACATAGCCTGCCTGGACCTGCCTCCCACTGGTCTGCTCAAGGCAGCATGGGGGGTGGAAGCCAAGCAAATAAGCCTCCTCTCACATATGTGGACAGAGCCCTTTTAATGCAATACTATATATCTATTTAGGTTGCCACCTTTGGAGATGCTGAAATTATGAATCAGTCAATTAGTGAATTCATACTGGTTGGTCTAACCAGTTCACCTGGACTGGAGTCACTTCTCTTAGGGGTATTTCCCTTCATCTACACTATGGCACTAGCTGGAAACGTCCTCCTCATCCTTGCCATATGCACTTGCAAGAAACTCCACACACCCATGTACTTCTTGCTCATCAACTTGTCCTTAGTGAATGTGTTGTCCATCTCAGTTACAACACCCAAAATGCTCCAGAATCTTGGAACGCACAGAAAAAGCATCTCCTTTTATGGCTGCTTTACACAAGTTCATCTCTTTTTATGGGCACTAGTGACTGAAAGTCTCATTCTCACTTTTATGGCTTTTGACCGCTATGCTGCTATCTGCCAACCTTTGCACTATACACTCATTATGAGGAAGGAAATGTGTGTTGGAGTAACTATGAGCCTTTGGGCTGTCGGACTGGCCAATTCCACATTTCATACTGGTCTTTTACTTCCACTGTCCTTCTGCAACTCTAACATTGTCAACAACTTCTTCTGTGATTTCCCACCACTTTTGAAGCTGTCCTGCTCAGACATCAGCCTGAACTCGACTCTGACTTCAGGGGCAGCTGTCATCTTTGGGATCTGCAACTGTGGATTGACTTTAACTTCGTATTTTTTCATCCTGAGGACAGTATTCAGAATCCCTTCCACTCACGGGAAGAAGAAAGCCTTCTCAACGTGTTCCTCTCATCTCATTGTAGCTAGTTTTTATTTTTCCTCAGGCACTTATAATTACATCACACCCAAATCGGCTTCTTTTTCAGAAAAAGACAAGCTCGTTTCTCTCCTTTATACAGTGGTAACCCCTGTACTTAATCCCATTGTATATTCTCTGCGAAACAAAGACGTGAAAGAGGCACTCAAGAGCCTTAGTGGAAAAGGTCTGCGGTTGCAGAGACCACAACTCTAATCTCGAAAAATGTCTAGGGGCACAAGACAGAGAGGCCCTTGGAAAGTCAGTAAAAACTTTTATGGGCAGTTGGAAATTATTCATGGACTTCCTGTGCATTGAGAGGAAAATGGGTGAAATAGCCTATGGATTTGATGAGTAGATAAGGAACTTAATTTATATTTTTTTCTCATTTTTCTTTGGTGTTTTGTACTTTCCAACAAGTAATAGACTGTTTAAGATCTGATAATTAATGTGTTAATATGTTGTATGATTTTGTAGTAGACCAATGAAATGTAGATCGAGATCTCTGCACTTGCCACACAAAAATATTGAAGGAGAGGGACATTGTTGATTGGGTGACACTGGAACAGTCTAAAGGTGTACCAGCAGTAGAGATTAGTTATGTTCACATCACATATTGTTAATAAAGTTGAGCTTCATTTCCTTTTAGTCCATTTCCTATGTGTCATCTCTTATTTCTGGGTATGGTTGTATTGGGCAAATGTTGGCTTGTCCCTGAATAGATTGGCTTGTAAGAAAAGCGGAATGACAAGAACTGCACTGAGACAAGTTTAACAATAGCTAGAAAAAGGTATTAGCTAGAGAAAAGATTAACAGGGCACTATCCAGTGTCATGTCAACTCCAGTATGGCTGCTTTGCCTCTATATATAGTGAGAGAGGCAGGCAAAGCAGCCTTACTGGAGTTGACATGACAAAGACTTCACTTCCAGCCTCTGAGCAAGGGTACTTACAGTATAGTCCTATACAGCTTTACTCGGACGTAAGCCCCAGTGTGTGCAGTGAGGCTTACTCCCAGTTCAGTGTGTACTGAATTGCAGTCTTAGGGCCCAATCCTATGTTGGGTCAGCAGCAGTAGCTGCTGTGCTATTCCAGCAACCACCATTGTGAAAGTGTCATTAGGCACTTTCCTGCTGGTGGTGAGACCACAGCACTGGTGCTGAGAAAGCACCAGTCAGTGCTGGGCCTCAGCTCCAAGGGGACGAAAGTGGAGTGTGGCTGGCAATGAGTATTGATGTCACTCGGCTGCAAGGTTTTTCAGGGCGGGGGAGGGGGAAGGCAGGAGAGGGTGCAGCTGGGTGGAGAAAGGGCAGGGAAGGATCAGACCTGGGAGGGGGAGGAAACAGCAGTAGTCTGCCGCCATATCTTGTACTGCTTCCCTGAACAGGTAGCCCTACACTGGTCTCTGGTTATGAGCCAGCTCAACAGCTGATGCAGCTCTGAGAAGACCAACTGGGGCCATGGCACCATTATCTGGTTTCTTCCCCAGCCCCATATGATGTAGCAGTAGCTGTTTTGGTGCTGCTGTTCCTCTGGGTGCTGGGGCAACATAGGATGGGGCTGCCCACCTGTTTCCAATGAGAAGTGGTGTGACAGGAATGCAGACATGTACAATAGTTGGTTTGAAACAACTTGTGCACCCCCTTCTCTCACCCCTCAAAAATTACACTTGGTAGCACTGTCCCTGGAACTCCTCACTGCTCAAGGAAGTTGGAACACTGTATGTCACAAGGCTAATGAAATGTACCAAATTAAAAAGACAAGCACAGTAATGGCTAAACAATAGCAGGGTTCTAAAATCTAACTTGTGCCAGGAAAAAAAAAAAAAATCAGAAACCTGGGTTGCAGTACATTCCTTCCTGATGATGTCTCAAAGGTCCTGTTCCCAGAGGCCCCCTCATTTACATAAAGAGAGATCTGAAAGTGGTGGATCAGTAAAGGACTGTAAATCCTCAGATGAGTTATCCTTGGGCTGACAAAACACAGCTGCATATTCGTCTTGTCAGGTACCAGATATCAAACAGAAAATAATTCAATGACCTGTGAAGGAGTAAAGACTTCAGGAAGATCTACCCAGAACAAACAGGAATGAAGGTATGTTTTAAGGTCACCTGTTTTCCCTGTTCTGGCTTCTTCCTCACATCTGAAAAATATGGAAATGGGCTATTTGAATTCTGCCAAGAGTAAAAAGCATTGCTAATTAACATTGGTGATAAATATTTCAAAATATTAGAGGGTACAGTCCCAATCCTATCCAACATTCCAGCACCAATGCAGTCATGTCAACAGAGTGTAGGTTGCATCCTGTGGTGATGGGGCATTAATGGAGGCCTCTTCAAGCTGTGTGAACATTTGCTGCCTTACTTGGGGCTGCACAGAGGCTGCATCAGTGCTGGAAAGTAGGATAGGATTGGGTCCTATTTACGTACCTACCTACCGTGTTTCCCCAAAAACAAGACACTGTCCTTTTTTTTGTTTTTTTGTTTCTTTTTTTGGCTCAAAAAAACACACTAGGTCCTATTTTGGGGGTAAGTTTTTTTTTTTAATGTACAACAATCCACAGTCATTCATGTACAAAAATATACCTTACAAAAATATCCCCTCAGCACCCAGGAGGATGCCTGCCTGCCTGTCAACTCAGAAATTAGTCCCTTTATAGTTAATGGGACTTACTCCCTGGAAAGCGTGGAGAGCCTCAGAGCCACTGGTAGGCAAGGTTGCCTCGCTTGCTGCTTCCCTCTTCAGCTCCTCCTCAGCATCCTCTGCCCAAGTGTGCCAAGCAAGCGCTTTCTAGGTGGTGGGCGCGGAACTGCAGTGTTCCTGGTCACGTTGTCCACATGCACCCCCACCTGAGGACCCCTTCTGTCCCCCCCTGTCCTGGCCCTGATCACAACTAGGTCTTATTTTCAAGGTAAGTCTTATTTTCAGGGAAACACGGTACCTACCTACATACATACACATTCTTATCAGTGAAGCATTTGGCACAGTGTCAATGACACCTTGATTTACATTATTCCAGCTAAGAGCAAAATGGGTCACCTTGTATGGTGTAAATATCTATCATATATTTATGATTATATCATTTAGGCCCATATCCTAACCAACTTTCCAGCGCTGGCATAGCGGTGCCAATGGGATGTGTGCTGCACCCTGCAGTCAGGTGGCACTCACGGAGGTCTCCTCAAAGTAAGGGAATGCTTGTTCCCTTACCTCAGAGCTGCATTGCCCTTATGTCAGTGCTAGAAAGTGGAAGAGGATTGCACCCTTATACTATTAAATAAGTTATACTATTGAATTATAGTTACAATTTATTGATTTAAAAATATTTAACATAAAATAGCAGGGGTGTGTTTGTGTGTGTGTCTGTGGGTGTAGGTGTGTCTGAGAGAGAGGGGGGGAGGAAGAGGAGGAGAGGGAGAGAAATGGACAGAAGTCATCAACCATCTAAACTGACTTTTTAACACCATTTGTCTGTCTAGGTTCCCACCATAGGAGATGCTGTAATTAAGAATCAGTCAGTTAGTGAATTCACACTGGCTGGTCTAACCAGTACACCTGGACTGGAGTCACTTCTCTTGGGAGTATTTGCCTTCATCTATGCTATAGCACTAGCTGGGAACCTGCTTCTTATCCTTGCCATATGCACTTGCAAGAAACTCCACACTCCCATGTACTTCCTGCTCACCAACCTGTCCTTAGTGAATGTGTTTTCCATCTCAGTCACAATACCCAAAATGCTCCAGAATCTTGGGACTCACAGAAAAAGTATCTCCTTTTATGGCTGCTTTACCCAAGTCCATCTCTTCGTATGGGCACTGGTGACTGAAATTCTCATTCTTACTTTTATGGCTTATGACCGTTATGCTGCTATCTGCCAACCTTTGAAGTACACACTTATCATGAGGAAAGAAATGTGCTTTGGAATAACTATAAGCATTTGGGTTGTCACCCTGGTCAATTCTACATTTCATGTCAGTCTTTTACTTCAGCTGTCCTTCTGCAACTCCAGCATCATCAATAATTTCTTCTGTGATTTCCCAGCACTTCTCAAACTCTCCTGCTCGGACACCAGCTTGAATGAGACTTTGACTTCTGTGGCAGCTGTGATCTTCGGGGTCTGCACCTGTGGGTTGACTTTAACTTCCTATTTGTTCATCCTGAGAGCTATCTACAGAATCCGCTCCCCTGAAGGGAAGAAGAAAGCCTTCTCAACATGTTCCTCTCACCTCATTGTAGTTATTTTTTATTTTTCTTCAGTCATTTATAATTATATCAAGCCCACTTCAGGTTCTTCTGTGGAAAAAGACAAGTTAGTTTCTCTCCTGTATTCGGTGGTAACCCCTGTTGTCAATCCCATCATATATTCTTTGAGAAACAAAGATGTGAAAGAGGCTCTTTGGAGCCTTATTAGGAGAGGGCTGCTTTTCCAGAAACCATAAGTGCCCAGTCCTATCCAACTTTACAGCACCCATCCAGCCACAATGCAGCCCCATAAGGGAACATATATTTACTGAGCTTGAAAAAGCCTTCATAACTGCCCCCCCCCCCACACCACAGGAGACAGCATACACCTCATTCACTCTGCTCCATTGGCACTGGAAACTTGAATAGGATTTAGCCCTAATTCTATCCTCTAAAAATGTCTAAATTTCCATTAGAAAAATAACAAAGGGAAAGGGCAGTATGGAGTTGGTATTATTGCTTCATGGTAATGGTATAGCTTTTGTAGAGATGATTTAGCGGCACATCTCTGTACTGTTCAAAAAGATATGGTTCACTTTTAACACACATCCCTGTGTCTCATCTCTTTTTTTCTGGGTTTGGGTGCTGTGAGTGTTCCTCCATGCAGAAGATGCAACTAAAGAAGCAAAGGTTGCTGACCTGCACTTCCTCAGATCCTGGCTGAGTTGGATTTTATATGTCATTTCCTGTTAACGAAATACAGGGTCCTTCACTCTACTTTTTATACTCTAATTTCCCATACAAAAGGATAGGGGCTTTGGTGGGGTGAGCTCTTTTGTGCCTTGATGGTGCTCCATTGTTCATCTGCAGTAGCATAGCCAGAGGGGAGGCAGAACTGTAAATCCCGCACAGCTTCAAAACTCACCATGTGTTCTGCCAAATCCCAATCCAATGGGCCTTATGCCCGCTTAAGGCTAATTAGCTTCTCTTGTTAAACTCACAAGTGCATCAGGCAAAAGTCAGAGTCCAGTCCCAGTCCAAGGTCAAGCTTCAGTCAGGTCTCCTCTGGATCAGGTAGCGTCTCCCTCTGGGTCAGGGTCAGGGTAGCTCTGTCTCCTTAGAAAACTGCCTTTTATCCTTGGATGTCTCATGATCCAAATGCAGCTCAGCTGTGAGCTACCTCATTAGCTCCAAATTAGGCTCAGGTGAGCCATCCCTTCAGTCCATGTCCATTCAAAGTCCCATCAAGGTCAAATGAAGCTCAGGTGTCCATCCAGGTCTCCATTGGCCTTGATTGATTACAGCTGTGGAGCCAGCCCTGCCCTTCCCAGAGCTGTCAAACAGCTGTCAAAACAGGGAATCGCTGTCACCACCACATCATCCACCTGATGATCTTCTGATCTTCCATTACACCATGTAAGAGGCCCCACCCCTTGCTCTCAGAGCCTGTCCGGGAGTGAAAGCAATGTAGAGGAGATGCCTCCATGTTGCTTTTGCTCCTCAGAATGGCCCTGAGAGTGAGGGGGAGGGGCAGCTTACATGGCGAGTTTCAGAGCCGTGCTACACTTACAGCTATGCCCCCCTCCTGCTCCACTGTCGTTCATCCACACTTGTTTGGCACTCTGCTGGGGGTGCTGCAACCAATTTTATTTGAAACAGAGGCTGCAGCTTCAAGTAACATACTACTCATGGTTGATTTAGCCATGGAATTGGTGGTGATAGCTAGGTTTGGAAACCATTCTTTAGTGTCACTAAAAACTATGTTTACTCTCAGTCTGGAAGGTTCCAAGATGTGGCTTTTGTTTACAGGTTCAAATTTGCTGTAAGAGGAAGGTGCTACCAGTCCTGGAACTTTCCCAGAGGAAATGAAAGAAAGGAAAGGCTTCTCTCAAGCCAGCCACCTAGAGTGGTGGAGGGAGAAAGATGCTCTGATAGACCTCCTTTGTGGCCTCCTTTGAGGTTTGGGGGGACCTATGGCTTCTTGTCTTAAGCTTGATGCCTTGAGACTGGTTGGGATCATGTTCTCCTGAAATGCACCCAGTGCCACAAACACATGCAAAGATAAAAGTTTATCAGGCAACACCTGATAAAAGGAAAAAAAGAATGGTCTTCCAAATGCCTTGATTTTCCAAGGTCTGGCATTTCTCATTGTGAAAGTGAAATGGTCCTTTCAGTGCACAAGAATGGGATAGAATGCACCTGCTTTATTTGTATAGAAAGCGCTCTGAAGTTTTACATCATGACCCACTTATTTTCCATGATGTGCGTTCATGTTTGAAATTCTTTGTGCACAACTCTTCCTGCGTGAAAACTCTGCTGTTGTGTCCAATCAGGTGGGAAGGTGGCATCTTTCTATTTCTGAGGCACCAAGGGAGAGAAGCATAGGTAGGGATTAGCACTACTCTACCCCGTTGGCACCACATTCTGGGGTGCAGAAGCAAAACAACCAGAGTGGATATCTCATGGACAGATCATGAGGCTCACGGCTATGGTAGTTTCTGGGGCAGTAGCAGCAGTAGCAGCACAAGCAGCACAAGCAGCAACATTGGCGGAGGAGGCAGCAAGAGTTTGATGATCTCTGAGCTCACTGCATGACATGGGGGTCTGCATAACACTAGATGGAGGTGGGTGGGGTATGGGGCAAGGCGGAATATAAAGCATGGGTGGAACCTCAGTATCTGTGAGGGTTCTGGGATGCATTCTGGAGTGTACCTGGAAGGAGCAAGGAGCATCCATGTGACCCGGAAGTGGGTCTTTCAGCACAGGAGAATAGCACAGGAGGCTTGAAAACGGCACTGTTTTGCTGCACAATGGTAGCAGTTCTGATTTTCATATCTTTTGTTATTTATTTAAACGCCTTTAGAAACTTGGCTCATAGCAAATGCCTGATCTCGTCTGATCTTGGAAGCTAAGCAGGGTCAGGCCTGGTTAGTACTTGGATGGGAGACCGCCTGGGAATACCAGGTGCTGTAGGCTTACACCATAGTCTTTCGAGACTGAAGGTTGCCAACCACTATCCACTGGCATCTGTGATAAGCCAAATCCACAGGTGTGTGGATACTGGGATCCAAGTGGACCCAGGAATGGCTTTGGGTATCTGAAGTTCATGGAGTTAAGCTTAATTAACATGAGCTTCCTTACCCATTTCATGTTGATGGAAGCTTAAAACAAACAAAACAATATTCTAACGTACAGCTTCATGCAATCATAAGGAATTTTCATTGCTACTGTGGGAGCCAGGGTGGTGTTGGGTGAAGGTGTTGGACGTGTCCAGTGTGGCATGTATTCATGTGTAATGCAGCATAAAAGAAGGGGTTGTGGTGCCTAACATCCCACCCTCATGCTGATTCTTCCCTGATGTGCCCTTTACTCCATTTCAGGATCAGGCCAAGGAGCAGTGGGATGGGCAGTGCAGGTGCACATGAAATTCTGTTGCATTTCAGAGGCTTGGAAGCCAAGCACGGGGCAGCTTGGACTTGCGCCAGACATTTGGCAGGAGCAGATCTGAGTAGGCCAGTTACACAGGCTACTCAAGGCTACTTGGGGTAAGAACGTCCCCTTACCCTTAAGAGATCTCCAACCTGCACCATCCCACGTCCTGCTGAACCAGCACTAGTTAGGATCGGCTGTTAGTGTGTTTCTAGTGAGAAGTAGGCAGGCAAAATGGAGATATGTCTTTAATTGGGTTTGAAATCAATCAATCAATCAATCTCTCTCTCTCATCCAAAAGGAATTAAACTTGGTAGCACTGTCCTTGGAACTTCTTACTGCTCATAGTAAACAACTATTTAAAAAATCAATTAAAAAAAAACAAGTAATACAATGGCTAACATAGCACAATTTGACATTCTAACACACAAGAGAAAAAACAATCAGAAACCTCAATAAATTCCTGCCTGTTGACTCCACAAAGGTCCTTCTCCCAGTGGCCCCCTCATTTGCATAAAGAGAGACCTGAAAGTGGTGACAGGGCTTGGATCAGCAAATGAGCATGCCCACAACAGCATGAGATGAGTTCTCATCAGCCATCGGATTGCTAAAACAAGGCTGCATGGGCTGCTTCTCAGGTACCAGATGCAAAATAGAAAATAATTCAAAGACAAAGGAAGAGAGATTCCAGGGAAATCTACCCAGAACAAACAGGAATGAAGGTATGTTATGGATGTCATCCGTTTTTTCTACCCCAGCTTCTTCCTTACATCTGCACAATATGGGAAACTGCTATTTGAATTCTACCAAGTTTAAAGAGCTTTGCTAATTAACTAATGTTGGAGATAAAGACATCATCAGTTTAGACTGTACATCAAGATAGATAGATAGATAGATAGATAGATAGATAGATAGATAGATAGATAGATAGATAGATAGATAGATAGATAGATAGATAGATAGATTCTTATCAGTGAAGTATTCCAGCCAACAGCACACTGAAGCACTTTGTAAATTGCTGCTTCCCATATATTTAGCAAAGGAAAAGCAATTGTCTGCATTCACTCCTGCAGGACACCTTTAAATTAATGTCTGTTTCCTGATGTTTCTTTGGCATCTTTTGTTAGACTGTGAGTCCCTCTTGGAGAGGGAACCATTTTTTTGCTTACTTTACCATAAAAATCCCTTGTGATCTTCTTAAATTGAAGAGCAGAATATTAATATTCTTCATATAATTATAATGATCATCATAACTGCTACAATGTGTTATTAATGATAAAAATGTTGGCAAATAGAGTTTTTATAGGGATGAATATTAATTAGTAAATGTATGTATTTATATATAAATAGATTAATCGATAAAATATTTATCGATAAAGTTTTTATAGTATATATAATTAACCGCACAATTCTAACGCGTTGTAACAGGCAGGCCAGTGGACCTGCACTGTATACAGCACAAATTTGGGGCTGACCGTGGCTCAGTCAGGAGCAAGGGGAAACTTTTCCCCTTAGCCCCGGGAGAGCCTCAGCGGCCCCAATGGGTCTACTCATGTCTGCGCCACCTGATGAGGTGATGCAGAGCCAAGCAGAGTAGAGAAGCCCGGACTCCACTCCACGCTGCCCAGGAATGGGGGCTAGGATTTGGCATCTCCCGCTCCCGCTCCCCACCTACCTGTCCATGGGCCTGCCCTCTGCTCACACTCCCCCCATCCTAAAACCTCTCCCTCCCGCTTCCTTCCCGGCCTTCACCCACCCCCCAGACACTTGCGCCAGCTGAGCTCGGCTGGCACGGACTTACCGTTCCTTCCCACCACAGAGGCCGGATTTGGCCTGCGCAGGCTGGCACACCACCATGCACTTGCGTGGCTTACTCCCACAGAGGTGCAAACATGCTTTAAGGCATGTTTGCGACCCTTCCGGGCTGATGCAAGGGACTTAGGCCGCTGGCACAACAGGCACTTAGGGTTCCGCTCTAAATTAATTATATAATTAAAATAAAAAGAAATTTATTTAAAAAAATATTCACCTCATTACTACTACTACTACTACTACTACTATTTTGAGACATGTGCAAAAGAAAGCCATTTGGTCTTCCTTGGTAAGTTGAAGGTGTATGTGTGTCTTTGTGTGTGTGTTTCCATGTGCATGTGTTTCCACATATATGTGTGTGCCTGTGTGTGTGAGAGAGAGAGAGAGAAAGAAAGAATCAACCTACTCTGAAATACCATTTGTCAGTCTAGGTCAACTCAAATGGACATGCAGAAATGAAGAATCAGTCAGTTACTGAATTCATACTGGTTGGTCTAACCAATTCACCTGGACTACAATCACTTCTCTTATGCGTATTTGCCTTCATCTACACAATAGCACTAGCTGGAAACTTACTTCTCATGTTTACAATATGCACTTGCAAGAAACTCCACACTCCCATGTACTTCCTGCTCATCAACCTGTCCTTAGTGAATGTGTTCTCCATCTCAATCACAACCCCCAAAATGCTCCAGAATCTGGGGACACACAGAAAAAGCATCTCCTTTTATGGCTGCTTTACACAAGTCCATCTCTTCTCATGGGCCTTAGTGACTGAATTTCTAATTCTCACCTTTATGGCTTTTGACCGCTATGCTGCTATCTGCCACCCTTTGCACTACACACTCATCATGAGGAAGGAAATGTGCATTGGAATAACTGTGAGCATTTGGATTATAGGACTGGCCAATTCTACATTACATGTTGGTCTTCTGCTTCAGTTGTCCTTCTGCAATTCCAGCATCATCAATAGTTTCTTCTGTGATTTCCCAGCACTTTTAAAGTGCTCCTGCTCAGACACCAGCCTGAATGAGACTGTGACTTATGTGGCAACTGTGGTCTTTGGAATGTGCACCAGTGGGTTGACTTTAACTTCCTATTTGTTCATCCTGAGAGCTATCTTCAGAATCCGCTCTGCTGAAGGGAAGAAGAAAGCTTTCTCAACATGTTCCTCTCACCTCACTATAGTTAGTTTTTATTTTTCTTCTGCCATTTATAATTATATGAGGGCTGGTACAAGTTCTTCTGTGGGAAAGGACAAGCTAATGTCCCTCATTTATACGGTGGTAACCCCTGTTGTCAATCCCATTATATATTCTTTGAGAAACAAAGATGTGAAAGAGGCTCTCAGGAGCCTTACTAGGAGGGATCTAGTAAGGCTGGATCTAGTCTGGATAAGGGCCCAGTCCTAGCACTGATGCAGCCACGATGCAGCCCCAAGGTCAGGGAACAAATATTCCCTTACCTTGAGGAGGCCCCTGTGACTGCCCTCGCTGCAGGAGGGAGCGCATGCCTTGTTGGCATAGCTGCATAAGCACTGGCAAATTGGGTAGGATTCAGTCCTAAGTCTGACCTCTAAAAATGTCTAGATCACCATTATAAAAATAACAAGGCAAAGGACAGTATTGATTTGCAGATATTGCTTCACTGTAAGTATATAGCTGTTGTAGAGGTGAGTTAGCTACACATCTCTGTATCATTCATAAAGATGCAGTTCACATTTATTCCACATCCTGTATCTCATATCTTTTTTTTCTGTGTTTGGGTGCAATCAACATTCTCACTCTCCTCCTAGCAGAAGATGCAGCTACAGAAGCAAAGGTCACTGAGCTCCATTAGAGACCAGTTCTGAGCTTGGCATGCCGGATTCCTGCTGCTGCTCCCTGTAGCAAAAGGGACATAAGGCCCATTTGCAAGGCTTACTGCCAGGCCAGCACCCGTGCTAGCCCAGTGCTGGGCTAGTGCCGGGCGTGCGCCCGTCCTCCGGTGCTTGGCGGGCACATGGACCACTGAGCCACGGCACCTTAAGTGGCAGCAGGGAGGGGTCGGGGAGGAGGCTTTCTGGAGAGGGGGGAGGCAGGGAGAGGGTGGGCGGGAGGCGTGCCAGGGGGAGGGAGTGGGGAGGCAGAGAGTTGGGTCTGCTGGAGCTTCGCTCCACTGAATTCTATCCGTTCGTGTAGGGCTCAGCACCCTACACAAACGGCTTTACCTCACGGTCAGCAGTATCTTGAATAGCCCCATTGTGGGATTACTTCCCTTACCTGGGAGAAGGAGATGAAAGAGTTGCCACCCGCGATAGCCCAAGGGGGTCCGGATCTTGCGGCAGCCATTACCCCCTTACCCCCCAAATAAAGAGACCAGACTTCAGCTTGGATATAAAATGGGCCACTTTATTAAACTTTAACATTAACTGCAACAGGGCAACCTTCCAACAAAACGTGCGGAGTCATATGGGGGAAACGGTCCTAGCCGTCTATCTCCCCCTGCAACTCATAGGGCTTACCTCCTGGCTCAAGGCCCCAGCTGTCAAATAGCCAGCCTAGGTTTCTCAACGCCACCCCCCAAAGGGGGGCAAGGCAGCTGGACTTCAGACCAGCCGCCAGAGCGTCACTGGTCTGACCGTCCAGGAGAGGGGTTTGCCTGCCTGCCTCCTGAAGCCCGTCAGGCATCATGGGAGCGGTTCAGGCTCGCCCCTCACCTTGCTGCCTTGGATGGACACCGAGCCAGATACCTACCTACCCAGCCCCGCACATATCCTGCCTAACCATAAAGTGACCGACCCTCCCAACCAAAAGACCACACCTCCCCTTGCCAGTCTGAGGTAGGCGAAAAAACAGTCATCATGCTGCCAATCCAGATGACTGCAAAAAATTCCTACGCGGCCAGAAAAACGCGACCAGCTAATCCCAGACTGGTTACAGGGAGGGCGGGAGGGGTTGCTGGCTGGGAGCTAACTGCGCTTAGCCCGCATGCGCACTCGGGCAGGCGCTCCTGGCTCTGCCCACCCCTGGCCGCAACAGCCAATTGCGGCCAAGCCTCAGCCTGGCTGCACGAGGCTGGGGGAAGGGGGCAATCCGGTGCTGGCGCCGATCTGGCGCCAACAGCCTTTTTCGTTACTACTGAAGCGGCACACCCCAGGCAGGTCATGTTTAGGCTGTAAGTTTCTCAGATCATGGCTTGGTTGGAAGTTTATATTGCTTTCTCTGTCTATGAAATACACAAAGTGTCTGTCATTCAAATTTTTATACACGTTGCATACCCCTCATTCGAATTTCCAAAATACAGATTTATCTGGAATACAGAACTTTCTTGAGTGCCAGTAATAACTTCTTTTTTACTTCCATATCTAAAGAAATGAAATAACAAACTGTTTCACGCACAAGCCTTGTTTCATGCAGAAAATTTTTTAAAATATTGCATAAAATCACCTTCCGGTTATCTATATATGGGGTATATGAAACATAAATGAATTTTTTGTTGAGACTTGGGCCCCGTCCCCAAGATCTCTCATTGTATATGCAGATATTCTGAAACATGGAACATCCAAAATCCAAAACAGGACCCAAGAATTTCAGATAAGGGATGCCCAATCTGTACTCTAATTTCCCATAAGCTCATCAAGGATGGGATAAGCTCATCAAGGATCTTCCTTTTCGCCTTGATGGCCTTTCATTGCTCATCCCCATAAGATGGGTGCTTCCTATGACTTGCACGCTACTAAGGTTGTAGCAACTAATTTCATTTGATATGGAGGCCACAGCATTGAGTAACATACTACTCATAATCGGGCCTGGCCATGGAATTAGTGAAAATAACCAGGGTTGAAAACTTGTCTTCGGTGTCACTTGAAATTCTTTACTCCATGTCTGGAAAGTTCCAGGATGTGACTTTTTTTTACAGGTTCAAGTTTGCTGTGCAATGAAGGTGCTACCAGCCATGCAAATTTCCCAGTGGAAACGAAAGTATGGAAAGGCTTTTATCAAGCCAGCCACCTAGAGTGGTGGAGGGAGGAAGATGCTCTGATAGACCAGAGTTGTGGCCTCCCTCGAGGTTTGTGGAACCTGTGGCTTCTTGTCTTAAGCTCAGTTCCGATGGCTTGAGACTGGTTGGGATCATGCTCTCCTGAAATACACTCAGTGCCACAAACACATGCAAAAATAAATGCTTCTCAGGCAACACACTCCCACCTGATGAAAGGAAAAAAAAAACCAAAAAAAAACCAAAACTGGTCATCCAAATTTCTTGATTTTCCATGGTCTGGCATTTCCCATTGGGAAAGTGAAATGATGCTTTCAGTGCCCAAGGATGGAATATAATGCACCTGCTTCATGTAGACAGAAAAGCACTATGAAGTTTTACATCACATATTTTCCAAGATGTGCATACATGTTTGAAATTCTTTCTGCACAATTCTTCCTGCATGGAAACTCTGGCTTTGTGTCCAATATGGTGGGAAGGTGGTGTCTTTCTATTTCTGGAGGCACCAAGAGATAGCAGCATAGGCAGGAATTAGTATCACCCTATCCAGTTGGCACCTCATTCTGGGATGTAGAAGTGACCAAAAGGAAGTTGACAGGACACCACATGGGCAGAGGTTTCTGCTAGTGGTTCTTAGAGTGGTACAAACAGCAACATTGGCAGAGGAGGCAGCAGGGGATTGATGATCACTGAGCTCACTGCATGAAATGGGATCTGCATAACAGTAGAGAGACAGACAGAGACTGGTGGGGTATGGGGCAAGGCAGTATCTTGAATAGTGACCGCTTCCCAGTACAGGATGGAGTGCATGCCCCATTCGCACAGCTACATAAGCACTGGCAAGTTGGATAGGATTGGGCCCTAAGTCTGTCCTCTGAAAATGTCTTTGTCACCATTACAAAAGTAACAAAGGAGAAGGACAATACTGAGTTGGTGATATTGCTTCAGGGTAAGGATATAGGTGTTGTAGAGGTGAGTTAGCTGCACAAATCTATCATTCATAAAGATACAGCACATTTAACCGACATCCCATGTGTCATGTCATTTTTCTGGGTTTAGGTTCAATCAACATTCTCTCTATCTTCCTTGCAGAAGATGTAGGTAAAGGAGATAAGGACACTGTGTTCCTTAAGGTGTTCAGATCATGGCTTGGTTGGAAATTTATATGTCTTTCCCTGTCAATGAAAGACACACAGGATCTGTCACTCAGATTTTTTTTACAGGTTGCATACCCCTTATCCGGATTTTCAAAATGCAAAATATTCCGAAATATACAATTTGTTGGACAGCCATCAGGACTTTTTTTTTACTTCCTTGCCTAAAGAAATAAAATGACAAACTGTGTTTCATGCACAAGCCTTGTGTCATGCAGAAAATTATTTAAATATTGTAAAAAATTACCTTCAGACTATGTGTTTAAGGGATATATGGAACAAAAATCAATTTTGAATTGAGACTTGGGCCCCATCCCCAAGATCTCTCATTATGAATATGCAGATATTCTGAAATATGGAACAATCCTAAATCCCAAAGGGGACCGAAGAACTTCAGATATGGGATGCCCAATCTGTACTCTAATTTCCCATAAGAAAACATAGTGGCTTTGGTGGGGTAGGCTCATCAAAGACTTTCCTTTTTGCCTTGATGGCCTTTCACTGCTCATCCCCATAAGATGGGTGCTTCCTTTGTCTTGCATGCTACCAAGGTTGAAGCAACTAATTCTGTTTGATATGGAGGCCACAGCTTCAAGTCATATAGTACTCATAATTTGACCTGGTCATGGAAATGGTGGAAATAACCAGGGTTGAAAACTTGTCTTTGGTGTCTGTAGAAATTGTTTACTCCATGTCTGGAAAGTTCTGGGATGTGACTTTTGTTTACAGGTTCAAAATTGCTGGGCAATAAAGGTGCTACTAGCCATGCAAATTTCCCCGTGGAAACTGAAGTATGGAAAGGCTTTTCTCAAGCCAGCCACCTAGAGTGGTGGAGGGAGGGGGATAATCTGATAGATCGGAGTTGCGACCTCCCTCGAGGTTTGTGGGACGTGTGGCTTCTTATCTTAAACTCAGTTCAAACTGACTTATTTTCCGTGATGTGCATACATGCTTGAAATTCTTTCTGCACAATTCTTTCTGCATGGCATGACACTCTGGCATTGTGTCAGAGGTGGGAAGGTGGCCTCTTTCTATTTCTGGAGGCACCAAGAGATATCAGCATAGGCAGGAATTAGTACCACCCTATCCAGTTGGCACCTCATTCTGGGATGCAGAAGTAAAGGAACCAAAATGAAGTTGACAGGACACCGCATGGACAGAGGTTTGTGCTAGTGGTAGTTCTTAGAGTGGCATAAACAGCAACATTGGCAGAGGAGGCAGCATGCGATTGATGATCACTGAGCTCACTGCATGAAATGGGGGTCTGCATAATACTAGATCAGGGTGTCAAACGTTTTGGCAGGAGGGCCACATCCTTTCTCTGACACTGTGTCAGGAAAAGAATTAATTTACATTCCAAATTTCAATAAATTGACATAAATGAATATATTAGAGATGGAACTTATCTGAATGAATGAAGGTCTTGCAATAGCTCAAGGCCTATAAAAGGCCTTGCACAAAGCAAGGCCAGTCTTTCCTTTGCTGCTGCTGCTGCATCATAGATGTGAAACAGCATGCAGTGGAGGAAGCCCTTCTCCCACAGCCCATGCGAGAGGTCGAATAGTTGGCCGTCATGCTGAGAGCAGTTGCATCAGGCCAGTGTGGGCTCCAGCAAGTCTCCGCAGGGCCAGAGGCTCATTGAAGACTGAGGCCTCCCTGAGGGCCAGATTGGAAGTCCTCGATGGCCGCAAGTGGCTCCAGGAGTTTGACCACCCCTGCACTAGATGGAAGTTGGTGGGGTATGGGGCAAGGCAGACTATAATGTACAGGTGGGAATTCAATATCTGCCGTGTTCTGGGCTTCATTTTGGGGTGAACCTGGAAGGAACAAGGAGCCTCCACACAACCAGGAAGTGGGTCTTTCAGCCCTAAAAATAGTACTGGAGGCTTGGAAAGGGCACTGTTTTGCCTCACAATGGTAGTAGCCCAATTTTCCACACCTTTTTATTTAAATGCCTTTAAAAATTTGTACCCCAATATTCACTGGCATCTGCAGTAAATCAAATCCACTGAGACCAAATCTACTGCTACTTGGGTCCACCCTCCTGGTGACGCCACTGCTCAGACCCACATACCTTCAGCATAATCAATTTAGCATATGCCTTCAGGCCATAACTTGGGCATTCTTGTCTCAGGTTCAGATGGGGTCTAACTGAAGAAATCCTGAAGATACTCTCATTTCTCATCAACGGTTGTTACAGAATTGGAGAGCTACACCCCAGTGAAACCACATGTTCTCATTTGAGGCATTTGTATATAAGGAGAAAACAGGTTGTGGGTTTTTTGTTAGTTCGTTTTTAATTGCTGAGGGCAACTGTTAATTGGGCACAGCATTCGTGACCAAATTTCATGGAGCAAATTTTATTGATACAAATCAAAGCTGCAGTTTGGGCTGGTTACACTTTACACTTTGCTTTTAATTTCTCTGTGTGTATATGTGTGTGTGTGCGCAAAATTCTAATGCTAAAATAAATGTTTTAGATAGTGGTTCCCAAAGTTTTTAGCACCGGAACCCACTTTTTAAAATGACATTCTGTCAGGACCCACCTAGGTTTACCAGATTTTTTTTCAAGATATTTTTTTAAGTGACAGGCTAATTCTTATAAATATGTATGCTCTGATTGTCATGTTTTGCTCAAAAATGTGTCCACATCTTACTGCAAAAGACACACTTGCCTTGCTAGCCCCAGTTGTACATCTTCAGTGAATACTTTTCACCAATTCCAAAATTCCACTTTCCGAAAATTCACCCCTCAGAGAGTGCTCCAGAATGCCAGGGCTGGCCCAAGACCTCCTAACGCCTGAGGCACAATGCCAAATGCCCAAAAGCAATGAAGAAGACAACCAGTAAAATGGATGCATCAGGATTCTAAAATCAAACAGGCATCAGGAAAAACAATCAGAAACCTTTATTATAACTAATTCTTTCCTGGTGATGACGCAAAAGTCCTTCTTTCAATCACCTCATTGTTTCCATAAAGACTTGAAAGCTGTTGACTGACAGCCCAATCCTGAGCTGCCCAGGGCGCCCAACTTTGGTGGTGCTGAGAATGGCTGCCACCAGATCCTGTGCGCCTTGGGCTACCGCAGACGGTGCCTCGGGAGAAGGAGACTTTCGTCCCCTTCTCCCGGGTAAGGGAAGCAGCCCCGCAAATGGGCTACTCACTTTACCACCGACCAAAAGGTCAGCGGTAAAGTAAAGCATTTGTGAAGGGTGCCGAGCCCCACACAAACGCCTTGAATCCGGTGGAGCAGAGCTCCACAAACCCGCCTCCACCCCTTGCTGCTTCCTCCCTCCGGCATGCCTCCTGTCTGCCCTCTCCCCACCCCCCGCCTCCCCATCACGCCTCCCCCTGCCCTCTCTCCAACCCCCGCTGGTCAGCGATTGGCTAGCACAGGCGGCAGCCCGGCAGTGAGGCTCGCAAACGTGCCTTATGGCATATTTGCGACAGCGCGCGGTGGCACGGAGCTGCGGTGCCAAGCCCAGGATTGGGCTCTGACTTGGTTCAGAAAATGAGTGTTGCCAACAACAGCGTCAGTCTTCAGACTGATGAAACACAGTTGCACAGGCTGCTTTCCATTAACTGAAGCAAACTGAAAATAATTCAGTTCAGAATCCTTTATTGGCATATATAACACATATAAGATAAGAAAAGTAAGGAGTGATAACCTAAACTTATTCGTAGCCAAACTTCCTTCCATTCAGTTCCATCGCCTGCTGCAAGAGCATCACCCAATTGACTTTCTCCTTTGAGAAAACACTTAATATATAAGAGACCTTAGCAGAATCGGGGAATCCACTCTCAGTTCTCATCATGCAGTCCAGATGTCTTGAGTCTATCTCGGCATAAAGGGGGCAGTACTGAAAGACACAGATGGTGGTCTCAATACTATCCAATCCAAACGGACAGTATCTATCTGCATTGGGGAATTTTTTGGAATTTTCCAAACAGAACATTAAAACTTGCTAACGAGAAGGCCCTGCATTCCTGACAATACAGAAACTGGAGGTATGGGGCAATAATTCAAAGATTTACAGAGGGAAAATGTGTGCAAAAACTAAACAGAACAAATAGGAATGACGGACAGTATTTAATTTCATCATTTTCCTCTGCACCAGGTTCTTCCTTATAAGGACAGGCTATTTGAATTCCAGTGAGTTTAAAGTGCTTTGCTAGTAAACTAACATTGGAGACACATACTATCATCATTTTAGATTATGCATCACTGCTTATCACTGTTTACAAATATTCTTTTTGTGTTAGTAGTAGTAGTAGTAGTAGTAGTAGTAGTAGTAGTAGAAGAAGAAGAAGAAGAAGAAGAAGAAGAAGAAGAAGAAGAAGAAGAAGAAGAAGAAGAAGAAGAAGAAGAAACATTTGGCAAAGTTTTAACTGCAACTTAATTAAAAATTATTCCTGCCTAGTAGAGAATGAGGGATCATGTAAAATACTATTTCTCTTATATTTAGCAGGGGAGAAGCAATGTCAGTATCACCCCTGCAGAATATTTGCTAATCTCTGTTTTTTAGATAGCAGTCTTGTTTAAATTGTTATTCCCCCTTAGTCAGAGAACCATTTTTCTGCCCTATCAATGTCTGTGATTATTATTTTTTAAATTGAATAGTTGTATTTTAATAATCTTCATGATATTCTAAACTAAATGAAAACATTTATCAGAATGGGATAATTGTTTATTAAAATAATATTGTTCACAAATGCAAATGAAAAATAACCAAATCTAGCATTTTGATTATTGCTACATTACTAAACTTCTTAATTATCAATTTCAATATGCTTGATTGAAAACACACTGAGACTGATCAATTTATCTGCAACACATTTAAAGTGTTGCTTTGAGAACCGTTTTATTTGCAAATGTTTCAGTGATAGCCTCACCGTTTAGTTTTATTTAGTAGCTAAGATTCCCAAATCTGTGAGACACTCATGACATGTCATTGACCTAAAATACTTCTTAACATGGGCCAGAGTACTGAATGTCCTCTCTGTTTCAGCCATAGACTCTGGAAAAGTGCAAAATATGCAGAGCGACAAAAACATTTGGAATTAAGCTTGAAGTGTTGAGTTCATTAAACTTCTTTAAGAAGTCCAAGGGTTTGAAGGAAATACTGCACTGGCTGAAGGTGTGTCTGCAAGGCATAGCATAATATTATACATTATTATGTATATTTATATTTAATATGTCATCAAACAATTGAAATACTGGCCTTCATCTAGGCCACTGGTTCCCAACCCATGATCTGTGGACCGCAGGTGGTCTGTGAGACCCTGATAAGTGGTCGGTGAGAGCTCAGAAAAACCGGACTGCCTTTGATCATTTCCAACTTCTTGCTGAGCAAGCACTAACCCGGGGACCACCAGAGAGGACAGGCAATGGACCAGTTTCAATGCATTTCTACTCCCCTATGCATTCTGGGAGACTCTAGTTTTTAAGGAATATGAGTGTGGTTAGTGGTACCCTTTACAGTCTCCAGCATGCATCGAGGTAATAGAAGTGAATTGAAATCCAATTAAAGTTGTAGTGGAACTGCTACAAGTTTATTATATTTGTAATGTATTTAACACTTGCAATCTACATTTATATACAAATCACATTCATAATTAATAATAATAATAATAATAATAATAATAATAATAATACTGCTTTTTAACAATTACAAAGTGGTATACATAGAAAACTCAAATAACTAATCGTTCCCTGCTCCACAAGGGTTCACAATCTAAAAAGATGCAAAAGAACACTGACAGCCACTAGCAAAGACAGTGCTGGGATGGGGTGAGCTAGTTACTTTCCCCCTGTTAAAAAGGGGAGCAGCCACTTGAAAAAGTGCTTCTTACCCAGTTAGCAGGCGTTTATTTCTTAATTTAATATTATACATAATATTTATTACATTTAATATTTATTACACTTGTAATTTAGCATTTATTACATTTGGATTCAAGTTGTAGTGGAAACATAGCCCTGGATAGGGGTACCCAAATTTATTTTGTAATGTCAAGGTCTCCCCCCCCAGGAAGCCAGGGTCCCAGATATTTTGCCCCTGCTGCTGCTGCTACAATAGGCCTGCTGCTACAATACATTAATAAATGACATAAGAGTTGCAAAAATTGGTAATTTTTGAAATGTGCAGAAATTGAAACCTTTGAGATTTGTTCTACAAGAACTCCTTTCACTTTCCTTTGAAAGTCTCATAGGTGTGTGTGTGAGACAGACAGACAGACAGACAGAAAGAGTCAAAGAAGTAATCTTTGTGCTTTCTGATGCAGCTGATTGAAAAGTGCTGCTGGAGAACTTGGCACTGCAACATAGCCTGCCTGGACCTGCCTCCCACTGGTCTGCTCAAGGCAGCATGGAGGGTGAAAACCAAGCAAATAAACCTACTCCCACATATGTGGACAGAGCCGTTTTAATACAATACTATATATCTATTTAGGTTGCCACCTTTGGAGATGCTGAAATTATGAATCATTCAATTAGTGAATTCATACTGGTTGGTCTAACCAGTTCACCTGGACTGGAGTCACTTCTCTTAGGGGTATTTCCCTTCATCTACACTATGGCACTAGCTGGAAACTTTCTCCTCATCCTTGCCATATGCACTTGCAAGAAACTCCACACACCCATGTACTTCTTGCTCATCAACTTGTCCTTAGTGAATATGTTGTCCATCTCAATCACAACACCCAAAATGCTCCAGAATCTGGGGACCCACAGAAAAAGCATCTCCTTTTATGGCTGCTTTACACAAGTCCATCTCTTCGTATGGGCACTAGTGACTGAAAGTCTCATTCTCACTTTTATGGCTTTTGACCGCTATGCTGCTATCTGCCAGCCTTTGCACTATACACTCATTATGAGGAAGGAAATGTGTGTTGGAGTAACTATGAGCCTTTGGGCTGTCGGACTGGCCAATTCCACATTTCATACTGGTCTTTTACTTCCACTGTCCTTCTGCAACTCTAACATTGTCAACAACTTCTTCTGTGATTTCCCACCACTTTTGAAGCTGTCCTGCTCAGACATCAGCCTGAACTCGACTCTGACTTCAGGGGCAGCTGTCATCTTTGGGATCTGCAACTGTGGATTGACTTTAACTTCGTATTTTTTCATCCTGAGGACAGTATTCAGAATCCCTTCCACTCAAGGGAAGAAGAAAGCCTTCTCAACGTGTTCCTCTCATCTCATTGTAGCTAGTTTTTATTTTTCCTCAGGCACTTATAATTACATCACACCCAAATCGGGTTCTTTTTCAGAAAAAGACAAGCTCATTTCTCTCCTTTATACAGTGGTAACCCCTGTACTTAATCCCATTGTATATTCTCTGCGAAACAAAGACGTGAAAGAGGCACTCAAGAGCCTTAGTGGAAAAGGTCTGCGGTTGCAGAGACCACAACTCTAATCTCAAAAAATGTCTAGGGGCACAAGACAGAGAGGCCCTTGGAAAGTCAGTAAAAACTTTTATGGGCAGTTGGAAACCATTCATGGACTTCCTGTGCATTGAGAGGAAAATGGGCGAAATAGCCTATGGATTTGATGAGTAGATAAGGGATTTAATTTATATTTTTTTCTCATTTTTCTTTGGTGTTATGTACTTTCCAATAAGTAATAGACTGTTTAAGATCTGATAATGTGTTAATATGTTGTATGATTTTGTAGTAGACCAATGAAATGTAGATCGAGATCTCTGCACTTGCCACACAAAAATATTGAAGGAGAGGGACATTGTTGATTGGGTGACACCGGAACAGTCTAAAGGTGTACCAGCAGTAGAGATAAATTATGTACACATCACATATTGTTAATAAAGCTGAGCTTCAATTCCTTTTAGACCATTTCCTATGTGTCATCTCTTATTTCTGGGTATGATTGTATTGGGCAAATGTTGGCTTGTCCCTGAATAGATTGGCTTGTAAGAAAAGCGGAATGACAAGAACTGCACTGAGACAAGTTTAACAATAGCTAGAAAAAGGTATTAACTAGTGAAAAGATTAACAGGGCAGTATCCAGTGTCATGTCAACTCCAGTATGGCTGCTTTGCCTATATATATATATATATATATATATATATATATATATATATATATATATATATATATAGAGAGAGAGAGAGAGAGAGAGAGAGAGAGAGAGAGAGAGAGGCAAAGCAGCCATACTGGAGTTGACATGACATAGACTTCACTTCCAGTCTCTGAGGAAGGGTACTTACAGTATAGTCCTATACAGCTTTACTCAGACGTAAGCCCCAGTGTGTCCCGTGAGGCTTACTCCCAGTTCAGTGTGTACTGAATTGCAGTCTTAGGGCCCAATCCTATGTTGGGTCAGCAGCAGTAGCTGCTGTGCTGCTCCAGCAACCACCATTGTGAAAGTGCCATTAGGCACTTTCCTGCTGGTGGTGAGACCACAGCACTGGTGCTGAGAAAGCACCAGTCAGTGCTGGGCCTCGGTTCCAAGGGGACGAAAGTGGAGTGTGGCTGTCAATGAGTATTGATGTCACTTGGCTGCAAGGTTTTTCAGGGTGGGGGGAGGGGGAAGGCAGGGGAGGGTGCAGCTGGGTGGAGAAAGGGCAGGGGAGGATCAGACCCAGGAGGGGGAGGAAACAGCAGTAGACTGCCGCCATATCTTGTACTGCTTCCCTGAACAGGTAGCGCTACACTGGTCTCCTTGGTTATGCACCAGCTCAATAGCTCCGAGCAGACCAACTAGGGCCATGGCACCATTACCCAGTGTCTTCCCCAGTCCCATATGATGTAGCAGTAGCTGTTTTGGTGCTGCTGTTCCTCTGGATGCTGGGGCAACATAGGATGGGGCTGCCCACCTGTTTCCAATGAGAAGTGGTGTGACAGGAATGCAGACATGTACAATAGTTGGTTTGAAACAACTTGTGCACCCCCTTCTCTCACCCCCCAAAAATTACACTTGGTAGCACTGTCCCTGGAACTTCTCACTGCTCAAGGAAGTTGGAACACTGTATGTCACAAGGCTAATGAAATGTACCCAATTAAAAAGACAAGCACAATAATGGCTAAACTTAGCAGGGTTCTCAAATCTAACTTGTGCCAGGAAAAAGAATCAGAAACCTGGGTTGCAGTACATTCCTTCCTGATGATGTCTCAAAGGTCCTGTTCCCAGTGGCCCCCTCATTTGCATAAAGAGAGATCTGAAAGTGGTGGATCAGTAAATGACTGTAAATCCTCAGATGAGTTATCCTTGGACTGACAAAACACAGCTGCATATTTGACTTGTCAGGTACCAGATATCAAACAGAAAATAATTCAATGACCGGCGAAGAAGTAAAGACTTCAGGAAGATCTACCAGGAACGAAGGTAAGTTTTTAATGTCACCTGTTTTCCCTGCCCCGGCTTCTTCCTCACATCTGAAAAATATGGAAATTGGCTATTTGAATTCTGCCAAGAGTAAAAAGCATTGCTAATTAACATTGGCGATAAATATTTCAAAATATTAGAGGGTACAGTCCCAATCCTATCCAACATTCCAGCACCAATGGGTTGCATCCTGTGGTGATGGGGCAGTAATGGAGGCCTCTTCAAGGTGTGTGAACATTTGCTGCCTTACCTTGGGGCTGCACAGAGGCTGCATCAGTGCTGGGAAGTAGGATAAGATTATTGGGTCCTATTTACGTACCTACCTACCTACCGTTTTCCCTGAAAATAAGACACTGTCTCTCTTTTTCTTTTTTTTTTGGCTCAAAAAAACACACTAGGTCTTATTTTGGGGGAAGCCTTTTTTTGTTTTGTTTGTAATGTACAACAATCCACAGTCATTCATGTACAAAAATATACCTTACAAAAATATCCCCTCAGCACCCAGGAGGATGCCTGCCTGCCTGTCTACTCAGAAGGCAGTCTCTTTATAGTTAATGGGACTTACTTCATGGAAAGTGTGGAGAGCCTCAGAGCCACCAGTAGGCAGGGTTGCCTCACTTGCTGCTTCCCTGTCTGAGCTCCTCCTCAGCGTCCTCTGCCCAAGTCAGCACAGTAGGCGCTTTCTAGGTGGCGGGCGCATGAGTGCAGCGTTCCTGGCCACGTTATCCACATGCCCCCCCCGCCTGAGGACCCCTTCTGCCCCCCCCCCGTCCTGGCCCTGATCACAACTAGGTCTTATTTTCGGCGTAAGTCTTATTTTCAGGGAAACATGGTACCTACCTACATACATACACATTCTTATCAGTGAAGCATTTGGCAGTGTCAATGACACCTTGATTTACATTATTCCAGCTAATGAGACATCTTGTATGGTGTAAATATCTATCGTATATTTATGATTATATCATTTAGGCCCATATCCTAACCAACTTTCCAGCACTGGAATAGCAGTGCCAATGGGATGTGTGCTGCACTCTGCAGTCAGGTGGCACTCACAGGGGTCTCCTCAAAGTAAGGGAATGCTTGTTCCCTTACCTCAGAGCTGCGTTGCCCTTACATCGGTGCTGGAAAATGGAAGAGGACTGCACCCTTATACTATTAAATAAATTACGTAATTGAATTATAGTTACAATTTATTGATTTAAAAATATTTAACATAAAGTAGCAGGGGTGTGTTTGTGTGTGTCAGTGGGTGTGTCTGTGGGTGTAGGTGTGTCTGAGAGAGAGGGGGGAAGGAAGAGGAGGAGAGGGAGAAAAATGGACAGAAGTCATCAACCATCTAAACTGACTTTTTAACACCATTTGTCTGTCTAGGTTCCCACCATAGGAGATGCTGTAATTAAGAATCAGTCAGTTAGTGAATTCACACTGGCTGGTCTAACCAGTACACCTGGACTGGAGTCACTTCTCTTGGGGGTATTTGCCTTCATCTACACTATTGCACTAGCTGGGAACTTGCTTCTTATCCTTGCCATATGCACTTGCAAGAAACTCCACACTCCCATGTACTTTCTGCTCACCAACCTGTCCTTAGTGAATGTGTTTTCCATCTCAATCACAACACCCAAAATGCTCCAGAATCTGGGGACCCACAGAAAAAGCATCTCCTTTTATGGCTGCTTTACACAAGTCCATCTCTTCGTATGGGCATTGGGGACTGAACTTTTAATTCTCACATTTATGGCTTATGACCGTTATGCTGCTATCTGCCAGCCTTTGAAGTACACACTTATCATGAGGAAGGAAATGTGCTTTAGAATAACGATAAGCATTTGGGTTTTCACCCTGGTCAATTCTACATTTCATGTCAGTCTTTTACTTCAGTTGTCCTTCTGCAACTCCAGCATCATCAATAATTTCTTCTGTGATTTCCCAGCACTTCTCAAACTCTCCTGCTCGGACACCAGCCTGAATGAGACTTTGACTTCTGTGGCAGCTGTGATCTTCGGGGTCTGCACCTGTGGGTTGACTTTAACTTCCTATTTGTTCATCCTGAGAGCTATCTTCAGAATCCGCTCCGCTGAAGGGAAGAAGAAAGCCTTCTCAACATGTTCCTCCCACCTCATTGTAGTTATTTTTTATTTTTCTTCAGTCATTTATAATTATATCAAGCCCACTTCAGGTTCTTCTGTGGAAATAGACAAGTTAGTTTCTCTCCTGTATTCAGTGGTTACACCTGTTGTCAATCCCATGATATATTCTTTGAGAAACAAAGATGTGAAAGAGGCTCTTTGGAGCCTTACTAGGAGAGGGTTGCTTTTCCAGAGACCATAAGTGCCCAGTCCTATCCAACTTTACACACCCATGCAGCCACAATGCAGCCCTGTAAGGGAAGAAATATTCACTTAGCTTGAGAAAGCCTTCATGACTGCCCCCCCCCCCACCGCAGGAGGCAGCATACACCTCATTCACTCTGCTCCGTTGGCGCTGGAAACTTGAATAGGATTTAGCCCTAAGTCTATCCTCTAAAAATGTCTAAATTTTCATTAGAAAAATAACAAAGGGAAAGGGCAGTATGGAGTTGGTGATATTGCTTCATGGTAAAGGTATAGCTTTTGTAGAGATGATTTAGCGGCACATCTCTGTACTGTTCAAAAAGACATGGTTCACTTTTAACACACATCCCTGTGTCTCATCTCTTTTTTTCTGGGTTTGGGTGCTGTGAGTGTTCCTCCATGTAGAAGATGCAACTAAAGAAGCAAAGGTTGCTGACCTGCACTTCCTCAGATCCTGGCTGAGTTGGATTTTATATGTCATTTCCTGTTAACGAAATACAGGGTCCTTCACTCTACTTTTTATGCTCTAATTTCCCATACAAAAGGATAGGGGCTTTGGTGGGGTGAGCTCTCCAAGGTCCATTCTTTTGTGCCTTGATGGTGAGGCAGTACTGTAAGCAGAGCTTCGAAACTCACCATGTGAGAGGCCCCTCCCCTTGCTCTCGGAGCCTGTCCGGGAGTGAAAGCAATGCAGAGGAGACGCCTCCATGTTGCTTTTGCTCCTCAGAATGGCCCTGAGAGTGAGGGGGGGGGCAGCTTACATGGCGAGTTTCAGAGCCGTGTTACACTTACAGCTATGCCCCCCTCTTGCTCCACTGTCATTCATCCCCACTTGTTTGGCACTCTGCTGGGGGTGCTGCAACCAATTTTATTTGATCCACAGGCCGCAGCTTCAAGTAACATACTTGATTGATACAGGTTCAAATTTGCTGTAAGAGGTTCAAATCATACAGGTTCAAATTTGCTGTAAGAGGAAGGTACTACCAGTCCTGGAATTTTCCCAGAGGAAATGAAAGAAAGAAAAGGCTTCTCTCAAGTCAGCCACCTAGAGTGGTGGAGGGAGAAAGATGCTCTGATAGACCTCCTTTGTGGCCTCCTTTGAAGTTTGGGGGGGCCTATGACTTCTTGTCTTAAGCTCAGTTCTCGATGCCTTGAGACTGGTCGGGATGATGTTCTCCTGAAATGCACCCAGTGCCACAAACACATGCAAAGATAAAAGTTTATCAGGCAACACCTGATAAAAGGAAAAAAAGAATGGTCTTCCAAATGCCTTGATTTTCCAAGGTCTGGCATTTCTCATTGTGAAAGTGAAATGGTCCTTTCAGTGCACAAGAATGGGATAGAATGCACCTGCTTTATTTGTATAGAAAGCGCTCTGAAGTTTTACATCATGACCCACTTATTTTCCATGATGTGCGTTCATGTTTGAAATTCTTTGTGCACAACTCTTCCTGCGTGAAAACCCTGTTGTTGTGTCCAATCAGGTGGGAAGGTGGCATCTTTCTATTTTTGAGGCACAAAGGGAGAGAAGCATAGGTAGGGATTAGCACTACTCTACCCAGTTGGCATCACATTCTGGGGTGCAGAAGCAAAACAACCAGAGTGGATATCTCATGGGCAGATCAGGATGCTCATGGCTATGGTAGTTTCTGGGGCAGTAGCAGCACAAGCAGCAACATTGGCGGAGGAGGCAGCAAGAGTTTGATCATCTCTGAGCTCACTGCATGACATGGGGGTCTGCATAACACTAGATGGAGGTTGGTGGGGTATGGGGCAAGGCGGAATATAAAGCATGGGTGGAACCTCAGTATCTGAGAGGGTTGTGCAAACATGCTTTGCGGCATATTTGTGACCCTTCTGGGCTGATGCAAGGGACTTAAGCTGGCCCAACAGGCACTTAGGGTTCCGCTCTAAATTAATTATATAATTAAAATAAAAAGAAATTTATTTAAAAATAATATGCACCTCATTACTACTACTACTACTACTACTACTACTACTACTACTACTACTACTACTACTATTTTGAGACACTTGCAAAAGAAAGCCATTTGGTCTTCCTTGGAATGTTGTATGTGCATCTTTGTGTGTGTGTTCCCATGTGCATGTGTATGTGTGTGCCTGTGTGTGTATGAGAGAGAGAGAGAAAGAAAGAGAATCAACCTACTCTGAAATACCATTTGTCAGTCCAGGTCAACTCAAATGGACATGCAGAAATGAAGAATCAGTCAGTTACTGAATTCATACTGGTTGGTCTAACCAATTCACCTGGACTACAATCACTTCTCTTATGCGTATTTGCCTTCATCTACACTATAGCACTAGCTGGAAACTTACTTCTCATGTTTACAATATGTACTTGCAAGAAACTCCACACTCCCATGTACTTCCTACTCATCAACCTGTCCTTAGTAACAGCAGAGAGGGGTCGGGGAGGAGGCTTTCTGGAGAGGGGGGAGGCATGGAGAGGGTGGGCAGGAGGCGTGCCAGGGGGAGGGAGCGGGGAGGCAGAGAGCTGGGTCTGTTGGAGCTTCGCTCCACTGAATCCTATCCGTTCGTGTAGGGCTCAGCACCCTACACAAACAGCTTTACCTGACGGTCAGCGGTACCTTGAATAACCCCATTGTGGGATTACTTCCCTTATCTGGGAGAAGGGAATGAAAGAGTTGCCACCCGCGATAGCCCAAGGGGGTCAGGATCTTGCGGCAGCCATTTTCGTTGCTGCCGAAGCTGCGCACCCCAGGCAGGTCAGGTTTGGGCTGTAAGTTTCTCAGATCATGGCTTGGTTGGAAGTTTATATGTCTTGCTCTGTCAATGAAATCCACAAAGGGTCTGTCACTCAGATTTTTATACACGTTGTATACCCCTCATTCGAATTTCCAAAATACAGATTTATCCGAAATACCAAACTTTCTTGAGTGCCAGTAGTAACTTCTTTTTTACTTCCTTATCTAAAGAAAATAAATAACAAGCTGTGTTTCATGCACAAGCCTTGTTTCATGCAGAAAATTTTTTAAAATATTGCATAAAATCACCTTCCGGCTATGCGTATATGGGTTATATGAAACATAAATGAATTTTTTTGGGAGACTTGGGCCCCATCCCCATGATCTCTCATTGTATATGTGGATGTTCTGAAACATGGAACAATCCAAAATCCAAAACAGGACCCATGAATTTCAGATAAGGGATGCCCAATCTGTACTCTAATTTCCCATAAGAACACATAGTGGCTTTGGTGAGGTAAGCTCATCGAGGAACTTCCTTTTCGCCTTGATGGCCTTTCATTGCTCATCCCCATAAGATGGGTGCTCCCATTGTCTTGCACGCTACCAAGGCTGTAGCAACTAATTCCGTTTGATATGGAGGCAACAGCTTCAAGTAACATATGACTCATAATTTGACCTGGTCATGGAATTGGTGGAAATAACCAGGGTTGAAAACTTGTCTTTGGTGTCAGTAGAAATTGTTTACTCCATGTCTGGAAAGTTCTGGGATGTGACTTTGTTTACATGTTCAAATTTGCTGTGCAATAAAGGTGCTACTAGCCATGCAAATTTTAATTTTTTTTCTATATGATTTTACCCCCTTTTTGCTTCAGATAGATGGACATATTCCTAAACTAGGTTCACTGCATATTCCAGCATTGCTTTATGCGGATGATGCAGTGCTAGTTTCCTGTACACCTATTGGACTTAAGCGACTTTTAAATAGGCAGCAATTTCTCTCTCCCTTGCTCCATTCCAAAACAGGGCATTCTGAGAAAGATATAATTCAATTCCTTCTAGCAGGTGATGTAGAACATACAACCCTCTCAGTCGCACAGTTCTTAAATTTGAGTATCCTGAATCGAGCCAACCTTTCTGTACCAAGTAATTACTGAGTAGGCTACATTATGGCAAGATCCACAGAGTAACTGACTGTTTCTGTCTTTTAAATAATTCATGTTTGTTTGTAAAATGTAATGTACGTTGTATCTGTCTGCACACATAGGTGTGCACTTATACATATATTTGTGTACTATTTAGGTTTATACTCTCTACGATTTCTGTACAGAGTTCTCACCTATCAAATGTTTATGCCAAATAAAGGTTTTGTTGACTGTTGTTGACTGTTGACTGTTAAATAGAACTTCTGACTATCTGAAATGTAACAAACTCGAATTGAACTCTCCGAAAACCAAAGTTATGGTCTTTTCAAAATCATGGAGCCCAGGCACTTGGTCTATTGGAGGGCAGAAACTAGAACAGGTCAAAAGCTTTAAATATCTTGGAATTCACTTCCACTACAATCTTTGCTGGGGTACTCATCAAAAATTGGTTACAAACTTGGCACGTGTCACTTTGCAGAGCACCAATCGATTCTTTTTTAGTCAGGGCGATAGTTATATACCACCTGCTCTCAAGGTATTTAATGCCAAGGTGTCGGCACAGCTCCTGTACGGGTGCCCTATCTGGATTAGCGCTATAAATCACACCCTTGAGAGTATCCAAGCTAAATTTTGAGGGCTATCTTGGGTTTACCTAAATCTGTACCATACTCTGCATTATGTTTGGAGACCGGACAATCGCTCTTAGTATCAAGAGCATGGCTTTTAACCATACGCTACTGGCTCCAGTTATATTATAACGTGAAACCAGGCAGTCTCCTATCCGGATTGTTATCCGAGTCTGGTTCTTCTAAATGGTATAACCAAATTAAATCGAAAATTGAATCGATTGGTTTTTCATTGGATTTTTTAAGTTTCTATCCGTTCCCTGGAGTTTATCATAGGGTAAAGCAAAGAATGTGAGACAGTGAGGCATAAAACCTCTTTGAACTTGCTTCTAGAATTTGCTCCCCTCTTAATTTCTCTATCCCGCTTAAGTATGGGCAAATGGCTCCTTACTTGAGTATTCTGATCAACCCTTCTGAACGCTGTGCAGTCTCCTTGGCAAGATTCAATGTGTTTCCATCCAAGGTCACAGAAGGCAGATATAGGCAAATACCATATAAAGAATGCCTCTGCCCTTGTAATTTGGGAATTGTTGAATCAATCATACACATTCTTTTTTATTGTCCTTGGCGCACTAGATCCCGCCACACTTACATGACTCCACTTTTCGGCAAAATGAATGGGCTTTCAGATGAGGCAAAACTGAAGTGTCTTCTAAATGACTGTTCACCAGATGAGCTAGAGGGAGTTGCTAAATTTTTACTTCTAGTGATTTCTAAGCCTTCTTAATGTAATTTGTCAAAAATATTGATATTTTATGTTGCTGTAAATGTATTATTAGTAATTTAGTATCTTAACTCTGTTTTTGTAAACGGGATTAGGACTGATTATGTTTGCTTTTATGATTTCTTTATCTATGCCTAGTAAAAGTTTATTCATTCATTCAAATTTGGATGGGTGCTTCCTATGCCTTGCACGCTACTAAGGTGGTAGCAGCTAATTTCATTTGATATGGTGGCCACAGCTTTGAGTAACATACTACTCATAATCAGGCCTGGCCGTGGAATCAGTGAAAATAACCAGGGTTGAAAACTTGTCTTCGGTGTCACTTGAAATTCTTTACTCCATGTCTGGAAAGTTCCGGGATGTGACTTTTGTTTACAGGTTCAAGTTTACTGTGCAATGAAGGTGCTACCAGCCATGCAAATTTCCCTGTGGAAACTGAAGTATGGAAAGGCTTTTCTCAAGCCAGCCACCTAGAGTGGTGGAGGGAGGAGGATGCTCTGATAGACTGGAGTTGTGGCCTCCTTTGACGTTTGAGGGACCTCTGGCTTCTTGTCTTAAGCTCAGTTCCACTCGCTTGAGACTGGTTGGGATCATGCTCTCCTGAAATGCACTCAGTGCCACAAGCACATGCAAAAATAAATGCTTCTCAGGTAACACACTCCCACCTGATGAAAGGGAAAAAAAACAAAAACTGGTCATCCAAATTTCTTGATTTCCCATGGTCTGGCATTTCCCATTGGGAAAGTGAAATGATGCTTTCAGTGCCCAAGGATGGAATATAATGCACCTGCTTCATGTAGACAGAAAAGCACTATGAAGTTTTACATCATGACCCACATATTTTCCAGGATGTGCATACATGTTTGAAATTCTTTCTGCACAATTCTTCTTGCATTGAAACTCTGGCTTTGTGTCCAATATGGTGGGAAGGTGGCCTCTTTCTATTTCTGGAGGCACCGAGAGATAGCAGCATAGGCAGGAATTAGTATCACCCTATCCAGTTGGCACCTCATTCTGGGATGTAGAAATGACCAAAATGAAGTTGACAGGACACCACATGGGCAGAGGTTTCTGCTAGTGGTTCTTAGAGTGGCACAAACAGCAACAGAGGAGGCAGCAGGGGATTGATGATCACTGAGCTCACTGCATGAAATGGGGGTCTGCATAACACTAGATAGAGACTGGTGGGGTATGGGGCAAGGCAGACTATAAAGTACAGGTGGGACCT
Organism: Tiliqua scincoides; assembly: GCF_035046505.1. Lineage (NCBI taxonomy): Eukaryota > Metazoa > Chordata > Lepidosauria > Squamata > Scincidae > Tiliqua > Tiliqua scincoides. The sequence continues at coordinate 104,077,783 of NC_089825.1, read as the reverse complement.
CAGTATCTGCGGGAGTTCTGGGATGCATTCTGGGGCAGTTGCATGCCTGCCATAGACCTCCCAGGGCAAATGCCGCAGGCGCTGACCGCTAGGACCCCGCGGAAGCCTCTCTGAGGCTCCCTACGGGGGCGGGAATACGCTTCTGGTTTGCCGGTAGCACAGTTTATAGTGCCGTGGAACCTCATAGAGGTTTCTCTGGAGTGGGAGGAGGGGGTGCAAGGCTCTGTGAGTCTCTCGTGAGTGGGGGGTGGCAGATTTCTGTGCAGGGGGTGGTGGTAGCCTGTGGGGGGGCTCCATTGTGGAGGTTTGCCCCGGGTGCAGGGCTGTGGAAGTTCACGACTGTTCTGGGGTGAACCTGGAAGGAGCAAGGAGCCTCCACATGACCAGGAAGTGGACCTTTCAGCCCTAAAAATAGTGCTGGAGGCTTGGAAATGGCATTGTTTTGCCACACAATGGTAGTAGCCCCAATTTTCACACCTTTGTTATTTAAATGCCTTTAAAAACTTGGACCCCAAATCTCCGCTGCCATCTGCAGTAAATCAAATCCTCAGAGATCAAACCTATTGATACTTGGGTCTAACTGTGCACAGAGATGACTTTGTTCTCTTTACTCACTCTCCTGCTGCCCCCTTCCATCTATAACAGGGCAGGAGGAGGTGGGAGGGACTGAGTGACAGCTGGGACAGAAGCGGAAAGAGGGAGGAGGGTCGTGCAAACAGCAGCTGGGAAGCTTACCAGGATGACCCGATCCTTGGCAGCCTTACCTCCAAATAGCCCCAATTGCACTGGCCATTCAATGAGGGTTGCCCCTCCTCTGCTCCTTCTCCTGCGCTCCCTCAGTCAATGGAAATATGAGAATGCCCATTCTTTGTCCAATGATCATCTGTTCCTTCCTTCCTATCAGAGATGGGAAAAGAGAGCCCAGTCCAACTACCACCCCACCCCCCTCACTTGGATTAACCCTTTCTTTCCTTCCCAGTTTGATCTCACTGCTGCTCCCCCGTCAGAATGCTGACCCCACAAGGTTTTCCACATGGCAAAAACTGTAAGCAAGCACCCGCAGACACAGGGAAACTTGAGTCAGCATGCGTGGGGATGAGGGCCAAACCAGGGAGGCCCTGAATTCAAACTTTTTCAGCATCTGCCACAAGCACGAGTCGCAAAGTCACCAAAATCATGGATTTTCACAACTCAAGTCTGAATCACTGACTCGAGTTCCCAACACTGCCAATTACACAGGCTACTCAAGGCTACTTGGGGTAGGAATGTCTCCTTCCACTTAGGAGATCTCCAGCCTGATCCATCCCAGCACTGGTCACAGCATAAACTGTGTGGCCCCAGTTCCCCAGTGCTAGTCAGGACCGGGCTGTTAGTGTGTTTCCAGTAAAAGGTATGTTGAAGGAATGGAGTTACATGTTTAGTTGGATTTGAAATTCTCTCTCTCTCACCCAAAGGGAATTAAACTTGGTAGCACTGTCCCTGTAACTTCTCACTGCTCATAGAAGTAGAATCCCGAACACCCAATTAAAGAGGTGTTCGGAGTTTGTTTTGCCTGGCCGGGACACGAGAGTCCAGTCCCTCCCCAAAGGGGAGGTGAAGGGGCGGGGTCTGGCAGCCACAACGGACCTTTTAAAAGGGGACGAGACCCAGCCCTCTTCCTCCTTGTGCACCGTGGGAATAGAGTGGACCTGACTCCATCCAGCCACCTTAGGACCAGTGCAACTCCTGAGGAGGCCTCCTGCGATGGATCTCATGTGCAGCATGTTGATCTGTAAGGTGGGGATGGGGTTTTGGACAGGCTCTGCCCAAGGAAGGATCAGGTGCAGTCCAGGCACACTTTCCTGGGAGTAAGCCCTGGGAGTGCAGGGGGACTTGCTTTCTTGTGAGTAAGCCCCGGGGAGTTTCCCACTTTCCTGGGAGTAAGCCCCGGGGATGGGGCTTGGAGTGTGCTTGGAGTGTGCTCTCAGTCCCTGGCCTGGTGGGCGGAGGGGGCAAGCTGCCGCCTTCTAGCTCAGAGCCAGGACTCCCTGCTGGCCTTGCCGAGGTCTCCAGTGCACGTGGTGCTCCTGCTGCTGCTTCCTGGGAGGGTGCCCACAAGGGTTGCTGGAGCGGGGCGCTGTGATCGCAGGGCTGCTCCAGGGCTCCCGCCTGCCCAAGTAGCAGGTTGCAGTGCGCTCCACGTGGGAACAGGCTCTGCATCGCAGGAGCCCTCCCGAAGGCGCAGGTGCCTGACCATGCAGATGCAGGACTGTTGCAGCTCCCCGCATGCGGCTGGCAGGCAAGCCCAGGGCTCCCAGTGCGCTCCGCGTGGGAGCAGGATCTGCATGGCACGGAGCAGGCGCCTGGCCACACGTGGTTCGAGCTGCAGGACTGTTGCAGCTCCCTGCGGGGCTCCAGGAGGTGTCCCGACGAGCCCTGATCCCTGCTGCATGCATGATCACGCACATGGGGAGGCGGCACCAGCTCAGCGCCTCCACATCACCCACTTTCATGTGAGTAAGCCCCAGAGACCATAATGGGGTTTGCCTCTGAGGAGCCAGGCAGAGGCTGAAATGCTGGGGCTGCAACCCCAACCACAATTTCCAGGGAGGAAGCCCTTTGCACTATAATGGGCCTTGCTTCTGAGGAAGCAGGCAGAGCCCTGGACTCTGGCTGCAACCCTAGACACACTTTCCTGAGAGTAAGCCCCATAGTCTATAATGGGCCTTGCTTCTGAGGAGGCAGGCAGAGCCTTGGACTCTGGCTGCAACCCTAGACACACTTTCCTGAGAGTAAGCCCCATAGTCTATAATGGGCCTTGCTTCTGAGGAGGCAGGCAGAGCCTTGGACTCTGGCCATAATCCTACACATGCTTTCTTGAGAGTAAGCCCCATAGGCTATAATGGGCCTTGCTTCTGAGGAGGCAGGCAGGGCCTTGGACTCTGGCTGCAATCCTAGACACACTTGGCTGAGAGTAAGCCCCATAGTCTATAATGGGCCTTGCTTCTGAGGAGGCAGGCAGAGCCCTGGACTCTGGCTGCAATACTAGACAAACTTTCCTGAGAGTAAGCCCCATAGTCTATAATGGGCCTTGCTTCTGAGGAGGCAGGCAGAGCCTTGGACTCTGGCTGCAATCCTAGACACACTTTCCTGAGAGTAAGCCCCATAGTCTATAATGGGCCTTGCTTCTGAGGAGGCAGGCAGAGCCTTGGACTCTGGCTGCAATCCTACACACACTTTCTTGAGAGTAAGCCCCATAGTTGAGCACTTCCTTTACTTAAAGTCTCAGTCCTCAAGTTTCTAGTCCACAATGAGGATTTTTGGTAGCTTGCTGAATGGCTAGGCAGGATTCTGAACCTTTGTCCCCAACAGACAATGAACCAACATGGTAAAAAGATTTTCTACTTTATTAAATACATAGGGTTACAAAAAGGTTACAAAGGCAGCAAATGCTAGAGGCATAAAAACTTCTAGGAAACATAAGCATAAAGCAACAAAGCTAACTGGCTAACTCTATTAATCTCTGACTCTCACCTGGGCCAGCTTCTTTTGTAGATCCTCAGTTACCTAAGAGGCCACATGGTCCTGGTGGGGCAGGAGGCACACCCACCACCTCTCTCACTAGAGACAAAGAACAAAAACCCTGTCCTCCAGAAGTGGGGCTGGAAGCTCGCCCTCTCAGCTCTTCCCTCCCCCCTGGAGATCTACAGCTGAATTCCATTCTTGATGGGCCTCTTTCTGGCTGCCTAGGTGCTACATAATCACCTTCCCTTGAGTTGTAAATCCTGGCAGCTAGGACTGCAAGCCCCTTGCAAGCCCCTTCTGTGTTACTGGGCTACTGTGGTTCAGGCTTTGCAATGCTACTAGGCCTAAACTGTACATATTCATGACAATTCTGAACAGGCACACAGAGACTCGGTCATAGGGTTGCAGTCCTTGACCACTTTATGGGGAGTAAGCCCCTGGGGGATAATGGGGGCTTGCTTCTGGCAGAATGGGCAGCAAAATGGCAGATGCGCTTCAATGTCGGTAAGTGTAAAGTCATGCACATTGGGGCAAAAAATCAAAACTTTAGATATAGGCTGATGGGTTCTGAGCTGTCTGTGACAGATCAGGAGAGAGATCTTGGGGTGGTGGTGGACAGGTCGATGAAAGTGTCGACCCAATGTGCGGCGGCAGTGAAGAAGGCCAATTCTATGCTTGGGATCATTAGGAAGGGTATTGAGAACAAAACGGCTAATATTATAATGCCGTTGTACAAATCGATGGTAAGGCCACACCTGGAGTATTGTGTCCAGTTCTGGTCGCCGCATCTCAAAAAAGACATAGTGGAAATGGAAAAGGTGCAAAAGAGAGCGACTAAGCTGATTACGGGGCTGGGGCACCTTCCTTATGAGGAAAGGCTACGGCGTTTGGGCCTCTTCAGCCTAGAAAAGAGACGCTTGAGGGGGGACATGATTGAGACATACAAAATTATGCAGGGGATGGACAGAGTGGATAGGGAGATGCTCTTTACACTCTCACATAATACCAGAACCAGGGGACATCCACTAAAATTGAGTGTTGGGCGGGTTAGGACAGACAAAAGAAAATATTTCTTTACTCAGCGCGTGGTCAGTCTGTGGAACTCCTTGCCACAGGATGTGGTGCTGGCGTCTAGCCTAGACGCCTTTAAAAGTGGATTGGACGAGTTTCTGGAGGAAAAATCCATTATGGGGTACAAGCCATGATGTGTATGCGCAACCTCCTGATTTTAGGAATGGGTTAAGTCAGAATGCCAGATGTAGGGGAGAGCACCAGGACGAGGTCTCTTGTTATCTGGTGTGCTCCCTGGGGCATTTGGTGGGCCGCTGTGAGATACAGGAAGCTGGACTAGATGGGCCTATGGCCTGATCCAGTGGGGCTGTTCTTATGTTCTTATGTTCTTATGTTCTGTTGGGGCATGCAGAGGCTTGGAGCATAGGGCTCAGATCCTGGCTCCAACTTCCAAGGAATAAGTCCCAGGAGTATAAGGGGTCTTGTATCCGGGTAGACATAGCTGGACTTAAGGCTACAATCCTGTCCACACTTTCCTGGGAGTGTATTCCATTGATTTTAATGGGACTTAATGATGAGTATACGGGCATAAAATGAGCTCCAATGAGTGCAAGTCAGTACAGATACACCAGCCCAACCACCCGCAACAATCTCCTCCCAGGCACCTGACCTCCTCCTTGTTAATACTTCATCAGTTTTGGAGGATATTTAGAGGCATATGGGGAGCCCTGGCCATCTCGGATTGCTTACAGCATACACTCCATCTATGCGGAAGCCGCTTTGAAAGCTGCCTGGCCAGGCTTCAGCACCCAAGGAATGGGGCAGAGTGGATGGGGCATTTGATATGTGAGTATAACATTTAATATTATGTTTTCCCTGGGCATCAGCAGGGCATTTAGTAACTCACTTGGTGGGCATGCCGCCCTTGCTCCTTGAGAGAGGAGATATGTGTGCCGCCCCCTACGCCTTTAAGGGAAGAGTGGCGTTCTATTACCAACCTGCTTAACAGGCATGCTACCCCTTCTCCTTAGGGGAGGATGGCGATCTGTTACCAGCCTGCCTAATGGGTGCGCTTACCCGACTTCAGTGGGGGTGGTGGTGTTCTGTCAACAATGTGCTTACCAGGAGTACTGCCCCTATTCCTTTCAGAGAGGGGGGGCGTTCTGGTGTAGACCCACTTAGTGGGCATAGTGCCACTAGGCCTTTGAAAGAGGGGAGGTTTCAACAACCCGCGTAGCCGTTTCTCCTTAGAGAGGGGTAATGTTTCATTACCAGCCCACTTAATGGGTGCACTGTCCCAGCTCCTGGGGGAGGGGCAATGTTTGGTTACAACCCCCCTTACGGATTTGTGGCCCCTTCTTCTTTGAGAGGGGGGCGTTCTATTAGCAACTGTTTTATGGGTGCTCTGCCCCCACCCAGGAAAGGGGTAATGTTCTGTCGACCAGTATTGCATGGTTCACTTCAGTGACTCTGGTGTTCCGGGCATTCCTTCCGGGCATTCCCCAATCTGTGGGGGAGCAGCGTTGGAGGGGATGCCTTGCTATAACCTCTCTGCTTTCATCTTGCAGGACGCTGTGGTGGCCTAGGGCGCGTGTTAAGCTGCGGCAGCAGCAGCAGGGATACCTTGCATTAACATCTCTGCTTTCATTTTGCAGGACACGGTGGTAGCCCTGTACGCGTATTAAGCTGCGGCCACTCCATGGTCTTTTTGGGCCCGCAAGAGGGCGGCTGCAACCCCCCTCAGATCGCACTTGGGCCTCAGCCCGGCAGTGCAGGTCGCTTGGTTAGCCAAGAAGGGGATGAGATGGGGCCAGCTGCTGCCCGCGTTGATGAAGTTACTGAATGTGAACCACCAACCGGACGTTTTGGGTGCTCCACCTGGGTGAGAATGACCTTTGCAGGAGGTCTGGTCTGGCTCTGATGAGCAGAGCCTGTGAGGACATCAGCACCCTTTTGCGTTGGCTGCCTGGTACTGCCTTGGTCTGGTCGGACCTCTTGCAGCGTTGTGGATGGCGAAGGGCCTTCTGCTGCACTAAGATTGAAAGGATGCGCAGGAAAATCACCAAGGGCATTGGTGGCTTGGTGTCTCGCACTGGTGGCAGCGTGGTAATGCATCTTGCAATTGTGTTGTCGCTACCTTACCTGTACGGGGGCGATGTGTGTTCATTTGTCGGAGAAAGGTGCAGGCATCTTTCTTAAGGACCTGCAGGACGGCCTTAAGTCGCTTCTGCCCCTGTTTGGGAGCGGGGGGGTCAAGCGCTAGGCTGACCCCTCTTTGTGGCAGGTGGTGCGGGTTAGGAGGCGTGAATGGGACTTTGGCATGCACCTTCAGGCGGCATAGGCAGGGCAGAACCCTATTTCAGTCCTCAGGGGCTTGGCGGCACGAGGACGTAGACGGGGCCCTGGCCGGGACCGCGGGGCACACCTTAGAGGCTCAGTGGCACGAGGTGGTGCAGTCTGCGGTCCGGCTGCCTTCCCCTTAAGGGATAGACATGGATGAGACGCACTGCCCCAGCAGCGGGGCGCGACTTGGAGTCGGGTGCATGCCCGCCTGGGGGCAGAGGTTTCTGCTACCGCCCAGAGGTCCCTCCCCGCACCACAGGGGCTTTTGCTGCCTCGGATGCTGCAGGTCTCAGCCTCTGCTTCTCTTGGTAACATGAAATAAAGTTGCCCTTTCTCCCATATCTGTTGTCTCGAGTGTTCATTGGACAGTGCGGAAACAAAGCATTTGACAGTACTATGCAGTAAACAAATATTTTTAAAAATCAATTAAAACAAGCTCTACAATGGAGAACCATTTAAGATTCTAACATGCATCAGGAAAAACAATCAAAACCTCAGTAAGTTCCTTCCTGTTGACTCCACAAAGATCCTTTCTCCCAGTGGCCCTTTCATTTGCATAACGAGAGACCTGAAAGTGGTGATGGGCTTGGATCAGCAAATTAGTGTGCCCACAACAGCATGAGATGAGTTCTCATCCACCATAGAACTGCTGAAACACAATTGCATGGGCTGCTTCTCAGCTTCCAGATGCAAAATAGAAATTAAAACACAAGTGAAGGAGGAAAGATTCCAGAAAGATCTACCCAGAGCAAACAGGAATGAAGGTAAGTTATAAATGTCATCCGTTTTTTCTGCCCCAGCTTCTTCCTTACATCTGCACAATATGGGAAACAGCGATTTAAATTCCACCAAGATTTAAAAGCTTGGCTCATAAACTAACAATGGAAATAAATACATCATCATTTTAGACTGAACATCAAATTATAAATATAGATTCTTATCAGTGAAGTTTTTGGCAAAGGGTCAACAACACTGAGATTAATCTGCACTTTCATTATGGAGTTTAGGGGGCTTTAAATTGTTCCAGCTAACAGCATATTCAAGCACCTTATTGCTTCCTTTATATTTAGCAGAGGAGAAGCAATTGTCTGCATTCACCCCAGCAGAGCTCCTTTAGTAACGGCTATTTGGTATCTTTTGTTAGACTGTGAGCCCTTTTTGGAGAGGGAATCATTGATCGGCTTATATTACCGTATAAAATTATTTGTGACCTTTTAAAATGGAAGAGCAGATTATTAATATTCTTCATATAATAATAGTGATAATCATAATGCTACTATGTGCTAATAAATGATAAAAATGTAGGCAAATTGAGTTGTTTCAGGATGAATATTAATTAGTAAATGTATGTATTTATATATAAGTAGATTTAAAAATATTATCTATGAGGTTTTTATAATATATATATATATAGTAATTATATAATTAAATTGAAAAAAAAAATATTTAAATAAAATATTCACCTCATTACTACTACTACTACTTTACTGCTACTACAAATACTTCTTTGAGACATGCTAAGGAAATTCATTTGATCTTCCTTGGAAAGCTGAATGTGTACATGCGACCTTGTGTGTGTGCCTACGTGAGAGAGAGAGAGAGAGAGAGAGAGAGAGAGCGCCAAATTGTAATAATACAATTTGTCTGTCTAGGTCACCATGAATTAACATGCAGAAATGAAGAATCAGTCAGTTCGTGAATTCATACTGGTTGGTCTAACCAGTTCACCTGGACTGGAGTCACTTCTCTTGGGGATATTTGCCTTCATCTACACTATGGCACTAACTGGGAACTTCCTCCTCATCCTTGCCATATGCACTTGCAAGAAACTCCACACTCCCATGTACTTCCTGCTCACCAACCTGTCCTTAGTGAATGTGTTGTCCATCTCAGTTACAACACCCAAAATGCTCCAGAATCTTGGGACCCACAGAAAAAGCATCTCCTTTCACGGTTGCTTTACACAAGTCCATCTCTTCTTATGGGCCCTAGTGACTGAATTTCTGATTCTCACCTTTATGGCTTTTGACCGCTATGCTGCTATTTGCCACCCTTTGCAGTACACAATGATCATGAGGAAGGAAATGTGCATTGGAGTAACTGTGAGCATTTGGATTGTAGGGCTGGCCAATTCTACGTTTCATGTTGGTCTTATGCTTCAGCTGTCCTTCTGCAATTCCAGCATCATCAATAATTTCTTCTGTGATTTCCCTGCACTTTTAAAGAGCTCCTGCTCAGATTACAGCCTGAATGAGACTTTCACTTACGTGGCAGCTGTGATCTTTGGAATGTGCACCAGTGTGTTGACTTTAACTTCCTATTTCTTCATCCTGAGAGCTATCTTCAGAATCCAGTCCACTGAAGGGAAGAAGAAAGCCTTTTCAACATGTTCTTCTCACCTCACTGTAGTTAGTTTTTATTTTACTTCTGCCATTTATAATTATATGATGGCTGGTACAAGCTCTTCTGTGGAAAAAGACAAACTAGTTTCTCTCATTTATTCAGTGGTAACCCCTATTGCTAATCCCATTGTATATTCTCTGAGAAACAAAGATGTGAAAGAGGCTCTTTGGAGTCTTACTAGGAGAGGGCTACTGTTCCAGAGATCAGAAGGGCCCAGTCTTATCCAACATTCCAGAACTGATGCAACCACATTGCAGCCCTAAGGTAAGCGAACAAATATATCCTTACTTGTGGAGGCCTCCGTGACCGCCTCCCAATGCAGGATGGAGTGTATGTCCCATTCGCACAGTTACATAAGCACTGGCAAGTTGGATAAGATTGGGCCCTAAGTTTGTCCTCTGAAAATGTCTTGATCACCATTACAAAAGTAACAAAGGAGAAGGACAGTACTGAGTTGGTGATATTGCTTCAGGGTAAGGGTATAGGTGTTGTAGAGGTGAGTTAGCTGCAGAAATCTGTATCATTCATAAAGATACAGTTCACATTTAACCCACATCCCAGGTGTCATATCATTTTTCTGGGTTTGGGTAAAATCAACATTCTCTCTATCTTCCTTGCAGAAGATGCAGCTAAAGGAGATAAGGACACTGTGCTCCTTAAGGTGTTCAGATCATGGCTTGGTTGGAAATTTATATGTCTTTCCGTGTCAATGAAAGACACACAGGATCTGTCACTTAGATTTTTTTTACAGGTTGCATACCCCTTATCCGGATTTTCAAAATGCAAAATATTCCGAAATATACGATTTGTTGGACAGCCATTATGACTTTTTTTTTACTTCCTTGCCTAAAGAAATAAAATGACAAACTGTGTTTCATGCACAAGCCTTGTGTCATGCAGAAAATTATTTAATATTGTATAAAATTACCTTCAGACTATGTGTTTAAGGGATATATGGAACAAAAATCAATTTTGTATTGAGACTTGGGCCCAGTCCCCAAGATCTTTCATTATGAATATGCAGATATTCTGAAATATGGAACAATTCTAAATCCCAAAGGGGACCAAAGAACTTCAGATAAGGGATGCCCAATCTGTACTCTAATTTCCCATAAGAACACATAGTGACTTTGATGGGGTAAGCTCATCAAGGACTTTTCTTTTTGCCTTGATAACCTTTCACTGCTCATCCCCATAAGATGGGCGCTTCCTTTGTCTTGCACGCTACCAAGGTTGAAGCAACTAATTCTGTTTGATATGGAGGCCACAGCTTCAAGTCATATAGTACTCATAATTTGACCTGGTCATGGAATTGGTGGAAATAACCAGGGTTGAAAACTTGTCTTTGGTGTCAGTAGAAATTGTTTACTCCATGTCTGGAAAGTTCTGGGATATGACTTTGTTTACAGGTTCAAATTTGCTGTGCAATAAAGGTGCTACTAGCCATGCAAATTTCCCCATGGAAACCGATGTATGGAAAGGCTTTTCTCAAGCCAGCCACCTAGAGTGGTGGAGGGAGGAGGATGCTCTGATAGATCGGAATTGCGACCTCCCTCAAGATTTGTGGGACCTGTGGCTTCTTGTCTTAAACTCAGTTCAAACTCACTTATTTTCCATGATGTGCATACATGCTTGAAATTCTTTCTGCACAATCCTTCCTGTATGGCATGACACTCTGGCATTGTGTCAGAGCTGGGAAGGTGGCCTCTTTCTATTTCTGGAGGCACCAAGAGATAGAAGCATAGGCAGGAATTAGTACCACCCTACCTAGTTGGCACCTCATTCTGGGATGCAGAAGTAAAGTGACCAAAATGAAGTTGACAGGACACCACATGGACAGAGGTTTGTGGAAGTGGTTGTTCCTAAGGTGACACAAACAGCATTTTGACATCCTTTTGACATCCGAAGCGGAGTGAAGCAGGGCTGTGTTCTTGCACCAACCTTGTTTGGGATTTTCTTTGCTGTCCTGCTGAAGCAGGCCTTTGGAACTGCAACAGAAGGCATCTATCTCCGGACCAGATCAGACGGAAAGCTCTTCAACCTCTCCAGACTGAGAGCAAAATCCAAAGTCCAGCTGAAATGTCTGCGTGACTTCCTCTTTGCCGACGATGCAGCTGTCACTACCCACTCTGCCAAAGATCTCCAGCAGCTCATGGATCGTTTTAGCAAGGCCTGCCAAGATTTTGGACTGACAATCAGCCTGAAGAAAACACAGATCATGGTTCAGGATGTGGACTCACCTCCCTGCATTACAATCTCTGCGCATGAACTGGAGGTTGTCCATGACTTTGTGTACCTTGGCTCAACGATCTCCAACACTCTTTCTCTTGATACCGAGCTAAACAAGCGCATTGGTAAAGCAGCTACCATGTTTTCCAGACTCACAAAGAGAGTCTGGTCCAACAAGAAGCTGACGGAACATACCAAGATCCAGGTCTACAGAGCTTGCGTCCTGAGTACACTTCTGTACTGCAGCGAGTCATGGACTCTTCGCTCACAACAGGAGAGGAAACTGAGCGCTTTCCACATGCGCTGCCTCCGACGCATCCTTGGCATCACCTGGCAGGACAAAGTTCCAAACAACACAGTCCTGGAACGTGCTGGAATCCCTAGCATGTATTCACTGCTGAAACAGAGAAGCCTGCGTTGGCTCGGTCATGTCGTGAGAATGGATGATGGCCGGATCCCAAAGGATCTCCTCTATGGTGAACTCGTGCAAGGAAAGTGCTCTACAGGTAGACCACAGTTGCGATACAAGGACATCTGCAAGAGGGATCTGAAGGCCTTAGGGATGGACCTCAACAAGTGGGAAACCCTGGCCTCTGAGCAGCCCGCTTGGAGGCAGGCTGTGCAGCATGGCCTTTCCCAGTTTGAAGAGACACTTTGCCAACTGTCTAAGAGGCAAAGAAGGAAGGCCCATAGCCAGGGAGACAGACCAGGGACAGACTGCACTTGCTCCCGGTGTGGAAGGGATTGTCACTCCCGGATTGGCCTTTTCAGCCACACTAGACGCTGTGCCAGAACCACCTTTCAGAGCGCGATACCATAGTCTTTCAAGACTGAAGGTTGCCAATACAATACAAACAGCAACATTGGCAGAGGAGGCAGCATGAGATTGATGATCACTGAGCTCACTGCATGAAACGGGGGTCTGCATAACACTAGATCAGGGGTGTCCAAATGTTTTGGCAGGAGGGCCACATCCTTTCTCTGACACTGTGTCAGGACTGGGGGAAAAAGAATTAATTTACATTTCAAATTTGAATAAATTGACATCAATGAATATATTAGAGATGAAACTTATATGAATGAATGAAGGTCTTGCAATAGCTCAAGGCCTATAAAAGGCCTTGCACAAAGCAAGGCCAGTCTTTCCTTTGCTGCCGCTGCTGCATCACAGATGTGAAGCAGCAAGCAGTGGAGGGAGCCCTTCTCCCACAGCCCATGCTAGAGGTCGAATAGTTGGCCGTCATGCTGAGAGCAGTTGCATCAGGCCAGTGTGGGCTCCAGCAAGTCTCCGTAGGGCTAGAGGCTCATTGAAGACTGAGACCTCCCTGAGGGCCAGATTGGAAGTCCTCAATGGCCGCAAGTGGCCCCAGGAGTTTGGCCACCCCTGCACTAGATGGAAGTTGGTGGGGCATGGGGCAAGGCAGACTATAATGTACAGGTGGGAATTCAATATCTGCCATGTTCTGGGTTTCATTTTGGGGTGAACCTGGAAGGAACAAGGAGCCTCCACACAACCAGGAAGTGGGTCTTTCAGCCCTAAAAATAGTGCTGGAGGCTTGGAAATGGCACTGTTTTTCCGTACAATGGTAGTAGCCCCAATTTCCACACCTTTTTATTTAAATGCCTTTAAAAAGTTGGACCCCAATATTCACTGGCATCTGCTGTAAATCAAATCCACTGAGACCAAATCTACTGCTACTTGGGTCCAACTGTGCCCAGGAATGGCTTTGGCTGTCTGAAGTTCATGGAGTTCCCATGTGTGTCTTTACCCAGTTCATGATCATTGAGGGTTAAAACAAACAAAACAATCATCAAATGTGCACGCTTACCCTCAGCTTCACTCAGTAAGCAGGCATTTTCATTGCTCTTGAGGGAGCCAGAGTGGTGTTGGGTGAAGGTGTTGGACTTGGCCAGAGAGAGCTTGTATTCACATCTAAAGCAGCACAAAAGAAAGGGTTGCTGGTGCCCAACACCCAAGCGTCATGATGATTCTTCCCTAATGTGCCCTTTGCTCCTACTTGCACCATTTCCTTAAAGAACATTAATTGCTAGCTTCATCTATGGGTCATCTATTGAGTCCATTCTGTAGACTCCACACAATCCTGGTATGGGAAGTTCAGTGCATAGTCACATCCCCTCACCTTGCAGATTCTAACTGTGAGAGTGGTTTCCATAGGAACTGCTGAGCTTCAGGATTTTTCTGAAGGGAGTGTTTCTCAGGAGAAGGGCAAGGGCAGCAGAACTTGGAGGGAATGGGGGTAATGGGGAAGGTGGAGAGGGGGTGGATCAGGCTTGGGAGGGGGTGGGATTAGCAGTTCTGATGCACACCAAATTCTATTGCATTTCCCAGGTTTGGAAGCCCGACATGGGGGTGGTTGGACTTGTGCCAGCCATTTGGAAGGAGCAGATCTGTAGCCCAATTTCACAGAATACTCAAGGCTACTTTGGGAGAAAGTCTCCTTAACCGTAGGAGATCTAAAGACTGCTCTATCTCAGTGCTGGTCACAGCAGAAACCCCACTGCACCAGAACTAGTTAGGATTGAGCTGTTAGTGTGTTCCTAATTAAAAAAAAAAAAGGTTGGAGGAATGGAGTTATGTCTTTAATTGGGTTTGAATCTCTCTCTCTCTCTCTCTCTCTCTCTCTCTCTCTCACCCACTCAGAGGGATTTAAACTTGGTAGCACTATCCCTGGAACTTTTCATTGCTCATAGAAGTAGAAAGCATTCGACAGTACTATGCAGTAAACAAATATAGTTAAAAATTCAATTAAAAAGATAAGCTATACAATGGATAACATAGCACAATTTGACATTGTAACATGCATCAGGGAAAACAATCAGAAACTTTAATAAGATCCTTCCTGTTGACGCCACAAAAGTCGTTCTCCCAGTGGCCCTCATTTGCATAAAGAGAGACCTGAAAGTGGTGACGGCCTTGGATCAGTAAATGAGCGTGCCCACAACACATGAGAAGAGTTCTCATCAACCATCGGACTGCTGAAACAAGGTTGCATCGGCTGCTTCTCAGGTACCAGGTGCAAAATAGAAAAGAATTCAAAGAAGGAGGAAAGATTCCAGGAAGAGCCACACAGAACAAACAGGAATGAAGGTATGTTATCAATGTCTTCTGTTCTCTCTGCCCTGGCTTCTTCTTTCCATCTGCACAATATGGGAACCAGCTGTTTGAATTCCACAAAGTGTAAAGAGCTTTGCTAATAAACTAAGAGTGCAGTCCTAACTCCTTATGTCAGTGCTTTTCAGCACTGACATAAGGTCAATGCAGCTCTGAGGTAAGGGAACAAACATTCCCTTACTTTGAGGAGGCCTCCGTGAGTGACACCCAATTGCCCGATGCAGCACATGTCCCATTGGCACCGCTATGCCAGTGCTGGAAAGCACTGACATAAGGGGTAAGGATTGTGCCCTACCTAACATTGGAGATAAATATAGCATCATTGCAGACGGAATATCAAGATAGATAGATAGATAGATTGATTGATTGATTCTTTTCAATGAAACATTTGGCAAAGGATCAATGACACTTGATTTAAATTATTCCAGCCAACAGCACACTGAAGCATCTTGTCAAGTGCTGCTTCCCTTATATTTAGCAAAGGAAAAGCAATTGTCTGCATTCTCTTCTGCAGGACATCTTTTAATTAATGGCTGTTTGCTGATGTTTCTTTGGCATCTTTTGTTGGATCGTACTGTTACCCTGCGCATGCCAGATCTCATCTGATCTTGGAAGCTAAGCAGGGTCAGGCCTGGTTAGTACTTGAATGGGAGACCGCCTGGGAATCCTGGGTGCTGTAGGCTGTAGGCTTATACCATAGTCTATCGAGACTGAAGGTTGCCAACCAATTTGTTGGATTGTGATTCCTTTTTGGAGAGGGAAGCATTTCTTAGCTTATTTTACCATAAAAATCTCTTGTGATCTTCTCAAATTGAAGAGCAGAATATTAAAATTATAACGATCAGCATAACTGCTACAATGTGTTACTAAATGATAAAAATGTTGGCAAATAGAGTTTTTATAGGGATGAATATTAATTAGCAAATGTATGTATTTATATATAAATAGATTAATTGATAAAATTTATTTTATAGATAAAATATGTATCTATAAAATTTATCTATAAATATTTATCTATAATGTTTTTTATAGTTTTTATAGATTTTATAGCATATATAATTAATAGCACAATTCTAACTTGCGTTGTAACAGGCAGGCCAGTGGACCTGCACTGTATACAGCACAAGTTTGGGGCTGACTGTGGCTCAGTCAGGAGCGAGTGGAAACTTTTCCCCTTAGCCCAGGGAGAGCCTCAGCAGCCCCAATGGGTCTACTTGTGTCTGCACCACCTGATGAGGTGACGCAGAGCCGAGCAGAACAGAGAAGCCAGGACTCACTCCACGCTGCCCAGGAATGGGGGCTAGGATTTGGCATAACTCCCAGGTCCTGGCCCCGTCACCCGCTCCCCACCTACCTGCCCATGGGCCTGCCCGCTGCTCACACTCCCCCCATCCTAAAACGTCTCCCTCCCACGTCCTTCCCAGCCTTCACCCACCCCCCAGACACTTGCGCCAGCTGAGCTCGGTTGGCACGGACTTACCATTCCTTCCCACCACAGAGGCAGGATTTGGCCTGTGCAGGCTGGCACACCACCATGCGCTTGCGTGGCTTACTCCCACAGAGGTGCAAACATGCTTTACGGCACGTTTGAGACCCTTCTGGGCTGATGCAAGGGACTTACGCCGGCCCAACAGGCACTTAGGGTTCTGCTCTAAATTAATTACATAATTGCAATAAAAAGAAATTTATTTAAAAAAAAATATTCACCTCATTACTACTACTATTTTGAGACACGTGCAAAAGAAAGCCATTTGGTCTTCCTTGGAATGTTGAAGGTGTATGTGCGTCTTTGTGTGTGTGTTTCCATGTGCATGTGTTTCTGCGTGTATGTGTGTGCCTGTGTGTGTGTGAGAAAGAAAGAGAATTAACCTACTCTGAAATACCATTTGTAAGTCTAGGTCAATTCAAATGGACATGTAGAAATGAAGAATCAGTCAGTTAGTGAATTCATACTGGTTGGTCTAACCAATTCACCTGGACTGGAGTCACTTCTCTTATGGGTTTTTGCCTTCATCTACACTATGGCACTAGCTGGAAACTTACTTCTCATGTTTACAATATGTACTTGCAAGAAACTCCACACTCCCATGTACTTCCTGCTCATCAACCTGTCCTTAGTGAATGTGTTGTCCATCTCAGTCACAACACCCAAAATGCTCCAGAATCTTGGGACCCACAGAAAAAGCATCTCCTTTCATGGTTGCTTTACACAAGTCCATCTCTTTGTATGGGCCCTAGTGACTGAACTTCTAATTCTCACCTTTATGGCTTTTGACCGCTATGCTGCTATCTGCCACCCTTTGCAGTACACACTCATCATGAGAAAGGAAATGTGCATTGGAATAACTGTGAGCATTTGGATTATTGGACTGGCCAATTCTACGTTTCATGTTGGTCTTCTGCTTCAGCTGTCCTTCTGCAACTCCAGCATCATCAATAGTTTCTTCTGTGATTTCCCTGCACTTTTAAAGCACTCCTGCTCAGACACCAGCCTGAATGAGACTTTGACTTATGTGGCAACTGTGGTCTTTGGAATGTGCACCTGTGGGTTGACTTTAACTTCCTATTTTTTCATCTTGAGAGCTATCTTCAGAATCCGCTCTACTGAAGGGAAGAAAAAAGCCTTCTCAATATGTTCCTCTCATCTCACTATAGTTGGTTTTTACTTTTCTTCAGTCATTTATAATTATATGAGATCCACTACAAACTCTTCTGTGGAAAAAGACAAGCTGGTTTCTCTCATTTATTCGGTGGTAACTCCTATTGTTAATCCCATTGTATATTCTCTGAGAAACAAAGATGTGAAAGAGGCTCTTTGGAGCCTTTCTAAGAGAAGGCTAGTTCCAGACATCAGGAGGGCCCAGTCCTATCCAACATTCCAGCACTGATGGCAAGGGAACAAATGTACCCTTGCTTTGTTAAGGACTCCGTGACTGACCCCACTGCAGGATGGAGTTCATACCCCATTGTCACAGCTACATAAGCACTGGCAAGTTGGATAGGATTGGGCCCTAAGTCTGTCCTCTGAAAACGTTGTGATCACCATTACAAAAAATAAAAAAGAGAAGGACAGTACTGAGTTGGTGATATTGCTTCAGGGTAAGGGTATAGGTGTTGTAGAGGTGACTCAGCTGTACATCTCTGTATAATTCATAAAAAACATGATTCTCTTTTAACCCACATCCCATGTGCCATATCATTTTTCTGGGTTTGGGTTCAATCAACATTCTCTCTATCTTCCTTGCAGAAGATGCAGCTAAAGGAGATAAGGACACTGTACTCCTTAACGTGTTCAGATCATGGCTTGGTTGGAAATGTATAGGTCTTTCTCTGTCAAGGAAATTCACATGAAATCCATTACTCAGATTTTTTTACAGGTTGCGTACCCCTTATCCGGATTTTCAAAATAAGAAATATTCCGAAATATAGAATTTGTTGGACAGCCAACATGACTCTTTTTTTACTTCCTTGCCTAAAGAAATAAAATGACAAACTGTGTTTCATGCACAAGCCTTGTGTCATGCAGAAAATTCTTTAAAATATTGAATAAAATTACTTTCCGGCTATGGGTATATGGGGTATATGAAACAAAAATGAATTTTTTATTGAGACTTGGGCCCCGTCCCCAAGTGCTCTCATTATGAATATGCAGATATTCTGAAATATGGAACATTCCTAAATCCAAAAGAGAACCCAAGAACTTCACATAAGGGATGCCCAATCTGTGAAATTATCCCATAAGAGCACATAGGGCTTTTTTTGGGAGGGGGGGGGTAAGCTCATCAAGGAACTTCCTTTGGCCTTGATGGCCTTTCATTGCTCATCCCCATAAGATGGGTGCTTCCATTGTCTTGCACGCTACTAAGGCTGTAGCAACTAATTCTGTTTGATATGGAGGCTGCAGCTTTGAGTAACATACTACTCATAATGTGGCCTGGCCATGGAATCCTTGAAAATAACCTGGGTTATCTTTAGTGCCACTAGAAATTGTTTACTCCATGTCTGGAATGTTCCAGGATGTGACTTGTGTTTACAGGTTCAAGTTTGCTGTGCAATGAAAGTGTTAACAGTCATGCAAATTTCCCAGTGCAAACAAAAGTATGGAAAGGCTTTTCTCAAGCCAGCCACCTGGAGTGGTGGAGGGAGGAGGATGCTCTGATAGACAGGAGTTGTGGCCTCCTTTGAGGTTTTGGGACCTGTAGCTTCTTGACAAGTTCAGTTCCGATGGCTTGAGACTGGTTGGGATCATGCTCTCCTGAAATGCAGCCAGTGCCAAAAATAAATGCTTATCAGGCAACACACTCCCACCTGATGAAAGGAACAAAAAAAAAAAAAAAAAAACTGGTCATCCAAATTTCTTGATTTTCCATATTCTGGCATTTCCCTTTGGGAAAGTGAAATGATGCTTTCAGTGCACACGGATGGAATATAATGCACCAGATCTATATAGACCGAAAAGCGCTATAAAGTTTTACATCATGACCCACTTATTTTCCATTATGTGCCTACAGGCTTGAAATTCCTGCATGGACACTCTGGCATTGTGTCCAATATGGTGGGAAGGTGGACTCTTTCTATTTCTGGAGGCTCCAAGAGATAGCAGCATAGGCAGGAATTAGTACCATCCTATCCAGTTGGCACCTCATTCTGGGATGCAGAAGTAAAGCAACCAAAATGAAGGTGACAGGACACCACATGAACAGAGGCTTGTGCAAGTGGTAGTTTCTAGAGTGGCACAATCAGCAACTGGCAGAGGAGGCAGCATGAGATTGATGATCACTGAGCTCACTGCATGAAATGGGGGTCTGCATAACACTACATGGAAGTTGGTGGGGTATAGGGCAAAGCAGACTAGAAAATACAGGTGGGAACTTAGTATCTGCGGAAGTTCCGGGATGTATTCTGGGGCAGTTGCATGCCTGCCATAGATCTCCATGGGAAAATGTCCCAGGCGCTGACCACTAGGACCCCATGGAAGCATCTCTGAAGCTCCCGATGGAGGTAGAAACTATGCTTCTGGTTTGCTGGAAGCTCAGTTTGTAGCGCCGGGGAACCTCATAGAGGTTTCTCCGGCATGGGAGGAGGTTGCGTGAGGCTCTGTGAGCCTCTGGTGAGTGGGGGGGATTTTGCGCAGGGGGCGGCGGAAGCCAGCGGGGGGCACCATCGCGGAGGTTTGCCCTGGGCGCAGAGGTTCACCTTCCAGGTTGGGGTGAACCTGGAAGGAGAAAGGAGCCTCCACATGACTAGGAAGTGGGCCTTTCAGCCCTAAAAATAGTGCTGGAGGCTTGGAAATGTCACTGTTTTGCCGCACAATGGTAGTAGCCCCAATTTTCACACCTTTGTTATTTAAATGCCTTTAAAAACTTGGGCCCCAAAATCTGCTGGCATCTGCAGTAAATCAAAGCTATTGATGCCGGGTCCAACTGTGCCCAGGAATGGCTTTGTTCACTTTACTCACTCTCCTGCTGTCCCCTTCCATCTATAACAGGGCAGGAGGGGGTGGGAGGGCCTGAGTGAGAGCTGGGACAGAAGTGGAGAGAGGGAGGAGGGTCATACAAACAGCAACTGAGAAGTTTACCAGGACGACCGGATCCTTGGCAGACCTACTCCCAAATAGTCCCATTTGCACCGGCCATTCAATGAGGGTTGCCCCTCCTCTGCTCCTTCTCCTGCCCTCCCTCAGCCAATGGAAATATAAGAATGCCCATCCTTTGTCCAATGATCATCTGTTCCTTCCTTCCAAGCAGAGATGGGAAAAGAGAGCCCAGTCCAACTTTCCCCCACTCCTCGCATTAACCCTTTTCTGCCTCCCTGTTTGATCTCACGGCTGCTCACACGTCAGAATGCTTGCCCCACAAGGTTTTCCACATGGCAAAAACAGTAAGCAAGCACCCGCAGACACAGGCAAACTTGAGTCAGCACTCGTGGGGGCGAGTGCCGAGACAGGAGGGCCCTGACTCTAGTCTTTTTCAGCATCTTCCACAAGCACAACTCACAAGTCGCGAAGTCACCAAAATCAAACATTTTCACGAGTCAAATCTTGAGTCACTGACTCGAGTTCCCAACACTGCCAATTACACAGGCTACTCAAGGCTAATTGGGGTAGGAGTGTCCCCTTCTACTTAGGAGATCTCCAGCCTGATCCATCCTAATGCTGGTCACAGCATAAACTGTGAGGCCCCACTTCCTCAGTGCTAGTTAGGACTGGGCTGTTAGTGTGTTTCCAGTAAAAGGTATGTTGAAGGAATGGAGGTACGTGGTTAGTTGGATTTGAAATTCTCTCTCTCTCTCTCTCTCTCTCTCACCCAAAGGGACAAACTTGGAAGCACTGTCCCTGGAACTTCTCACTGCTCGTAGAAGTAGAAAGCATTTGACAGTACTATGCAGTAAACAAATATTTTTAAAAATCAATTAAAAAGCAAGCTCTACAATGGAGAACAATTTAACATTCTAACATGCATCAGGAAAAACAATCAAAACCTCAGTAAGTTCCTTCCTGTTGACTCCACAAAGGCCCTTCTCCCAGTGGCCACCTCATTTGCATAGAGACCTGAAAGTGGTGATGCGATCAGCAAATGAGTGTGCCCACAATAGCATGAGATGAGTTCTCATCCACCATCGAACTGCTGAAACACAATTGCATGGGCTGCTTCTCAGCTTCCAGATGCAAAATAGAAATTAAAACACAAGTGAAGGAGGAAAGATTCCAGGAAGATCTATCCAGAGCAAACAGGAATGAAGATAAGTTATCAATGTCATTCGTTTTTTCTGTCCCAGCTTCTTCCTTACATTTGCACAATATGGGAACCAGCTATTTGAATTCCACCAAGATTTAAAAGCTTAGCTCATAAACTAACATTGGAAATAAATATATCATCATTTTAGACTGAACATCAAATTATAAATATAGATTCTTATCAGTGAAGCTTTTGGCAAAGGGTCAACAACACTGAGATTAATCTGCATTTTCATTATGGAGTTTAGGGGGCTTTAAATTGTTCCAGCTAACAGCATATTCAAGCACCTTATTGCTTCCTTTATATTTAGCAGAGGAGAAGCAATTGTCTGCATTCACCCCAGCAGAGCTCCTTTAGTAACGGCTATTTGGTATCTTTTGTTAGACTGTGAGCCCTTTTTGGAGAGGGAATCATTGATTGGCTTATTTTACCATATAAAATTCTTTGTGACCTTTTAAAATCGAAGAGCAGATTATTAATATTGTTCATATAATAATACTGATAATCATAATGCTACAATGTGTTAATAAATGATAAAAAATAGGCAAATTGAGTTGTTATAGGAATGAATATTAATTAGTAAATGTATTTATATATAAATAGATTTATAAAATATTTATCTATAAGGATTATACACACACACACACACACACACACACACACACACATATTTCATTAATTATATAATTAAATTAAAAACAATATACATAAATAAAATATTCAGCTCATTACTACTACTACTACTACTACTACTACTACTACTACTACTTCTTTGAGACATGGAAAGTCATCTGATCTTCCTTGGAAAGCTGAAGGTGTATGTGCATCTTTGTGTGTGTGCCTACGTGAGAGAGAGAGAGAGAGAGAGAGAGAGAGAGAGAGAGAGAGAGAGAGAGAGAGGGAGCCAAATTGTAATAATACAATTTGTCTGCCTAGGTCACCATGAATTAACATGCAGAAATGAAGAATCAGTCAGTTCATGAATTCATACTGGTTGGTCTAACCTGTTCACCTGGACTGGAGTCACTTCTCTTGGGAGCATTTGCCTTCATCTACACTATGGCACTAACTGGGAACTTCCTCCTCATCCTTGCCATATGCACTTGCAAGAAACTCCACACTCCCATGTACTTCCTGCTCACCAACCTGACCTTAGTGAATGTGTTGTCCATCTCAGTTACAACACCCAAAATGCTCCAGAATCTTGGAACCCACAGAAAAAGCATCTCCTTTCACGGTTGCTTTACACAAGTCCATCTCTTCGCATGGGCCCTAGTGACTGAATTTCTGATTCTCACCTTTATGGTTTTTGACCGCTATGCTGCTATCTGCCACCCTTTGCAGTACACAATGATCATGAGGAAGGAAATGTGCATTGGAATAACTGTGAGCATTTGGATTGTCGGACTGACCAATTCTACGTTTCATGTTGGTCTTATGCTTCAACTGTCCTTCTGCAATTCCAGCATCATCAATAATTTCTTTTGTGATTTCCCTACACTTCTAAAGAGCTCCTGCTCAGATTACAACCTGAATGAGACTTTCACTTATGTGGCAGCTGTGATCTTTGGAATGTGCACCAGTGTGTTGACTTTAACTTCCTATTTGTTCATCCTGAGAGTTATCTTCAGAATCCGCTCCGCTGAAGGGAAGAAGAAAGCCTTCTCAACATGTTCTTCTCACCTCACTGTAGTTAGTTTTTATTTTTCTTCTGCCATTTATAATTATATGAGAGCTGGTACAAGCTCTTCTGTGGAAAAAGACAAACTGGTTTATCTCGTTTATTCGGTAGTAACCCCTATTGTTAATCCCATCGTATATTCTCTGAGAAACAAAGATGTGAAAGAGGCTCTTTGGAGCCTTACTAGGAGAGGGCTACTGTTCCAGAGATCAGAAGGGCCCAGTCCTATCCAACATTCCAGAACTGATGCAATCACATTGCAGCCCTAAGGGAACAAATATACCCTTACTTGTGGAGGCCTTGGGCGTGTACATGGGCGTGATGAACTGGAGGATCTGCAGATAAGATTGGACAGTCTCTTAGAACAAAGTAGACAACCCAACCGTGGACATGAAGGAAAAGATCTGGTATCTGAGATGACAAGTGAGGCGAGTGAGCCAATGGAGTCTGATATCTCCATAGGACTGAGTCCACCATCAAAAAAGCTGTCAAATTCTATCATAGAAGCTGCTAATATGGTCCAAGACTCTATGGCAAAGGAATTGTGCTTTGGAAAACCACAAGGGAGCTTTAGTCTCCCTCTAACAACCAAAGTGGGAGAAATGACTAATTGTCCGGGACTGCTGCTGGCTCCAGACCCTCACTTCAACAACATAACAGCTCTTCTTGCCCCAGATTTGCTTCATTCACCATGCAACTCACAGCCTCTAACTGAGGGGGTAGATAAAGAACATGCCAAAGAACACTCTTTAAGGACTCTTCTGCCCAGCTCTGAAGAGCTTCCAATTTCTGATAACGCCCCCCCCCCAAGGTTTGTCCCTTGACCCCTTACAAACAATGAAGCCATCTGCAAAATCTGATTCTTTCAACTGTAATATAAGCTCCCAGCTTATGGACCAGTTGCCTCAACTGGATGTGGATGAGGTCAAGATGACTAGGAAGGCCCTGGAGGCATTCAGAATCTTACCTCATCAGGAACAACGACAGACTGTGCAGAAAGTGGAAATGCTCTGGAAGGAGCTGTCAGATATGATGCAGACCACACATCGCCTTACTTCATGTGAGAGCACATCTTCTCTACGGGACTCTCCAATGGTTTCCTCAGACAAAGACCCTTTCTTAAGTGCGACCTATCAGACTGAGATGCAGGAGTCCCCAGTCAGGGGAAGCATGCCTTACTCCCTCTCTCTTGGGGGCTCTCCCTCTACAGTGCCTCCTCCAGTTGGCTCAGCCTGGGCTTCTGAGTGTGAGAAACAGCCCCTTAACCATCTGCTCCCTCCACCAAAAGAGGCAATTGATAGCGAACACTGCTGTCTAGATGATAAAATGGAGGGTGTGGTGATGGAGATGCCCAATACATCTATTCAAATTAAACAGCAACCTGCCTCTACTGTTTTAGAGGAACCCATGGCACAACTCTCCCAGCTTTCAACAGTGGATATCCAACCAAGTCAACAACCATTGATCCATCTTGTTCCTGATGGAACCCCAGCCATAGCAGCAACAGGCAATGCTCTAGAAGAGACAAATCTGCCGGATGGATTGGAAACCAAGCTAAGATTGCCGGAGACCATTATGCTTGAGCCAGAGCTACAACCACCTGTCTCAAGCACGCAGAGGGGCTCAGAAATTCAAATTCCCTTAATTCCATCAGACTGACTGCTTCCACATCGACTCCCTGAAGCCCTCCAAGGTCAACTGAAAATCCTGTCTTGGAATATCGCTGGCTGGTCAGCAAAGTCACGGGAGAAAGTGCTAGATGAAATCCTAAGGGATAGAGATGTTATATTGCTACAGGAAACATGGGCTACCTTACCCATTGAGTTTGAAGGGTTCTCCGTAACATCACTACCAGCGCGGAAGAGCGCAGCAAAAGGTCGTCCTGCTGGCGGTCTCGCCATATTAGTGAAACCAGTTTTTAAGCATGAGTTGCTGTTTATGGCCGATAGCTATTGTAAAATCCAGGCAATTAAGCTGAGGCTGCCACACCAAAGCCTTATGGTTATAAATGTGTACATGCCACCTGTCAATGACAAAGCGGCAACCGAAAAGCAGTGGGTATATTTTAGTGGCATGTTTAATGAATTGACTGGCAAATTTCCTTCTCTCGTATCAATAATTTCTGCGGATTTTAACGCCAGGGTGGGACAAAATAACGACATCTTCCATCAAATATTAGATCTGCCTACTGATATGACCTTATCAGAGATTTGTTTCTCTGAAAGGCAGTCAAAAGACAGAACAATTAATGCAGCTGGGCTTCTTTTGGCTAAATTCTGTATTACCAATGGCCTCACTTGGTTAAACGGCCTAGATTATCTGGGGGATAAAGGAGAGTATACCCATATTTCAACTAGAGGTATGAGTGTTATTGATTACATTCTGGTTCCCTTTTATTTTCTTCCACAGATAGTGAATTTTAGAGTTGGATACCCACAGTCTAGTGACCATTTACCCTTAATATGTGATTTGGCCTACTTCTCAGATTGCCACCACAATTCCCACTCTCAGGTGGAGGACGGTCACCCTGACACAATTAAAAGAATTAAATGGGATGCAGCCACTAAAGAGTCCTTTTGCGCACTACTACAAACTGAGGACATGTTTCAGTTGTCTACTCTGGATCCAGATAACCAACTAGGGATTGTGACCTTATTCGAGGTTTTAATATCAACTCTCCAGAACAAACTGGGCTGGATACCTCCACCTCAAAGAACAGAAGGTGGGAGAAAGAACTCTGCCAAGCTTGAGCAGACTTGCTTGACACTGAAGTTCGCTGTACGCAGTGCTTACAATAAATTTTGAGTAACTAATAGTAGATTAAATTTACTACAATATTTTAAGCTGTCTGCCCAACTCAAGGAAGCTATTAAAACTTTGTTACACCACAATGCAACAGCGAGATGGTCACTTTTAATTAAATCTGTGAGATCTAAAAACGCCAAGATTTTTTGGCAAATTATATCAGGCTGTTTCTATAAAAACTCATTTGGTTTCACAGCAATTCCAGCTAAAATGTGGGAAGCACATTTTAAATCAATCTTCTTTGATGAATCTAAACCTGTCTCCATTGTTAATATGCCACTCCCGTTAGATCTCCCTGATTGGCCTGCAGTCTCAGTGGATGAAGTTCTTTCACTCATTAAGCAGTTAAAGCTGGGTAAAGCAGCGGGACCAGACTCAATTCCTCCTGATATTTATAAAGAAGCACCAGAGTGGTGGGCCCCAATAATTGCCGAACTTTTCACTAGAATTGATAAATTTGGGGTACTTCCGGACACTTGGACTAGATCTATCTTGGTTCCCATCTTTAAAAAAGGGGATAAAAAACTTCCCCCCAGCTACAGGCCAATCAGCCTTTTAGACCTGGCAGGGAAAATGTATGCTTCCCATCTACTTAAGAAACTTTCTGCCTGGATCTCGGACCATAACATCATAGGCCCAGAGCAAGCGGGTTTTAGGCCAAATAAGTCTGCAATTGATCGGTGTGTTATATTATCACACCTAATCTTCAAACAAAGGACTCAAAATATAGCCCGACTATATGTGGCCTTTTTAGATTTAAAGTCGGCCTTTGATTCCATAGATAGAGATAGACTCTGGGATAAACTTGAGAAGATGGGAGTGGACAAAAGGCTATTAATATTAATTCGTGCGCTTCATTTAAACACCTCATGCCAAGTGAAATCATCTCCGAGGGGCGGCCTCTCGGCCCAAATTCCAGTCAACAAGGGGGTCAAGCAGGGGTGTGTTCTTGCTCCCACCCTGTTCAATCTCTTCATTAATGATCTGGCTCCCTATCTAGCAAACTTTGATACGCATTCCCCCAAATTAGGTTCAGTGGATATCCCTCTCCTTTTGTATGCTGATGACATGGCCCTGATATCTCGAACTAAAATAGGATTAAGGAGACTGGTTAATGCCTGCATAGAATATTTTACCAACAATGCCCTTCAGCTAAACTATGAAAAGTCCAAGATTGTGGTGTTTGGGCACTCTTGGAAATCACAGTCTTGGCTTTTCAATGGTAAAACAATACAACAAGTAAAGGAATTTCAGTATCTTGGTCTCCGGTTTCACTACCAGCATTTTTGGTCTTCCCATCATCTTACAGTAATTAATTCATCCAAACTAGCTGTTCAGGCTATTACTCGCTTTTTCGTCTCTTGGGGTAATTCATTCATTCCAGCTGCTCTCCAGGCTTTTAATGCCAAAGTTACACCTCAAATTTTGTATGGCATTCCTGTTTGGATGCCAGCATTAAATGATTCAATTGAAAAGATACATTCTAATTTTCTATACAAGATCTTAGGTGTACCGCATTGCGTTCCCTTTGCGGCATTTTGCCTGGAGACAGGCCAATATAGGCTGGAGTTTCTAGCTTGGTCCAGTTTCTTAAAATACTGGGCCAAAGTGTGCTTCAGGGCTGACCAAAATCCATTGTTAAAGGGGTTATTGACTGACTCGCTGTTGTCTCCTTGCTTAGCTCTATTCAATAAGAAAATTAGACAAATGGGTCTTGAGGAAGATCTACAAGGAGCTGCTACACTTGAGACTTCTATCAGGCTCTTGATAACAAGACTAATAGACATAGAAAGGCAAGAGATTTTGGCTGCAGCACAAAAAAAATGTTCACCCCTAAATTTCCATCTTAACAATACCTTTGGTCTACAACCAAAATACCTGTCCTTCTTAGAGTGCCCCTTTGAAAGGAGGGCTTTTACATTAGCCCGATGCAACGTGTTGCCTTCTAATGACCTACTTGGTAGGTTTAGAAATGCCCAGAAGGAAGAACGATTTTGCAGTTGTGGCCTCAGAGAGGTAGACTCTCTTCCACACATTGTTCTGCATTGTGCTTTTAATCAGGTGCTCAGAGACCAGTATCTCCCCTCATTATCTGGAAACAAAAAAGGTCTCTCTGAGATCACCTCTTTACAACTTTTGCTGGCAGGTGAATTTGAATCTGTGACCCTTCCAGTTGCTAAATTTCTACATGTGAGCAACTTGAAGCGGGCTAAGTTGCTGGTTCTAAGCAACTTGGAGTAACTGTGTAAGCAAACTGGTGTGTTTTAACTCTTATTTCCTATCTCTCTTTTAATATATACCTTCATACATGACTGTTTGGAGATATTAGTTGTAAAACTATATGCCTAATAAAGGTTTGTTGTATGTTCTTGTTGTATGAGACTTTCACTTATGTGGCAGCTGTGATCTTTGGAATGTGCACCAGTGTGTTGACTTTAACTTCCTATTTCTTCATCCTGAGAGCTATCTTCAGAATCCAGTCCGCTGAAGGGAAGAAGAAAGCCTTCTCAACATGTTCTTCTCACCTCACTGTAGTTAGTTTTTATTTTTCTTCTGCCATTTATAATTATATGAGAGCTGGTACAATCTCTTCTATGGAAAAAGACAAACTGGTTTCTCTTGGTTATTCAGTGGTAACCCCTATTGTTAATCCCATCGTATATTCTCTGAGAAACAAAGATGTGAAAGAGGCTCTTTGGAGCCTTACTAGGAGAGGGTTACTGTTCCAGAGATCAGAAGGGCCCAGTCCTATCCAACATTCCAGAATCGGTGCAACCACATTGCAGCCCTAAGGTAAGGGAACAAATATACCCTTACTTGTGGAGGCCTCCATGACCTCCATGTTGGACTTGGCCAGGGCAGGCCTTGTATTCATGTCTAAAACAGCACAAAAGAAAGGGTTGCTGGTGCCCAACACCCAAGCCTTGTGCTGAATCTTCCCTAATGTGCGCTTTGCTCCTACTTGCTCCATTTCCTTAATGAACATTAATTGCTAGCTTCGTCTATTGGTCATCTATTGAGTCCATTCTGTAGACTCCACACAATCCTGGTATAGGAAGTACAGTGCAAACTCACATCCCCTCACCTTGCAGATTCTAACTGTGAGAGTGGTTTCCATAGGAACTGCTGAGCTTCAGGATTTTTCTGAAGGGAGTGTTTCTCAGGAGAAGGGCAAGGGCAGCAGAACTTGGAAGGAATGGGGGTAATGGGGAAGGTGGAGAGGGGGTGGATCAAGCTTGGGTGGGGGTGGGATTAGCAGTGCTGGTTCACACCAAATCCTATTGCATTTCCCAGGCTTGGAAGCCCGACATGGGGGTGCTTGGACTTGCGCCAGCCATTTGGAAGGAGCAGATCTGTAGCCCAATTTCACATGCTTCTCAAGGCTACTTCAGGAAAATGTCTCCTTAACCTTAGGAGATCTCGAGCCTGCTCTAACTCAGTGCTGGTCACAGCATAAACTGTGCGGACCCACTGCAACAGCACTAGTTAGGATTGGGCTGTTATAAGAACATAAGAAAAGTCCCACTGGATCAGGCCATAGGCCCATCTAGTCCAGCTTCCTGTATCTCACAGCGGCCCACCAAATGCCCAGGGAGCACACCAGATAACAAGAGACCTCATCCTGGTGCCCTCCCCTGCATCTGGCATTCTGACATAACCCATTTCTAAAATCAGGAGGTTGCGCATACACATCATGGCTTGTACCCCATAAGGGATTTTTCCTCCAGAAACTTGTCCAATCCCCTTTTAAAGGTGTCTAGGGTAGACACCAGCACCACATCCTGTGGCAAGGAGTTCCACAGACTGACCACACGCTGAGTAAAGAAATATTTTCTTTTGTCTGTCCTAACCTGCCCAACACTCAATTTTAGTGGATGTCCCCTGGTTCTGGTATTATGTGAGAGTGTAAAGAGCATCTCCCTATCCACTCTGTCCATTCCCTGCATAATTTTGTATGTCTCAATCATGTCCCCCCTCAAGCGTCTCTTTTCTAGGCTGAAGAGGCCCAAACGCCGTAGCCTTTCCTCATAAGGAAGGTGTCCCAGCCCCGTAATCATCTTAGTCGCTCTCTTTTGCACCTTTTCCATTTCTACTATGTCTTTTTTGAGATGTGGCGACCAGAACTGGACACAATACTCCAGGTGTGGCCTTACCATAGATTTGTACAACGGCATTATAATACTAGCCGTTTTGTTCTCAATACCCTTCCTAATGATCCCAAGCATAGAATTGGCCTTCTTCACTGCCGCCGCACATTGGGTCGACACTTTCATCGACCTGTCCACCACCACCCCAAGATCTCTCTCCTGATCTGTCACAGACAGCTCAGAACCCATCAGCCTATATCTAAAGTTTTGATTTTTTGCCCCAATGTGCATGATTTTACACTTACTGACATTGAAGCGCATCTGCCATTTTGCTGCCCATTCTGCCAGTCTGGAGAGATCCTTCTGGAGCTCCTCACAATCACTTCTGGTTTTTACCACTCGGAAAAGTTTGGTGTCGTCTGCAAACTTAGCCACTTCACTGCTCAACCCTGTCTCCAGGTCATTTATGAAGAGGTTGAAAAGCACCGGTCCCAGGACAGATCCTTGGGGGGACAGATCCTGTTAGTGTGTTCCCAATAAAAAGTAGGTTGGAGGAATGGAGTTATGTCTTTATTTGGGTTTGAATCTCTCTCTCTCTTTCTCTCTCTCTCACCCTCTCAAAGGAATTTAAACTTGGTAGCACTGTCCCTGGAACTTTTCACTGCTCATAGAGGTAGAAAGCATTTGACAGTACTATGCAGTAAACAAATATTCTACATTACATGTTGGTCTTATGCTTCAGCTGACCTTCTGCAATTCCAGCATCACCAATAATTTCTTCTGTGATTTCCCAGCACTTTTAAAGAGCTCCTGCTCAGACACCAGCCTGAATGAGACATTGACTTATGTGGCAGCTGTGGTCTTTGGAATGTGCACCAGTGTGTTGACTTTAACTCCCTATTTGTTCATCCTGAGAGTTATCTTCAGAATCCGCTCTGCTGAAGAGAAGAAGAAAGCCTTCTCAAGATGTTCCTCTTATCTCGCTATAGTTAGTTTTTATTTTTCTTCTGCCATTTATAAATATATGAGGGCTGCTGCAAGCTCTTCTGTGGAAAAAGACAAGCTGGTGTCTCTTGTTTATTCGGTGGTAACCCCTGTTGTCAATCCCATCATATATTCTTTGAGAAACAAAGATGTGAAAGAGGCTCTCAGGAGCCTTACTAGGAGAGATCTGCTTCCAGAGACCATAAGGGCCCAGTCCTAGCACTGATGCAGCCACGAAGGAGCCCCAAGGTCAGGGAACAAATATTCCCTTACCTTGAGGAGGCCCCTGTGACTGCCCTCACTGCAGGAGGGAGCGCATGCCTTGTTGGCATAGCTGCATAAGCACTGGCAAGTTGGGTAGGATTGGGTCCTAAGTCTGACCTCTAAAAATGTCTAGATCACCATTATAAAAATAAGAAGGCAAAGGACAGTATTGATTTGCTGATATTGCTTCACTGTAAGTATATAGCTATTGTAGAGGTGAGTTAGCTACACATCTTTGTATCATTCATAAAATACAGTTCACATTTATTCCACATCCTGTATGTCATATTTTTTTTTTTTCTGTGTTTGGGTGCAATCAACATTCTCACTCTCCTCCTAGCAGAAGATGCAGTTACAGAAGCAAAGGTCACTGAGCTCCATTAGAGACCAGTTCTGAGCTCGGCGTGCCGGATTCCTGCCGCTGCTCACTGTAGCAAAAGGGACATAAGGCCCATTTGCGAGGCTTACCGCCAGGCCAGCACCCATGCCAGCCCAGCGCTGGGCTAGTGCCCGGCGTGCGCCCATCCTCTGCTGCTTGGCGGGCGCATGGACCGCTCAGCCACAGAATGGTAAGCGGCGGCTGGGAGGGGGGCACGGAGGAAGCTTTCCGGAGAGAGGGGAGGCAGGGAGAGGGTGGGAGGGAGGCGTGCCAGGGGGAGGGAGCGGGGAGGCAGAGAGCTGGGTCTGTTGGAGCTTTGCTCCACTGAGTCCTATCCGTTCGTGTAGGGCTCAGCACCCTACACAAACGGCTTTACCTCACGGTCAGCGGTACCTTGAATAATCCCATTGTGGGATTACTTCCCTTATCTGGGAGAAGGAGATGAAAGAGGTGCCACCCGCGGTAGCCCAAGGGGGTCAGGATCTGGTGGCAGCCATTTTCGTTACTACCGTAGCTGCACAACCCAGGCAGGTCAGGTTTGGGCTGTAAGTTTCTCAGATCATGGCTTGGTTGGAAGTTTATATTGCTTTTTCCGTCTATGAAACACACAAAGTGTCTGTCACTCAGATTTTTATATACTTTGCATACCCCTCATTCGAATTTCCAAAATACAGATTTATCTGAAATACAGAACTTTCTTGAGTGCCAGTAGTAACTTCTTTTTTACTTCCTTATCTAAAGAAATAAAATAACAAACTGTGTTTCATGCACAAGCCTTGTTTCATGCAGAAAATTTTTTAAAATATTGCATAAAATCACCTTCCGGCTATGCGTATATGGGTTATATGAAACATAAATGAATTTTTTGTTGAGACTTGGGCCCCGTCCCCAAGATCTCTCATTGTATATGCAGATATTCTGTAACATGGAACATCCAAAATTCAAAACAGGACCCAAGAACTTCAGATAAGGGATGCCCAATCTGTACTCTAATTTCCCATAAGAACACATAGTGGCTTTGGTGAGGTAAGCTCATTGAGGAACTTCCTTTGTCCTTGATGGCCTTTCATTGCTCATCCCCATAAGATGGGTGCTTCCTGTGCCTTGCACGCTACTAAGGTTGTAGCAACTAATTCTGTTTGATATGGAGGCCACAGCTTTGAGTAACATACTACTCATAATCGGGCCTGGCCGTGGAATCGGTGAAAATAACCAGGGTTGAAAACTTGTCTTTGGTGTCACTTGAAATTCTTTACTCCATGTCTGGAAAGTTCCAGGATGTGACTTTTGTTTACAGGTTCAAGTTTGCTGTGCAATGAAGGTGCTACCAGCCATGCAAATTTCCCTGTGGAAACTGAAGTATGGAAAGGCTTTTCTCAAGCCAGCCACCTAGAGTGGTGGAGGGAGGAGGATGCTCTGATAGACTGGAGTTGTGGCCTCCTTTGAAGTTTGTGGTACCTGTGGCTTCTTGTCTTAAGCTCAGTTCCTGACACCTTGAGACTGGTTGGGATCATGCTCTCCTGAAATGCATCCAGTGCCACAAACACATGGAAAAATAATGTTTATCAGGCAACACACTCCCACCTGATGAAAGGAACAAAAAAAAAACAAAACTGGTCATCCAAATTTCTTGATTTTTCATGGTCTGGCATTTCCCATTGGGAATGTGAAATGATGCTTTCAGTGCCCAAGAATGGAATGTAATGCTCCTGCTTTATATAGACAGAAAAGCACTATGAAGTTTTACATCATGACCCAATTATTTTCCAAGATTTGCATACATGTTTGTAATTCTTTCTGCACAATTCTTCCTACATGGAAACTCTGACTTTGTGTCCAATATGGTGGGAAGGTGGTGCCTTTCTATTTCTGGAGGCACCAAGAGATCATCATCATCATCATCATCATCATCATCATCATCATCTTTATTTTTACCCCGCCTTTCTCCCCGAAGGGACTCAAGGCGGCTTACAACAGGTTAAAACAGATTTAAAACATAATTTAAAACAAATAAAAACATATTAACGCATATCATAAAAATAGCAGTCAGATAAAAAATAGTCAGGTAAAAAGAGCATAGAGCAGCAGCAAGTCATAAAAGAATCAGGCCTGTAAAAATTATTAAAAGGTGTTAAAAAGATGTTAAAAAGGCCGAGAACTCAGAAGGCTTGTTTAAACAGAAGGGTCTTCAAGCCTCGCCGAAAAGTCTCAAGAGAGGGAGCCATTCTTAAGTCAAGGGGAAGGGGATTCCATAGCGTTGGTGCCACTACTGAGAAGGCCCTGTTTCTTGCCGCTGCCCCACGTACCTTCCTAGGCAGCGGCACTTGCAGAAAGGCCTTCTCTGATGACCTAAGAGGACGAGCCGGATTGTACGGGAGTAGGCGATCTCTAAGATAGCCTGGCCCAGAGCAGTATAGGGCTTTAAAGGTCAAAACCAGCACCTTGAATTGGGCCCGGAAACGAATGGGCAGCCAATGCAGCCGCTGGAGAAGCGGACTGACAGTTGAACCGCCTACCTCCAGTAATCACACGGGCCGCCGCATTCTGCACTAGTTGCGGTTTCTGAACCGTCTTCAAGGGCAGCTCCACATAGAGCGCGTTACAGTAATCTAACCTCGATGTCACCGAGGCATGGATCACCATGGCCAGGTCTGCACAATCCAAGTACGGCCGCAGCTGGTGTACCAGCCGAAGCTGAGCGAAGGCCCCCCTAGCCACAGCCACCACCTGGATATCCAGGAGCAGCTGTGAGTCCAGGTGGACCCCCAAGCTGCGGACCTGCTCCTTCAGGGGGAGTGCAACCCCATTCAGCGCAAGCCAATAGTCCAGCACCTGCATCAAGGATTTCCGAACCAGATAGAAGCATAGGCAGAAATTAGTATCACCCTATCCAGTTCGCACCTCATTCTGGGATGTAAAAGTGACAAAAATGAAGTTGACAGGACACCACATGGACAGAGGTTTGTGCTAGTGGTAGTTCCTAGAGTGCAACAACAGCAACATTGGAAGTGGAGGTAGCATGAGATTGATGATCACTGAGCTCACTGCATGTAATGGGGGTCTCCATAACACTAGATAGACATTGGTGGGGTATGGGGCAAGGCAGACTATAAAATACACGTGGGACCTTAGTATCTGCGGGAGTTCCGGGATGCATTCTGGGGCAGTTGCATGCCTGCCATAGACCTCCCAGGGCAAATGCCGCAGGCGCTGACCACTAGGACCCCGCGGAAGCCTCTCTGAGGTTCCCAACGGGGGCAGAAATGTGCTTCCGGTTTGCCAGAAGCACAGATTATTGTGCCGGGGAACCTCATAGAGGTTTCTCTGGAGTGGGAGGAGGTGGTGCAAGGCTCTGAGAGTCTCTGGTGAGTGGGGGGTGGAAGATTTCTGTGCAGGGGGGCGGCAGTAGCCTACAGGGGGGCTCCATCGTGGAGGTTTGCCCTGGGCGCAGGGCTGTGGAGGTCTGCAGTTGTTCTGGGGTGAACCTGGAAGGAGCAAAGGAGCCTCCACATGACCAGGAAGTGGGCCTTTCAGCCCTAAAAATAGTGCTGGAGGCTTGGAAATGGCACTGTTTTGCCACACAATGGTAGTAGCACCAATTTTCACACCTTTTAAAACTTGGACCCCAAAATCTGCTGGCATCTGCAGTAAATCAACGCTATTGATACCGGGTCCAACTGTGCACAGAAATGACTTTGTTCTCTTTACTCACTCTCCTGCTGCCCCCTTCCATCTATAACAGGGCAGGAGGGGGTGGGAGGGCCTGAGTGAGAGCTGGGACAGAAGCGGTAAGAGGGAGTAGGGTCATGCAAACAGCAACTGAGAAGTTTACCCGGACAACCGGATCCTTGACAGCCTTACCCCCAAATAGTCCCATTTGCACCGGCCATTCAATGAGGATTGCCCCTCCTCTGCTCCTTCTCCTGCCCTCCCTGAGCCAATAGAAATATGAGAATACCCATCCTTTGTCCAATGATCATCTGTTAATTCCTTCCTATCAGAGATGGGAAAGGAGAGCTCAGTCCAACTTCCCCCCCTGCTCGCATTAACCCTTTTCTGCCTCCCTGTTTGATCTAACTGCTGCTCGCCCGTCAGAATGCTTGCCCCACAAGGTTTTCCACATGGCAAAAACAGTAAACAAGCACCCCCAGAAACAGGCAAACTTGAGTCAGCATGCGTGGGGATGAGTGCCAAGACAGGGGGACCCTGACTCTAGTCTTTCTCAGCATCTTCAACAAGCACAACTCACGAGTCACGGGGTCACCAAAATCACGCATTTTCATGACTCAAGTCTGAGTCACTGACTCGAGTTCCCAACACTGCCAATTACACAGGCTACTCAAGGCTACTTGGGGTAGGAATGTCCCCTTCTATTTAGGAGATCTCTAGCCTGATCCATCCTAATGCTGGTCACAGCATAAACTGTGAGGCCCCACTTCCCCAGCGCTAGTTAGGACTGGGCTGTTAGTGTGTTTCCAGTAAAAGGTATGTTGAAGGAATGGAGGTACATGTTTAGTTGGGTTTGAAATTCTCTCTCTCTCTCTCTCTCTCACCCAGAGGGACTTAAACTTGGTAGCATTGTCCCTGAAACTTCTCACTGCTCATAGAAGTAGAATGCATTTGACAGTACTATGCAGTAAACAAACATTTTAAAAAATCAATTAAAAAGCAAACTTTACAATGGAGAACAATTTAACATTCTAACATGCATCAGGAAAAACAGTCAAAACCTCAGTAAGTTCCTTCCTGTTGACTCCACAAAGGTCCTTCTCCCAGTGGCCCCCTCATTTGCATAAAGAGAGACCTGAAAGTGGTGATAGGCTTGGATCAGCAAATGAGTGTGCCCACAACAGCATGAGATGAGTTCTCATCCACCATCGAACTGCTGAAACACAATTGCATGGGCTGCTTCTCAGCTATCAGATGCAAAATAGAAATTAAAACACAAGTGAAGGAGGAAAGATTCCAGGAAGATCTATCCAGAGCAAACAGGAATGAAGGTAAGTTATAATTGTCATTCGTTTTTTCTGTCCCAGCTTCTTCCTTACATTTGCACAATATGGGAACCAGCTATTTGAATTCCACCAAGATTTAAAAGCTTAGCTCATAAACTAACATTGGAAATAAATACATCATCATTTTAGACTGAACATCAAATTATAAATATAGATTCTTATCAGTGAAGCTTTTGGCAAAGGGTCAACAACACTGAGATTAATCTGCATTTTCATTATGGAGTTTAGGGGGCTTTAAATTGTTCCAGCTAACAGTATATTCAAGCACCTTATTGCTTCCATTATATTTAGTGGAGGAGAAGCAATTGTCTGCATTCACCCCAGCAGAGCCCCTTTAGTAATGGCTATTTGGCATCTTTTGTTAGACTGTGAGCCCTTCTTGGAGAGGGAATCATTGATCGACTTATTTTACCATATACAATGTGCTATTGAATGATAAAAATGTAGGCAAATTGAGTTGTTATAGGGATGAATATTAATTAGTAAATGTATGTATTTATATATAAATAGATTTATAAAAATATTATCTATGAGTTTTATAATATATATATAGTAAATTAATTATATAATTAAATTTAAAAAATATGTTTAAATAAAATATTCACCTCATTACTACTACTACTACTACTACTACTACTACTACTACTACTACTACTTTACTGCTACTATGACTGAGACATGCTAAGGAAAGTCATTTGTTCTTCCTTGGAAGGCTGAAGGCTCGCCTTTGTGTGTGTGCCTGTGTGTGTGTGTGTCTGTGAGAGAGAGAGAGAGAGAGAGAGAGAGAGCGAGCCAAATTGTAATAATACAATTTGTCTGTCTAGGTCATCATGAATTAACATGCAGAAATGAAGAATCAATCAGTTAGTGAATTCATACTGGTTGGTCTAACCAGTTCACCTGGACTGGAGTCACTTCTCTTGGGAGCATTTGCCTTCATCTACACTATGGCACTAACTGGGAACTTCCTCCTCATCCTTGCCATATGCACTTACAAGAAACTCCACACTCCCATGTACTTCCTGCTCACCAACCTGTCCTTAGTGAATGTATTGTCCATCTCAGTTACAACACCCAAAATGCTCCAGAATCTTGGGACCCACAGAAAAAGCATCTCCTTTCACGGTTGCTTTACACAAGTCCATCTCTTCTTATGGGCCCTAGTGACTGAACTTCTAATTCTCACCTTCATGGCTTTTGACCGCTATGCTGCTATCTGCCACCCTTTGCAGTACACACTCATCATGAGGAAGGAAATGTGTATTGGAGTAACTGTGAGCATTTGGATTGTCGGACTGGTCAATTCTACGTTTCACGTTGGTCTTATGCTTCAGCTGTCCTTCTGCAATTACAGCATCATCAATAATTTCTTCTGTGATTTCCCTGCACTTTTAAAGAGCTCCTGCTCAGACTCCAGCCTGAATGAGACTTTCACTTATGTGGCAACTGTGGTCTTTGGGGTCTGCACCTGTGGGTTGACTTTAACTTCCTATTTGTTCATCCTGCGAGCTATCTTCAGAATCCGCTCTGCTGAAGGGAAGAAGAAAGCCTTCTCAACATGTTCTTCTCACCTCACTGTAGTTGTTTTTTACTTTTCTTCAGTCATTTATAATTATATGAGGTCCACTACAAGCTCTTCTGTGGAAAAAGACAAGCTGGTTTCTCTT
Source organism: Tiliqua scincoides (assembly GCF_035046505.1). Classification (NCBI taxonomy): domain Eukaryota; kingdom Metazoa; phylum Chordata; class Lepidosauria; order Squamata; family Scincidae; genus Tiliqua; species Tiliqua scincoides. Next base: position 104,039,540 of record NC_089825.1, on the reverse strand, counting down.
GGTTATTCAGTGGTAACCCCTATTGTTAATCCCATTGTATATTCTCTGAGAAACAAAGATGTGAAAGAGGCCCTTTGGAGCCTTGCTAGGAGAGGGCTACTGTTCCAGAGATCAGAAGGGCCCAGTCCTATCCAACATTCCAGAATCGGTGCAACCACATTGCAGCCCTAAGGTAAGGGAACAAATATACCCTTACTTGTGGAGGCCTCCGTGACTGCCTCCCACTGCAGGATGGAGGGTATGCCCCATTGGCACAGCCGTAAGCACTGGCAAGTTAGATAGGATTGGGCCCTAAGTCTGTCTTCTGAAAATGTGTTTGTCACCATTACAAAAGTAACAAAGAAGAAGGACAGTACTGAGTTGGTGATATTGCTTCAGGGTAAGGGTATAGGGGTTGTAGAGATGAGTTAGCTGCACAAATCTATCATTCAAAAAGATACAGTTCACATTTAACCCACATCCCATATGCGATATCATTTTTCTAGATTTGGGTTCAATCAACATTCTCTCTATCTTTGTTGCAGAAGATGTAGGTAAAGGAGATAAGGACACTGTGCTCCTTAAGGTGTTCAGATCATGGCTTGGTTGGAAGTTCGTATATCTTTCCTTGTCAATGAAATACACATGAGATTTGTCACTCAGATTTTTTTTATAGATTGCGTACCCCTTATCCGGATTTACAAAATACAAAATATTCCAAAATATAGAATTTGTTGGACAGCCAACATGACTTTTATTTTACTTCCTTGCCTAAAGAAATAAAATGACAAACTGTGTTTCATGCACAAGCCTTGTGTCATGCAGAAAATTATTTAAAATATTGTATAAAATTAACTTCAGAATATGTGTTTCAGGGGTACATGGAAAAAAAAAAATCAATTTTGTGTTGAGACTTGGGCCCTGTCCCCAAGATCCCTCATTATGAATATGCAGATATTCTGAAATATGGAACAATCCAAAAGAAAACCGAAGAACTTCAGATAAGAACATAAGAACATAAGAACAGCCCCACTGGATCAGGCCATAGGCCCATCTAGTCCAGCTTCCTGTATCTCACAGCGGCCCACCAAATGCCCCAGGGAGCACACCAGATAACAAGAGACCTCATCCTGGTGCCCTCCCCTACATCTGGCATTCTGACTTAACCCATTCCTAAAATCAGGAGGTTGCGCATACACATCATGGCTTGTACCCCATAATGGATTTTTCCTCCAGAAACTTGTCCAATCCCCTTTTAAAGGTGTCTAGGCTAGACGCCAGCACCACATCCTGTGGCAAGGAGTTCCACAGACCGACCACACGCTGAGTAAAGATAAGGGATGCCCAATCTGTACTGTAATTTCCCATAAGAACACATAGTGGCTTTGGTGGGGTAAGCTCATCAAGGACCTTCCTTTTTGCCTTGATGGCTTTTCATTGCTCATCCCCATAAGATAGGTGCTTCCTTTGTCTTGCAAGTTAACAAAGTTGAAGCAACTAATTCTGTTTGATATGGAGGCCACAGCTTCAAGTCATATAGTACTCATAATTTGACCTGGTCATGGAATTGGTGGAACTAACCAGGGTTGAAAACTTGTCTCTGGTGTCAGTAGAAATTGTTTATCCCATGTCTGGAAAGTTCTGGGATGTGACTTTTGTTTACATGTTCAAACTTGCTGTGCAATAATGATGCTACTAGCCATGCAAATTTTAATTTTTTTTCTATATGATTTTACTCCCTTTTTGCATCAGATAGATGGACATATTCCTAAACGGCATATTCCAGCATTGCTTTATGCAGATGATGCAGTGCTAGTTTCCTGTACACCTATTGGACTTAAGTGACTTTTAAATAGAACTTCTGACTATCTGACCCCGTGGAAACTGAAGTATGGAAAGGCTTTTCTCAAGCCAGCCACCTAGAGTGGTGGAGGGAGGAGGATGCTCTGATAGATCAGAGTTGCAACCTCCCTCAAGGTTTGTGGGACCTGTGGCTTCTTGTCTTAAATCCAGTTCAAACTGACTTATTTTCCATGATGTGCATACATGCTTGAAATTCTTTCTGCACAATTCTTCCTGCATGGACACTCTGGCATTGTGTCAGAGCTGGGAAGGTGGCCTCTTTCTATTTCTGGAGGCTCCAAGAGATAGCAGCATAGGCAGGAATTAGTACCACCCTATCCAGTTGGCACCTCATTCTGGGATGCAGAAGTAAAGCAACCAAAATGAAGTTGACAGGACACCGCATGGACAGAGGCTTGTGGAAGTGGTAGTTCTTAGAGTGGAATAAACAGCAACATTGGCAGAGGAGGCAGCATGAGATCGATGATCACTGAGCTCACTGCAAGAAACGGGGGTCTGCATAGCACTAGATCAGGTGTGTCAAACGTTTTGGCAGGAGGGCCACATCAACTCTCTGACACTGTGTCACTGGGGAAAGAGTGACACTCTGTGTCAGAGTGTCCATCTCTCAGACACTGGGGGGGGGAAATTTGAATAAATTAACATAAATGAATATATTAGAGATGAAACTTATCTGAATGAATGAAGGTCTTGCAATAGCTCAAGGTCTATAAAAGACCTTGCACAAAGCAAGGCCAGTCTTTCCTTTACTGCCGCTGCTGCATCACAGATGTGAAACAGCATGCAGTGGAGGGAGCGTCTTCCCACAGCCCATGCGAGTGGTCGAATAGTTGGCCGTCATGCTGAGAGCAGTTGCATCAGGCCAGTGTGGGCTCCAGCAAGTCTCTGAAGGCCCGAGGTTCATTGAAGACTGAGGCCTCCCTGAGGGCCAGATTGGAAGTCCTTGATGGCCGCAAGTGGCCCCAGGGGTTTGGCCACCCCTGCACTAGATGGAAGTTGGTGGGGCATGGGGCAAGGCAGACTATAATGTACAGGTGGGAATTCAGTATCTGCCGTGTTCTGGGCTTCATTTTGGGGTGAACCTGGAAGGAACAAGGAGCCTCCACACAACCAGGAAGTGGGTCCTTCAGCCCTAAAAATTGTACTGGAGGCTTGGAAAGGGCACTGTTTTGCCACACAGTGGTAGAAGCCCCAATTTTCACACCTTTTTGTTTAAATGCCTTTAAAATGTTGGACCCCAATATTCACTGGCATCTGCAGTAAATCAAATCCACAGAGACCAAATCTACTGCTACTTGGGTTCAACTGTGCTCAGGAATGGCTTTGGCTGTCTGAAGTTCATGGAGTTCCCAAGAGTGTCTTTACCCAGTTCATGTTGATTGAAGGTTAAAACAAACGAAACAATATTCAAATGTGCACTCTTACCCTCAGCTTCACTCAGTAAGCAGGCATTTTCATGGCTCTTGAGGGAGCCAGAGTGGTGTTGGGTGAAGGCGTTGGACTTGGCCAGAGAGAGCTTGTATTCACATCTAAAGCAGCACAAAAGAAAGGGTTGCTGGTGCCCAACACCCAAGCGTCATGATGATTCTTCCCTAATGTGCCCTTTGCTCCTACTTGCACCATTTCCTTAATGAACATTAATTGCTAGCTTCGTCTATTGGTCGTCTATTGAGTCCATTCTGTGAACTTCACACAATCCTGGTATGGGAAGTTCAGTGCATAGTCACATCCCCTCACCTTGCAGAGTCTAACTGTGAGAGTGGTTTTGATAGGAACTGCTGAGCTTCAGGATTTTTCTGAAGGGAGTGTTTCTCAGGGCAGCAGAACTTGGAGGGAATGGGGGTAATGGGGAAGGTGGAGAGGGGGTGGATCAGGCCTGGGAGGGGGTGGTTTTGGCAGTGCTGGTTCACAACAAATTCTATTGTATTTCCCAGGCTTGGAAGCCCGACATGGGGGTGCTTGGACTTGCGCCAGCCATTTGGAAGGAGCTGATTTTTAGCCCAATTTCACAGGATACTCAAGGCGACTTCAGGAGAATGTCTCCTTAGCCTCAGGAGATCTCGAGCCTGCTCTATCTCAGTGCTGGTCACAGCATAAACTGTGCGGCCCCACTGCAACAGTGCTAGTTCGGATTGGGTTGTTAGTGTGTTTCCAGTAAAAGGTATGTTGAAGGAATGGAGTTATGTCTTTAATTGGGTTTGAATCTCGCTCTCTCGCTCTCTCTCTCTCTCTCTCTCTCTCTCTCTCTCTCTCTCTCTCTCGATAGCACTGTGCCTGCAACTTTTCATTGCTCATAGAAGTAGAAAGCATTTGACAGTACTATGCAGTAAACAAATATAGTTAAAAACTCAATTGAAAAGATAAGCTATACAATGGATAGCATAGCATAATTTGACATTGTAACTTGCATCAGGGAAAACAATCAGAAACTTTAATAAAATCCTTCCTCTTGACGCCACAAAAGTCTTTCTCCCAGTGGCCCTCATTTGCATAAAGAGAGACCTGAAAGTGGTGACGGCCTTGGATCAGTAAATGAGCATGCCCACAACACATCAGAAGAGTTCTCATCAACCATCAGATTGCTGAAACAAGGTTGCATCGGCTGCTTCTCAGGTACCAGGTGCAAAATAGAAAAGAATTCAAAGACAAAAGAAGGAGGAAAGATTCCAGGAAGATCCACACAGAACAAACAGGAATGAAGGTATGTTATCAATGTCTTCTGTTCTCTCTGCCCTGGCTTCTTCCTTCCATCTGCACAATATGGGAACCAGCTATTTGAATTCCACAAAGTGTAAAGAGCTTTGCTAATAAACTAAGAGTGCAGTCCTAACTCCTTATGTCAGTGCTTTTCAGCACTGACATAAGGACAATGCAGCTCTGAGGTAAGGGAACAAACATTCCCTTACTTTGAGGAGGCCTCCGTGAGTGACACCCAACTGCAGGATGCAGCACATGTCCCATTGGCACCACTTTGCCAGCCTTGGAAAGCACTGACATAAGGGGTAAGGATTGTGTCCTAACTAACACTGGAGATAAATATAGCATCATTGCAGACGGAATATCAAGATAGATAGATAGATAGATAGATAGATAGATAGATAGATAGATAGATAGATAGATAGATAGATAGATAGATAGATAGATTCTTATCAATGAAACATTTGCCAAAGGGTCAATGACACTTGATTTAAATTATTCCAGCCAACAGCATACTGAAGCACCTTGTAAATGCTGCTTCCCTTATATTTAGCAGAGGAGAAGCAATTGGCTGCATTCACCCCAGCAGAGCACCTTTACTATTGGCTATTTGCTGATGTTTCTTTGGCATCCTTTGTTAGACTGTGAGCCCTTCTTGGAGAGGGGGCTCCAATTTCTTAGCTTACTTTCCCATATGAAATTATTTTGAGATTTTTTTAAATTGAAGAGCAGAATATTAATATTCATCATTTAATTATGATCATTATAACTGCTGCAATGTGTTAATAAATGATAAAAATGTAGGCGAGTTGTTGTAGGGATGAATATTAATTAGTAAATGTTTGTATTTATATATAAATAGATGAATTTGTGCAATAATTATCTATAAGGTTTTTATAATCTATATAATTGAATAATTCTATAATTAATATAGGGATGAATATTAAATAGTAAATGTATGTATTCATATATAAATAGATTAGTTTATAAAATATTATTATCTATAAGGTTTTTGTAATATATTAATTAACTGCACAATTTAACTTGCACTGTAACAGGCAGGCCAGTGGGCCTGCGCTATATCCTGAGCAAGTTTGGGGCTGACTGTGGCTCAGCCAGGGGGAAGGGGGAACTTTTTCCATTACACTGGGAAGAATCACAGTGCCCCCAATGGGTCTACTCGGATATGCGGCACCTGATGATGTTGCACGGATCCAAGCAGAACGGAGCAGCCAGGACCCGCTCCATGCTGCCCAGGAATGGGAACTAGCATCTGGTATTACTGCTGGATCCAGGCTCTGCCACCAGATCCCCACCTGCCCAACTACAAACAGGCTGTGGCAGTCACCATCACCCTCCTCCAACCTGAAACACCACCCTCCCACCTCATTCCAGGCCTCCACCTGCCCCCCAAAGACTCCTGAACTAACGTGTGTGTGGTGTGTGTGTGTGTGTGTGTGTGTGTGTGTGTGTGTGTGAGAGAGAGAGAGAGAGAGAGAGAGAGAGAGAGAGAGAGAGAGTCACCCTACTATGTAATACAATTTGTCAGTCTAGGTCACCACGAATGGACATGCTGAAATGAAGAATCAGACAGTTAGTGAATTCATACTGGTTGGTCTAACCAGTTCACCTGGACTACAGACACTCCTCTTATGGGTATTTGCTTTCATTTATACTATAGCACTAACTGGAAACTTACTTCTCATGTTTACAATATGCACTTGCAAGAAACTCCACACTCCCATGTACTTCTTGCTCATCAACCTGTCCTTAGTGAATGTGTTGTCCATCTCAGTTACAACGCCCAAAATGCTCCAGAATCTGGGGACCCACAGAAAAAGCATCTCCTTTTATGGCTGCTTTACACAAGTCCATCTCTTCTTATGGGCCTTAGTGACTGAACTTCTAATTCTCACCTTTATGGCTTTTGACCGTTATGCTGCTATCTGCCACCCTTTACACTACACAGTCATCATGAGGAAGGAAGTGTACATTGGAATAACTGTGAGCATTTGGATAGTCGGACTGGCCAATTCTACTTTACATGTTGGTCTTATGCTTCAGCTGTCCTTCTGCAACTCCAGCATCATCAATAGTTTCTTCTGTGATTTCCCTGCACTTTTAAAGAGTTCCTGCTCAGACTCCAGCCTGAATGAGACATTGACTTATGTGGCAGCTGTGATCTTTGGAATGTGCACCTGTGGGTTGACTTTAACTTCCTATTTGTTCATCCTGAGAGCTATCTTCAGAATCTGCTCTGCTGAAGGGAAGAAGAAAGCTTTCTCAACATGTTCCTCTCACCTCACTATAGTTAGTTTTTATTTTTCTTCTGCCATTTATAATTATATGAGGGCTGCTGCAAGCTCTTCTGTGGAAAAAGACAAGCTGGTGTCTCTTGTTTATTCGGTGATAACCCCTGTTGTCAATCCCATCATATATTCTTTGAGAAACAAAGATGTGAAAGAGGCTCTCAAGAGCCTTACTAGGAGAGATCTGCTTCCAGAGACCATAAGGGCCCAATCCTAGCACTGATGCAGCCATGATGCAGCCCCAAGGTCAGGGAACAAATATTCCCTTACCTCGAGGAGGCCCCTGTGACTGCCCTCACTGCAGGAGGGAGCACGTGCCCTGTTGGCATAGCTGCATAAGCACTGGCAAGTTAGATAGGATTGGGTCCTAAATCTGATCTCTAAAAATGTCTAGATCACCATTATAAAAATAACAAGGCAAAGGACAGTATTGATTTGCTGATATTGCTTCACTGTAAGTATATAGTTGTTGTAGAGGTGAGTTAGCTACACATCTCTGTCTCATTCATAAAATACAGTTCACATTTATTCCACATCCTGTATGTCATATTTTTTTTTTTTTTTTCTGTGTTTGGGTGCAATCAACATTCTCACTGTCCTCCTAGCAGAAGATGCAGCTACAGAAGCAAAGGTCACTGAGCTCCATAAGAGACCAATTCTGAGCTCGGCGCGCCTGATTCCTGCTGCTGCTCACTGTAGCAAACAGGCCATAGGCCCTTTTGCGAGGCTTACCGCTAGGCCAGCACACACGCTAGTCCAGCTCTGGGCTAGTGCCGGGCGTGTGCCCGTCCTCCGCTGCTTGGCGGTTGCATGGACCGCTGAGCCAGGGCACGGTAAGCGGGGCGGGGAGAGGGGTGGGGAGGAGGCTTTCTGGGGAGGGGGGAGGCAGAGAGGTGGATCCGTTGGAGCTCCGCTCCACTGAAACCTGTCCGTTCGTGTAGAGCTCGGCATCCTAGGTGGATGGCTTTACCTGACAGTCAGCAGTATCTTGAGTAGCCCCATTATGGGACTACTTCCCTTACCTGGGAGAAGGGGACGAATTTCCCCTTCTCCAGAGGTGCATTCGCAGTAGCTTGAGGGGGTCAGGATCTGGCGGCAGCCATTTTCGTTGCCGCCGAAGCTGCGTGCCCCAGATATCTCAGGTTTGGGCTGTAAGTTTCTCAGATCATGGCTTGGTTGGAAGTTTATATGTCTTTCTATGTAAAAGAAATTCACAAAGGGTCTGTCACTCAGATTTTTATACACGTTGTATACCCCACATTCAAATTTCCAAAATACAGATTTATCCGAAATACAGAACTTTCTTGAGTGAAAGTAGTAACTTCTTTTTTACTTCCTTGCCTAAAAAAATAAAATAACAAACTGTGTTTCATGCACAAGCCTTGTTTCACACAGAAAATTTTTAAAAATATTGCATAAAATCACCTTCCGGCTATGTGTATATGGGGTATATGAAACATAAATGAATTTTTTGTTGAGACTTGGGCCCAGTCCCCAAGATTTCTCATTGTATATGCAGATATTCTGAAACTTGGAACAATCCAAAATTCAAAACAGGAGCCAAGAGCTTCAGATAAGGGATGCCCAATCTGTACTCTAATTTCCCATAAGCTCATCAAGGATGGGATAAGCTCATCAGGGATCTTCCTTTTTCCTTGATGGCCTTTCATTGCTCATCCCCATAAGATGGGTGCTTCCTATGACTTGCACGCTACTAAGGTTGTAGCAACTAATTTCATTTGATATGGAGGCCACAGCATTGAGTAATATACTACTCATAATCTGGCCTGGTCATGGAATTAGTGAAAATAATCAGGGTTGAAAACTTGTCTTCGGTGAAATTTTTTACTCCATGTCTGGAAAGTTCCGGGATGTGACTTTTGTTTACAGGTTCAAGTTTGGTGTGCAATGAAGGTGCTACCAGTCATGCAAATTTCCCAGGGGAAACGAAAGTATGGAAAGGCTTTTATCAAGCCAGCCACCTAGAGTGGTGGAGGAAGGAAGATGCTCTGATAGACCAGAGTAGTGGCCTCCCTCGAGGTCTGTGGTACCTGTGGCAACATGTCAAGCTCAGTTCTGATGGCTTGAGACTGGTTGGGATCATGCTCTCCTGAAATGCACTCAGTGCCACAAACACATCCCAAAATAAATGCTTCTCAGGCAATGCACTCCCACCTGATGAAAGGAGAAAAAACAAAAACAAAAACTGGTCATCCAAATTTCTTGATTTCCCATGCTCTGGCACTTCCCATTGGGAAAGTGAAATGATGCTTTCAGTGCCCAAGGATGGAATATAATGCACCTGCTTTATATAGACAGAAAAGCACTATTAAGTTTCACATCATGACCCACTTATTTTCCAAGATGTGCATACATGTTTGAAATTCTTTCTGCACAATTCTTCCTGCATGGAAACTCTGGCTTTGTGTCCAATATGGTGGGAAGTTGGTGTCTTTCTATTTCTGGAAGCACCAAGAGATAGCAGCATAGGAAGGAATTAGTATCACCCTATCCAGTTGGCACCTCATTCTGGGATGTAGAAGTGACCAAATGGAAGTTGACAGGACAACACATGGGCAGAGGTTTGTGCTAGTGGTAGTTCCTAGAGTGGCACAAACAACAACATTGGCAGAGGAGGCAGCATGAGATTGATGATCACTGAGCTCACTGCATGAAATGGGGGTCTGCATAGCACTAGATAGAGACTGGTGGGGTATGGGGCAAGGCAGACTAGAAAATACAGGTGGGACCTCAGTATCTGCGGGAGTTCTGGGATGCATTCTGGGGCTTTTGCATGCCTTTCATAGACCTCCCAGGGGAAATGTCCCAGGCGCTGACCACTAGGACGCTGTGAAAGCCTCTCTGAGGCACCCTATGGGGGCAGAAATGTGGTTCTGGTTTGCCGGAAGCACAGTTTATAGAACCAGGGAACCTCATGGAGGTTTCTCTGGAGTGGGAGGAGGTGGTTTGAGGCTCAGTGAGTCTCTGGTGAGTGGGAGGTGGCAGATTTCTGCGCAGGGTGGGGTGGCGGTAGCCCGCGAGGGGGCTCCATCACGGAGCTTTTCCCTGGGCGCAGAGCTGTGGAGGTCCACGGCTGTTCTGGGGTCAACCTGGAAGGAGCAAGGAGCCTCCACACAGCACGGAAGTGGGCCTTTCAGCCCTAAAAATAGTGCTGGAGTCTTAGAAATGGCACTGTTTTGCAGCACAATGGTAGTATCACCAATTTTCACACCTTCGTTATTTAAATGCCTTTAGAAATTGGACCCCAAAATCTGCTGGCATCTGCAGTAAATAAAATCCTCAGAGATCAAAGCTATTGATACTTGGGTCTAACTGTGCGCAGAAATGACTTTGTTCTCTTTACTCACTCTCCTGCTGCCCCCTTCCATCTATAACACGGCAGGAGGGGGTGCCAGGGAGTGAGTGAGAGCTGGGAATGAAGGGGTGAGAGGGAGGAGGGTCATGCAAACAGCAGCTGGGAAGCTTACCTGGACGACCTGATCCTTGGCAGCCTTACCCCCAAATAGTCCCAACTGCACTTGTCATTCAATGAGGGTTGCCCCTCCTCTGCTCCTTCTCCTGCCCTCCCTCAGCCAATGGAAATATGAGAATGCCCATCCATTGTCCAATGATCTTCTGTTCCTTCCTTCCTATCAGAGATGGGAGAAGAGATCCCAGTCCAACTTCCCTTCCTGCTCGCATTAACCCTTTCCTGCCTCCCAGTTTGATCTCCGGGCTGCTTGCCTGTCAGAATGCTTGCCCCACAAGGTTTTCCACGCCACAAAAACAGTAAGCAATCACCCCCAGAAACAGGCAAACTTGAGTCAGCATGCGTGGGGATGAGTGCTGAGACAGGGGCCCTGACTCTAGTCTTTTTCAGCATCTTCAACAAGCACAACTCACAAGTCTCGGAGTCACCAAAATCACGCATTTTCATGACTCAAGTCTGAGTCACTGACTCGAGTTCCCAACACTGCCAATTACACAGGTTACTCAAGGCTACTTGGGGTAGGAATGTCCCCTTCTACTTAGGAGATCTCCAGCCTGATCCATCCCAACGCTGGTCACAGCATTAACTGTGTGGCCCCAGTTTCCCAGCGCTAGTTAGGACCAGGCTGTTAGTGTGTTTCCAGTGAAATGTAGGTGGGAGGAATGGAGGTACGTGTTTAGTTGGGTTTGAAATTCTCTCTCTCTCTCTCTCTCTCTCACCCAAAAGGGATATAAAATTGGTAGCACTGTCACTGAAACTTCTCACTGCTCATAGAAGTAGAATGCATTTGACAGTACTATGCAGTAAACAAATATTTTTAAAAATCAATTAAAAAGCAAGCTTTACAATGGAGAACAATTTAACATTCTAACATGCATCAGGAAAAACAGTCAAAACTTCAGTAAGTTCCTTGCTGTTGACTCCACAAAGGTTCTTCTCCCAGTGGCCCTTTCATTTGCATAACGAGAGACCTGAAAGTGGTGATGGGCTTGGATCAGCAAATTAGTGTGCCCACAACCGCATGAGATGATTTCTCATCCACCATCAAACTGCTGAAACACAATTGCATGGACTGCTTCTCAGCTTCAGGATGCAAAATAGAAATTAAAACACAAGTGGAGGAGGAAAGAATCCAGGAAGATCTACCCAGAGCAAACAGGAATGAAGGTAAGTTATAAATGTCATCCATTTTTTCTATCCCAGCTTCTTCCTTACATCTGCACAATATGGGAACCAACGATTTAAATTCCACCAAGATTTAAAAGCTTGGCTAATAAACTAACATTGGAAATAAATACATCATCATTTTAGACTGAACATCAAATTATAAATATAGATTCTTATCCGTGAAGCTTTTGGCCAAGGGACAACAACACTGAGATTAATCTGCATTTTCAATATGGAGTTTAGGGGGGTTTAAATTGTTCCAGCTAAAAGCATATTCAACCACCTTATTGCTTCCATTATATTTAGTGGAGGAGAAGCAATTGTCTGCATTCAGCCCAGCAGAGCTCCTTTAGTAATGGCTATTTGGCATCTTTTATTACACTGTGAGCCCTTCTTGGGGAGGGAATCATTGATCGACTTATTTTACCATATAGAATTATTTCTGACCTTTTAAATTTGAAGAGCAGATTATTAGTATTCTTCATATAATAATAGCGATAATCATAATGCTACAATGTGCTAATAAATGATAAAAATGTAGGCAAATTGAGTTGTTATGGGGATGAATATTAATTAGTAAATGTATGTATTTATATATAAATAGATTTATAAAATATTATCTATGAGTTTTTATAATACATATATAGTAAATTAATTATATGATTAAATTAAAAAAATATATTTAAACAAAATATTCACCTCATTACTACTACTACTACTACTACTACTACTACTACTACTACTACTACTACTTTACTGCTATTATGACTACTTCTTTAAGACATGCTAAGGAAAGTCATTTGATCTTCCTTGGAAAGCTGAAGTCTAGCCTTTGTGTGTGTGCCTACGTGTGTGTGTGTGTGTGTGTGTGTGTGTGTGTGTGTGTGTGTGTGAGAGAGAGAGAGAGAGAGAGAGAGAGAGAGAGAGAGAGAGAGAGAGAGCCAAATTGTAATAATACAATTTGTCTGTCTAGGTCACCATGAATTTACATGCAGAAATGAAGAATCAGTCAGTTCATGAATTCATACTGGTTGGTCTAACCAGTTCACCTGGACTGGAGTCACTTCTCTTAGGAGCATTTGCCTTCATCTACACTATGGCACTAACTGGGAACTTCCTCCTCATCCTTGCCATATGCACTTGCAAGAAACTCCACACTCCCATGTATTTCTTGCTTACCAACCTGTCCTTAGTGAATGTGTTGTCCATCTCAGTTACAACACCCAAAATGCTCCAGAATCTTGGAACCCACAGAAAAAGCATCTCCTTTTATGGCTGCTTTACACAAGTCCATCTCTTCTTATGGGCCCTAGCGACTGAACTTTTAATTCTCACCTTTATGGCTTTTGACCGCTATGCTGCTATCTGCCACCCTTTGCAGTACACACTCATCATGAGGAAGGAAATGTGCATTGGAATAACTGTGAGCATTTGGATTGTCGGACTGGTCAATTCTACGTTTCACGTTGGTCTTATGCTTCAGCTGTCCTTCTGCAATTCCAGCATCATCAATAATTTCTTCTGTGATTTCCCTGCACTTTTAAAGAGCTCCTGCTCAGACTCCAGCCTGAATGAGGCTCTGACTTATGTGGCAACTGTGGTCTTTGGGGTCTGCACCTGTGGGTTGACTTTAACTTCCTATTTGTTTATCCTGAGAGCTATCTTCAGAATACGCTCTGCTGAAGGGAAGAAGAAAGCCTTTTCAACTTGTTCTTCTCACCTCACTGTAGTTGTTTTTTACTTTTCTTCAGTCATTTATAATTATATGAGGTCCACTACAAGCTCTTCTGTTGAAAAAGACAAACTGGTTTCTCTCATTTATTCGGTGGTAACCCCTATTGTTAATCCCATCGTATATTCTCTGAGAAACAAAGATGTGAAAGAGGCTCTTTGGAGCCTTACTAGGAGAGGGCTACTGTTCCAGAGATCAGAAGGGCCCAGTCCTATCCAACATTCCAGAACTGATGCAACCACATTGCAGCCCTAAGGTAAGGGAACAAATATACCCTTACTTGTGGAGGCCTCAGTGACCACCTCCCACTGCAGGATGGAGTGTATGCCCCATTGGCACAGCTACATAAGCACTGGCAAGTTGGATAAGATTGGGCCCTAAGTCTGTCCTCTGAAAATGTCTTGATCACCATTCCAAAAGTGACAAAGGAGAAGGACAGTACTGAGTTGGTGATATTGCTTCAGGGTAAGGGTATAGGTGTTGTAGAGGTGACTTAGCTGTACATCTCTGTATAATTCATAAAAACATCTTTCTCTTTTAACCCACATCTCATGTGCCATATCATTTTTCTGGGTTTGGGTTCAATCAACATTCTCTCTATCTTCCTTGCAGAAGATGCAGCTAAAGGAGATAAGTTCACTGAACTCATTAAGGTGTTCAGATCATGGCTTGGTTGGAAGTTCGTATATCTTTCCTTGTCAATGAAATACACACAGGATCTATCACTCAGATTTTTATACAGGTTGTGTACCCCTTATCCAGAATTCCAAAATACGGAACATTCTAAATTATAAAAAATTTTTGAGAGCCAATATGAGTTTTCTTTTCTTCCTGGCTGAAAGAAATAAAATAACAAACTTCATTTCATGCTCAAGCCTTGTTTCTGGCAGAAAATTTTTTTAAATATTGTATAAAATTACCTTCCGGCTATGTGTATTGGGGGTATATGAAACATAAATGAATTTTGTGTCAAGATTTGGGCCCCAACTCCAACATCTCTCAGTATGTATATGTAGGTATTCTGAAATATTGGACAAGCCAAAATTCAAAACACTTGAAGCCCCAAGATCTTCAGATAAGGGATGCCCAATCTGTACTCTAATTTCCCATAAGAACACATAGTAGCTTTGGTGGGGTAAGCTCATCAAAGACTTTCCTTTTTTCCTTGATGGCCTTTCATTGCTCATTCCCATGAGATGGGTGCTTCCTTTGTTTTGCACACTACCAAGGTTGTAGCAACCAATTTGATACAGAGGTTACAGCTTCAAGTAACATACTACTTGTAATTTGACCTGGCCATGGAGTTCATGGAAATAGCTAGGGTTGGAAATCTGGTATCACTAGAAATTGTTTATTCCTTGTCTGGAAGGTTCCAGGATGTGGCTTTTTTTTGCAGATTCAAATTCGCTGTGCAGAGAAGGTGCTACCAGTCATGCAAATTTCTCAATGGAAACAAAAGAATAAAAAGTCTTTACTCCAACCAGCCACCTAGTGGTGGTGGTGGTGCGGGAGGAGACTCTAGTTGACCAAAGTTGTGACCTCCCTTGGGTTGTGTGGAATCTGTGACTTTCTGTCTTAAATACAGTTGCAATTGGTTGGCATCATGCTCTCCTCAAATGCACCTAATATCACATACATATTCAAACAAACCTGCATGGGCCAAACAAGCACTCTGGGTTGTACTCTGAGTGGTCTAAATGGATTGTGAGCTCTCTATCTGGAATTCTGTAACACGTTCTGATGGAAAATGAGAATATCTTCATTTAGGCTCCAGTTGGTAAGGATGTCCAGGTTATGACTGAAGGGGCATATGATAAACTGATCTTGCTGGAGGTAAAGAGGTTTGGGGCTGGTCAGGGCTTGAGTGGGAGACCCTCCCCCTTCATGAACTTCACCTACTCTGCCTTGAATTATAGCTTAGAAAAAAATCTACTTGGCCACCAATGAAAGAGAATTCCTAGATTGGGATCAACTCTCCCTTTGATGGTAATCTGTCTTATTTATGTAAAATATTTGTACCAAGGGACCCAGTCCTATAAAACTGGGGGGGGGGGGGACTGCTTTGATTTTATGGCCTGTGGATGTGAGATTTATTTTGAAGACAACATTTGAGATGCATTTAAAACTTTTGTCCAGTATACGAGATTAGGAGTTAATGTTCATTAAGAGAATGGAGCAAGCAGGAGAAAGAGCAAATTAGAGAAGAGACTGCCTGAGGATAGGGCATGAGGAACCTTCCACCCCCTTTTTTGTGCTGTCTTAGACATGAATCTCAGAGTTGATGAACAAAGCCCCCCCCCCAAGCCAAGTTCAACATTCCCACCCCAACCAGTAGTGGAGCCAAACGGGGGGGGGGGAGCTATAAGTTCTGCATAGCTCTGAAACTCGCCATGTAAGTTGCCCTTCCCTCTTGCTCTTGGGGCCATTCCAAGGTGCAAAAGCAACATGGAAGCACCTCATCTGTGATGTTTTCACCCCCTGACAGGCTCCAAGAGCAAGGGGGAGGGGAAACTTACATGGCATGTTTCGGAGCTGTGCCGAACTTACCTCTCTGCTCCCCTCTGGCTCTGCTACTCACCCCAACACTGTCTTCTTCAGAAGCAAGAAAATTCCTCCATACTGAGTGAAAGGGAGTAAGACGGCACATGTGTTTAGTTGTGTTTTGTTTTTTTTTAATTTTAAACTTTATCAAAGAGGTATCGATGAAAAAGTCCCTGTAAACTGAGCCCCGCCCCCCATAAACGTTACGTACCAGGAGCCATGCCTGAATCCTTTATATATTGCTTTGCCTCAAACCCCCACAGATTCCATCCACGATCTTGTGCTGGCCAGCATTCTGGCCAACTAGTAGACCTACACCTCATGCAGTGAGCTCACGAATTTTCAGCTGCATCCTCTACCAGTGTTGCTGTTGTTGCTGCTGACACCCTCAGGATCCTCCACCACCACCAGCTTCTGCCAACGCTGTGTCATGACGTCCTCAGTCCAGCTGCTTTTTCTCTGCACCCCAGAATGAGCTGTTCCACCATGGTAAGGTGGGGGTAGGCAGCAGGTGGGGGTGATGGAATGGCAGGAAGGTGAGAGGGTGGATTGTGGCCAGGAAGGGGGCGTATTGGTATCAGCAATGCCACAAATATCCTATTCCCTTTCCTGGCTTTAATCCCCCATCTGGATCTACTCGGACTTGTGCCAGCAAAGTAGCTGGTGCAGATCAGGGTAGACCCATTGAAGCAGTTGAACCTTGCCTTGGCTCAAGGAAATTAATGTTCCCTTACCATGAGGAGGTCTCCAGGAACCGAAACTCCCCTATAGGATTCAGCCTGTGCACCATTGGCTCAGATGCATTGACTCCAGGGAAGTTAGGTAGGATTGGATTGCCCATGTTCACTTTCACTATCTGTTCAAACAATGATGAGAACGGTAGAAGAAAAAAATTATCCCCTTTTTCCTCCTTCTGTAGTTTTCAATGTATTCATCGATCACAAGACCTCTAAGGAGGCAACAATATAACTCAAAGATGCATTTATATACATGCCTGCTAAAAAAGTAAAAAACATAACAAATATTAAAATACCCACACACATTTAAAACCCAGGACACTGAAAGCCTTTCAAATGTCCATGCTTCCAACAAGTGCTCGATCTCACATTGTTGAGGGTCTTCAGGGAAAGCAAAACTCACAGCTGAGAACCCCCGTTGGTATGCTCTGGCTATCATTGGATCTTAGCTCTAATCATGAAACATGAGGTTGAGGCCATAGTTCAGTAGCAGAGCATGTGTTATTGTTTCAAAGGAAGTTAAACTGATGAAGCACCATCGAAATCAATGAGACAAGTTTGCTGTGCCTGCCTTATTAATTCTCATTCATTTCAAAGGGACTAATGGCCCAATCCTATGCGTGTGGTGTAATGGAAGACTGCCAGGATGGCACAGTGGTTCAGGAATTGGACTTAGACCTGCAAGATCCAGGTTCAGATCCCTGCTCAGCCTTTGGGACTGTCACTAACACTCAGCCTGCCCTACCTCACAGGGCAGGTGAGGACAAAAGGAGGGGAGGAACTATGCACACCCTCTGAACTCCTTGGAGGAAAGGTGGCATAAAAATGTGAAAAATAAATAAAATTGTAATAGCATTACAGCTACTATGTAAACGTTATAATTTAAAAACTTCAGCTCTCAAGTCTAGCCAGCAGAGGGAGACAAATCGATGAAATAAGAAAACATGGTATACATTATTGCAATCCTTGTTTTGTTCCAAGCTCCTTTTGCAGTAATCAGTTAACTAACACACATTAAAGAACTGGGGTAAATTATGGGAGGGGGGGCAAGCAGGTTGTAGTTAAAAATTAGAACAAGGGAAGACTCAGAAGAAAAAATGCTAGTGGTGCTTGAAACAATGGCTGAGTGATTTCTAATAAACACTAGCATTGAAGTCCTATTTGGTAGGACTTACTTCCAGGTAAGTGTGTATGGATTTGCAGCATAAAATTGTCTGATAACCATTCATAATTCAGTTGTTGAATCAGTTCTTTATTCAATTTTCCCTTTGAAGAAGCTATCTTCAACCTATTGTGGGTCTGTAAGAAGATCCCTCTCCATCAAGGTTCATGGTAGAGAGACATACATCTGAAACTATTGTGGTTCTGTAAGGTCAGGCTGGTTGGCAACCTTCAGTCTTGAAAGACTATGGTATAAGCCTACAGCACCCGGTATTCCCAGGCGGTCTCCCATCCAAGAATTAACCCGGCCTGACCCTGCTTAGCTTCCAAGATCACACAAGATCGGGCATGTGCACCACCAAGGTTTACAGCAGAGGACCCACAGGTTCTGGTGCCAGAACAGATTGCTGAGCTTCATAGATTGTGATGGATATATCACACCCACTAATCCTTGTTTATAACTACTGTAACCACTGATGGACAGGAGGGAGCTCAATTCATTCTCTGCTTTCTCCCCCCCCCCTCCAGCATTATAAAACCTGTATTTATACCCTCTGTTAACCGGTTCCCCTGCTCCTGAATGTTTCTCCTATAAAAACATTATGGCTATCAGTGTTTGCTTCAAACAGCTTTCCTAAAATGCTGTGAACCTCTGAGGGCCAGGGCTAGTGCAGAAATTACCCTTCTTAGGGCTTGCTGAAGGCCTTTCCCCTTCACGTCAGCTCTTCTGCTTGGTTAACAGATAACCAATAGGTTCATTTAGGTTCATGACAATCATTCAGTCTTGTTCATTGAAATGTCTCCTAAAAGTCTGTCATCTCTATAACAACACAGCTACTGGATCCCAGAGGGGTTGTTGTTGGCAACCTTCAGCCTCGAAAGACTATGGTATCGCGCTCTGAATGGTGGTTCTGGAACAGCATCTAGTGTGGCTGAAAAGGCCGATTCGGGAGTGACAATCCCTTCCACACTGGGAGTAAGTGCAGTCTGTCCCTGGTCTGTCTCCCTGGCTATGGGCCTTCCTTCTTTGCCCCTTTGCCTCAGACTGTTGGCCAAGTGTCTCTTCAAACTGGGAAAGGCCATGCTGCACAGCCTGCCTCCAAGCGGGCCACTCAGAGGCCAGGGTTTCCCACTTGTTGAGGTCCACTCCTAAGGCCTTCAGATCCCTCTTGCAGATGTCCTTGTATCGCAGCTGTGGTCTACCTGTAGGGCGCTTTCCTTGCATGAGTTCTCCATAGAGGAGATCCTTTGGGATCCGGCCATCATCCATTCTCACGACATGACCGAGCCAACGCAGGCGTCTCTGTTTCAGCAGTGCATACATGCTAGGGATTCCAGCACGTTCCAGGACTGTGTTGTTAGGAACTTTGTCCTGCCAGGTGATGCCGAGGATGCGTCGGAGGCAGCGCATGTGGAAAGCGCTCAGTTTCCTCTCCTGTTGTGAGAGAAGAGTCCATGACTCACTGTGTTGACCTGGATCTTAGTATGTTCCGTGAGCTTCTTGTTGGACCAGACTCTCTTTGTGAGTCCGGAAAACGTGGTAGCTGCTTTACCGATGTGCTTGTTTAGCTCGGTATTGAGAGAAAGAGTGTCGGAGATCGTTGAGCCAAGGTACACAAAGTCATGGACAACCTCCAGTTCATGCGCAAAAATTGTAATGCAGGGAGCTGAATCCACATCCTGAACCATGACCTGTGTTTTCTTCAGGCTGATTGTCAGTCCAAAATCTTGGTGGGCCTTGCTAAAATGATCCATGAGCTGCTGGAGATCTTTGGCAGAGTGGGTAGTGACAGCTGCATCGTCGGCAAAGAGGAAGTCACGCAGACATTTCAGCTGGACTTTGGACTTTGCTCTCAGTCTGGAGAGGTTGAAGAGCTTTCCGTCTGATCTGGTCCGGAGATAGATGCCTTCTGTTGCAGTTCCAAAGGCCTGCTTCAGCAGGACAGTGAAGAAAATTCCAAACAAGGTTGGTGCAAGAACACAGCCCTGCTTCACTCTGCTTCGGATGTCAAAAGGGTCTGATGTGGAGCCATCAAAGACAACAGTGCCCTTCATGTCCTTGTGGAAAGATCTGATGATGCTGAGGAGCCTGGGTGGACATCCGATCTTGGGGAGAATCTTGAAGAGGCCATCTCTGCTGACCAGGTCAAAAGCCTTCGTGAGATCTATGAAGGCTATAAAGAGTGGCTGTCGCTGTTCCCTGCATTTCTCCTGCAGTTGTCTAAGGGAGAATACCATATCAGTGGTGGACCTGTTGGCTCGGAATCCACACTGCGATTCTGGATAGACGCTCTCTGCAAGTACCTGGAGCCTCTTTAGTGCAACTCGGGCAAACAGCTTTCCTACAACGCTAAGGAGAGAGATGCCGCGGTAGTTGTTGCAGTCACCCCTGTCATCTTTGTTCTTGTACAGCGTGATGATGTTTGCATCCCTCATGTCTTGAGGTACTCCACCTTCTCTCCAGCAAAGACAGAGGATTTCATGCAGCTCAGTGATGATTATCTCTTTGCAGCATTTTAGGACTTCAGCAGGGATGCTGTCTTTTCCAGGTGCCTTGCCAAAGGCAAGGGAGTCCAGGGCCACGTGAAGTTCTTCTAGGGTTGGTTCACTGTCAAGCTCCTCCAGCACAGGCAGACACTCAATGTTGTTCAGTGTTTCTTCGGTGACTACATTTTCTCTGGAATATAGCTCAGAATAGTGCTGCACCCAGCATTCCATCTGCTGCGCCCGATCCTGGATGACCTCGCCTGTGGCAGACTTCAGAGAGGCAATTTTCTTCTGCGTTGGATGTAGGGCCTGCTTGATACCATCATACATCCCCTTGATGTTGCCCGTGTCAGCTGCTATCTGTATCTTGGAACAGAGCTGGAGCCAGTAGTCATTAGCACATCTCCTGGCAGTCTGCTGGACTTTGCTGCGAGCAGCTCGGAGGACCTGCAGGTTGTGCTCACTGGGACAGGCCTTGCATGCTACTTGAGCTCTCCTCTTTTCCTCAATAACTGGTGTCAACTCCTCAGAGTAGGCTTCAAACCAGTCTGCTGCCTTGTTGGTCTTCTTGCCGAATATGGACAAGGCGGTGTTGTAAACGGCATTCTTGAAATGTTCCCATCTGTTGGATGCATTTGCATCGACCGGGCCTGGAAGAGATTCCTCAAGCGCTTGTGCAAATTCCTCCACTTTTTTCTGATCCCGGGTCTTGCTGGTATCAATGTGAGGTCTTCCTTCCTTTTTCGTGTGATACAGTTGCTTTGTTTTTAGTTTCACTCTGCTGCACACCAGGGAGTGGTCAGTGTTGCAGGCAGCACCATGATAACTGCGTTTGATCTTGATGCTGGGAAGGCTGGAGCGTCTGGTGAGGATCAGGTCGAGCTGGTGCCAGTGCTTTGATCTTGGATGTCTCCAAGAGACTCTATGTTGGGGCTTTGTGTTGAAGAACGTATTGCTGACACAGAGACCATGATGACAGCAAAACTCTAGCAGGCGTTGGCCATTTTCGTTCATCCTCCCAGTGCCGAACTGACCTAAGCAAGTGGGCCATGAACTGTTATCAGCACCAACTCTAGCATTGAAATCGCCGAGGATGAACAATAGCTCTTTTACAGGGATTTTCTTGACAGTGGTGGCCAGGTCATCATAGAATTTGTCTTTGGCTTCTGCTGGAGACGACAGAGTCGGTGCATAAGCACTGATGAGAGTGACAGGTCCTGCTGATGACTGGAGCTGCAGGGACAAAATTATTTCACTTCCCACAGTAGGTGGGATGATGGATTTCAGCAGGGTATTTCTGACCGCAAAGCCAACGCCATGTTCCCTGGTTTCATTTGGTGGTTTTCCCTGCCAGAAAAATGAGAAATTTCTCTCCTTGACAGATCCAGAATCTGGCAGCCTCGTCTCTTGAAGGGTGATGATGTCCATCTGCAGTTTGCTCAGCTCCATGTCGATTACAGCTGTTTTGTGTGCATCGTCTATTGCTTGCAGGTCATCAGAGAAGCCAGGTGTCATTGTCCTAACGTTCCAGGTGCCCAGCTTTAGGGGAGTAGTTTTCTGTTTTCTGTTGCATGGTGCAGAATTGTCGATCCGCTTGTCGGTTTTCACCCTAAACTCCACACACCCCATGAGGTTAACGGACCATGACGAGGCAACACCTTACTGGCTGTGGACTGCCCAGCTTAAGGCGGGCGGTAGCTGCCCAATGAGATGCAATGATCTCTCCCACCGTCAGAAGCAGCCCCTGGCATCATGCTCTATGCCAATCGAGCAAAGACTTATAACCGGTAAACTGCTGCTTCCCGTGTTGTGCCGACGCCGTATGGCGAAGTTGGAGTGTCCTCTCCAGTGCGCGAAGCCTGGGTAAAGAAGGTATGGAGGATAGGCTGTTACCCATGCAGCAAATCCCCCCTCTCCACGTCGCTGGAATGGTCCAGTGGAAAGGCAGAAGCCAATACGATTGGTTCCAGCGTCGTCGCAGGAGTTGCCAGAACGTGACTGTGTTCAGCCATGAACTGCCTCAGGGACTCCGGCTCCTGATTTTGCCTCGAGGTTGACTCCTGAAGCCTTTTCCATAACTGGATGTAGCCACAAGGCAGTGGAGGTTTGAGGTCAGAGTTTCTTTCTCTTAGATGTGCTGCCTTCCTAGGCTGATGAGTCCCATCTACCCGGTATTGCAGAGGGAGAGCAATACTTCCGTTTGCCTCCTCCCTGCTCGCCCTCTGCAAACCTTCCCTCTCCCCCTCTCCCTCTGCACACTTCCGTTTGCCTCCTTCCTGCTCAGCCTCTGCAATCCCTCCCTCTCCCCCTCCCCCTCTGCAAACTTCCGTTTGCCTCCTTCCTGCTCAGCCTCTAATTAGAAACAAGCAGGAATTATCCCAGAGGGGTAATCGTATTAGTTTTTTGCAGCAAAAAACCACCAAGTCTTGTAGCACTGAACATACTAACCAATTTATTTAAGCCTAAATGTTTGTGAACTGCAATCTACTAATGCATCTGATAAAGTAGACTGAAGACCAGAGAAGCTTATTGTAAAAAAAAACTGATTAGGCTTTAAAGTATTACAAGATGATTCACTACAATTACTTGGGAAAGATTCATACCTGCATGTTTATCACCAGGACGTAGCACCTCACAGAGAACCGCAAAGTAGGACACTATGGATCAAACACTACAGGTAGAATGTTCAAATAGCCTTACAGAACCTCAAACAGAAAATTAGGTACTGAAATAAACCAGAAAAATGAATGAGACACAGTGTGGTTTAATTTTGTGGTGCTGTGTTAATTTAAGTTTATTGTTGAATTAGCCATGGGGGATACAGAGCCCCTGTTTTATAAAGGGAAGGCCCAACACTCTACCCACAAAATGATCTCATGTCATACTGAAGGGTAAAACCTACGCAGACCACCAATCTGATTGAAGCTGATAGGACTGCTTCCTAGAATCACATTCATACAAGTCAGCAGAAAATGAGGTCCTGTGTGGCATACACAGAATTTACTGGTTACAGTAGAAATTCATTTGGAGCAGAGAATAGCAGTGACCTATCATGGATAGCCCCGTAAGATCTTGATTGTTTTTCAAGTTCAAGGCAATCGTTCAGGAAACAACATTGAAATTCATCTCCCAGAAGGTGCCTGGTTCCATAGGCTAGAGATTTCTCACTGGGAAAATAAAATAGATTTTTATGGGTAGGAAATGCCTAGAAGTGGTTTTGTATATATTATTAACATGTGCAGGAAAAAAAAAATGTTAACCAACCTAGATACTGATAATCCCCTGCTGGTGATGCCTCAAAGGTCTTTCTCCCAGAGGCATCATCATTTGTGTAAAGGAAGAATTCAAAGCTGGTGACTGGCTTAGAAATTTGCTGTGTGTGCATGCAAGATGATCGAGCTAGCATTAAAAGCTTCTGGGCTGATGAAAGCCCAGTTTCCCCTGGTGTTTTCCAGGTACAAGACCTCAACAAGAAAATCAGCCAAAATCATAAGCAAGGGGAAGAAATTCTAGCAAAAACAAACCAGACCAAAGAGGCACGGAAGTGAGTATTGAATGTCAATGTTTTCCTTTGTCCTTCCTTCTTGTATGAAACAAAAAGGTATGAAATGAAATTCCGTGCAGCAACTCTGACATTCCTCCATATGCTTTGTGGGGGTGGAGATATCTTTTCCCTGTCCCGCTATAATAAAATTATGTTATTATTCGGAATTAGGAAGCCTATCTGCACATGCCAGTCCATTCACGTAGCTGTAGATACCTTTAGGGCGTAATCCTAAAGTGCTCTTGGGCCAGAGTAAGTCCCATGTACTGGCCCTCTCTATATTGACGCAGGCTCTGGGCCTGGTAAGTTTGCACCGGCCTTTCCAGGCCAGCGCAGGGGTTGGGGGAGGGCAGCATGGTGAGGGCATGAGGAGGCATTTCAGGGCAGGGGGAGGGCCGGACGTTCCATGGGTGGATGGGTGGGAAGCAGGTGGTGGGGCCAGGATGTGGCACTTATGCCAGATCCTAGTTCCATTCCCGGGTTACTTGATTTGTGCCAACAATTTAGGTGATGCAGATTCGAGTAGACCTACTGAAGCTGCTGCAGCGCGACACAGGGCAAGGGGAATTATTTCCCTTTGCCTCAGGTTGAGCCACAGCCATCCCCAAACCTGTGCTGGATACAGTGCAGGCCCACTATTGCACTATTAATTTGTCAATCACAGTCGTTACCAGTACAAAGAACTTCCTTTCGGCCTGTCTTCTGCACTGACAAAGCTTATCAAATTGGTGATGAACGACTCAAACCTACTGAGCCTCTGGGGATGTGTAAGGCATGCTCTGCCAGCACACACAGCTGCAAAAGTGCTGCAAAGCACTTTTTTTACAGCACTTCCAGCTGTAACAAGAACCTTTACTCACATGCTGACACTTGCAGGATACGCCCTATCTGGCGTAGGGATAGGGGAGGACAGGAGGAATGGAATGGGTCAGGAAGGGCAGCCACAGAGATGGGGTGGGCAAATCAGGCCTGGGAGGGGATGGGATCTGTGGCACCGGTCTGCACTGTATCCTATCCCCCACCCTAGGCATGCTCCATCAACACGGATCAACTTAGACTTGCATTAGCAATGTCATTTTTGAGATGGCTGCTGGTTCTCTTTGTTTCCAGCTACCACCAGCCTAAGCTGCAAATAATTCAATACCATCAGAAGGAAGAAAAGTTTCAGCAACTGCAGACAACAATCAGGCATGACAGTGAGTATTTAATTTCAACATTTTTGCCTGTCCTAGGATCCTCTTTAGAGCCACAAGGTCTGGAAACTAGCTGTTAGGGTCTCAGTGAATTTAAAGACTTTGTTAATGAACTAAAATGGGAGTTGAAACATGTCCCATCATGATAGAGTAGAATTAAAGAGTAAAAAATGGGAACATGCCATAGTAATGTGAACATCTTTTCAAAGAACTTAGAGCCAAATTGTTTAGTTTCCCCCATCACAATATGCAGCCATGCCAAAACCAATTGGAGGTGAGAGATCAGGAAGCTTGGGAGGAGAAAGAGAAAATATTTCCCCTTGCCTCTCTGTAAGTATCCAAATTGCAAATGGGTCTCCTCGGACCTGTGCCAACTTGTCAGCTGGCGCGAGACCAAGAAGACTACAGGGGTATGTAGGCTGTAACAGAACAAGATTACATTCTGTGCAACTTGCACTTGCTGGGTGACATCCACTAAAATTGAGTGTTGGGAGAGTTAGAACAGACAAAAGAAAATATTTCTTTACTCAGCATGTGGTTGGTTTGTGGAACTCCTTGCCACAGGATGTGGTAATGGCATCTGGCCTGGATGCCTTTAAAAGGGGATTGGACAAGTTTCTGGAGGAGAAATCCATTATGAGGTACAAGCTATGATGCGTATGCACAACCTCCTGATTTTAGAAATGGGTTATGTCAGAATGCCAGATGCACGGGAGGGCACCAGGATGAGGTCTCTTGTTATCTGGTGTGCTCCCTGGGGCATTTGGTGGGCCGCTGTGAGATACAGGAAGCTGGACTAGATGGGCCTATGGCCTGATCCAGTGGGGTGTTCTTATGTTCTTATACCACATCTCACCCCATGCCTCCCACCCTCTCCAATTCCATCCCACTGCACCCTCACCACCATTCCTCCCTCCCAGTCTCCTTGCCTCCCTGTTCTGCCTCCCAGTCAACTCACTTTCGTGGTGGGTGCCCCTTTCCCTGCTGCTGGGTTCAGGGCCTCTGTGGCCTCTGCAGTGGCAGGTTGGAAGCGCTTGGCTCTACATGCTTCCAAACGGCCACGTACAACAGCCATAAAGTGCCTACTGCTGCTGGAATGCTAGTTCTGGAAGGTGAACACACCAGTAGAGTCAGGCTGTTAATTTTCTTATTAGTGAAACATTTATTGATGTTCAGACCACGTCTTAATTAAAATTCTTAGATCTTCTATTATGTTGAGAGGGCAGGTAAAAAAACTTCAGGGAAGATCCACTGACCACGCAACAAAATGATGGACATCAAGATGAAATGGCTAATTACCAAAGGGGTTGGTTTGACTGAGATTCAACAGTATATATCAGATATTTGCCTGATTGAACACTACCTTCCCAGAGGAAGTTAATTTAGGGGTCATTTTGACCACAACAGAGGGAGAGGGGGACACAAGTCATATCTTTTCATCATAATTGTTTCAGCATAACACAATATATCGGTCTAGGTCTCCAGAACTGGAAAAAAATGAAAGAAAGAAACAAGTCAATTGTTACGGAATTTATACTGCTTGGTCTATCCACCTCTCCAGGACTACAGTCAATTCTCTTCCCACTGGTCACATTTCTCTATATTACGGCACTAACTGGAAACTTCCTCCTCGTCCTGGCCATATGCACTTGCAAGAAGCTCCACACTCCCATGTATTTCCTGCTCATCAACTTGTCTGCCGTGAATGTGTTCTCCATCTCAGTTACAACACCCAAATGGCTACAGGCTCTCTTCACCCACAGAAGGACCATCTCTTTTCAGGGATGCGTCACACAGATGTTCCTCTTCATCTGGGCATTGGTGACAGAGCTTCTGCTTCTGTCATTCATGGCTTTTGATCGCTATGCTGCTATCTGTCACCCTTTGCAGTACAGGATGATCATGAGGAAAGAAGTGTGTATTGCGATGGGTATGATAGTTTGGGGCTTTGGACTTCTGAATTCTGTCATTCAGACTGCAGTTTTGCTTCCGCTGTCCTTCTGCCAGGACAATGTCATCAACCATTTCTTCTGTGATTTCCCCCCACTTTTAAAGACCTCCTGCTCAGACACCAGCATGAATGAGAGGATGGCCATTGCATCAGATACAGTCTTTGGGCTCATTAGTTGTGGATTTACTCTAACATCGTATTTTTTTATAATGAGAAGTATTTTTAAAATCCGTTCCGCTGAAGGGAAGAGGAAAGCTTTCTCCACCTGTTCCTCTCATCTCTTTGTAGTCACTTTTTACTTTTCCGCTGTCATGTACACATATATGAGGCCCAGGTCATCCTACTCCCCAGACACAGACAAGTGGGTGAATCTTCTTTATTCAGTAGGAACCCCAGTTCTTAATCCAATGATATATTCTCTGAGGAACAAAGATGTAAAAGAGGGGCTCAGGACACTTATTAGGGGAGGTCAGCAGTTCCAGAGACCACAAGTTTCCACTATTAAAGCTTCTAGATCACTTTGCTGAAACAGGAACTGTGCAAACAAAATGTTGGCTATAGCAAACTGATGAGTGTCAACTGATGTACTGCAGGAGCTACTTCATGATACATGTGGGCTTGGGAATTAATTTATAAAGTAGCAAATGCAGGAGTATTGTACCATCTGTGTTATGAAGTACTCCTATAAATGAGTATAAATATATAACAGTTGTGTGCAGAACATGGTTGGGTGATACTGGATCCTTTCTGGTTCATCACTGAAAGATAATTGGAACAGAAGATAATGCAGTTGAAGTCATTTCCATCCAACAGGGATCAAATGTGTACAACTGTGGGGTGGGCAAAAATGAGTTTAATGTACATGGTGTGATATATAGAGATTTTCTACTTGCCAGAAAGCTCTTCATTGAATCCATGACACTAGCTGTTGCTCCTGGCAGAAATAGACACTTTTGACTATTCACATAGACATCTGTGTTATGGCTCTAAATTGGAGGTGGGGACTGCTGGCCAATGTGCTACTTGAGGTAGCACGGGTCAGTTGACCTCGGGATGGGTCAAAAATGGTCCTCGGGAGTAAGACCTAGGCACTGTCAGGACTGGGGTCCCAGGCAAGACACCTCCCTGGGAGTAGGACCTAGTGCCTCCTGGGAGCAGCCAGCAGTCACGTGGGCAGAAGGGGGTGGGGCTGGCCCAGCCCAAGGCTGGCTTCATAAGGAGGCTGGACAGCCTAGAGAGAGGTTGCTCCTCTCCAGTTGGGAGCAGGGTTGAAGGGAAGGCCAGAGGGGGTAGCCACCCCAGCCTTATGCAGACGATCCAGGCCCCGAAGGGAACTTTGCTTACCTTGGCCCTGGACAGAGGGGCCAGGGGCTGGGAACTCCCTAATCCTAGACCTGCTTGGGCCCCAGGGGTGACAGCAGGAGTGGCAAGGTTGCAGAACCAAGGACCTGGTACCAACTACCTCCATTGGAGGCTAGCTGATCGAGGGGCAAGCCCGGAGGTACCAGGGACACTCCTGAGGACAGCTAAGCTGGCCCCAGACAACAGCACTGCATTCTCGGGAACCCATACCCCTGGCCGACAGGCACCAGCCAGAGAGCTCTGCCTGAGACCTCAAGGGGTCAGGAAGGAGCAGGGAAAGAGCCTATTGTGTGCTGACGCCACCAGTCTGCGTAAGGCAACGGGGCCTGTGATGTAACAGGCCCCATGAATGTCAAGAGTTTGACATGAGTAAACCATCTGTACAAAACAACTGTGTCTGCCTCCTGCCCTTCTTTCTGCCAATGACCAACTTGCCTCAACAGGGTAAGCTCCCCACGCTTGGCCTCACACCAAGGGGTGGGGTCTCTGCCCACCATGGACATTACAAATGGCCATGCTGCCTGTTAAACCACCAAACCATGAATGAGGCTCTCAGAGCAGATGTGGCAGAAATGAAAACACATCCCTGGAAACCTGGTCAGAAGTCACACTTAGAGGGCCAAGTGACCCCTCTTGAAATCCCCCAGTATCCTGGACAAACAGGAAAGGGTTTCTGACTCCTGGGACACCCTATGGGCGTCATTTTCCCCTTCCTCTCCAGAAGTGATTTGGGAAGCATGTGGCCCCCCTAGGAACATCCCACAGTGCCCTGTGGGAAGAAAGAGGAGGAAATTCAAGGAAGGACAACACATAATGAGGGAAGCAAGCAGGGAGAGGAGAAAGGAGGAGGGGAGGAATGTGGAGCAATGAGGAGAGACCTGACCACATCTCCTTACAAGCACGGACAGAAATCAGTGTATTCCAACATTCAGATATGCCTGGTCTGTTGTTCATCCAGAAGCTTTTTGCTGCATTATTGAGTTAGATATGCCACAACCAAAAAGTTTTGCTTCTAAGGCCCCAATCCTGTGCAACTGGTGCGCCTGCAGAAAATGTGTGAGTGGCCTGCAAAAAAGCCCCAAAGTTACTGCTGGAGTATGGTGGTGCGTAGGTGTTTGGGGCATGGGGTGGATGGAAAGGGAAGGGAGGGCAGGGGAAGGAACAAGACAAAGGGCAGTGAGGGGTATGGCTGGGTAAAGGGCAGTCTTGGGTGCAACAGCTCTACCAATATCCTATTACCAGCTGTCAGGGTTGAAGCATAACCCAGACAGAATTTGCAGGCCTGAATAAGGCAGGGCCTAATGAATTTCATGTAAGCCTGTATGTAAAGCATCATCATGTAAAGCCTATATGTAAAGAGTCATCATGACAAAGGGTCCACAATGCACTGCAATGTAAGTGTGTGTGGCTGATGCAACCACTTAGCTGATGCAATCACAGGGATGAGATCATGCATCACAAGACAGGATAAGGCAAGAGGATGATGCAATGCCCATCCTGGTTGGCTCACAGATCCTTATAAGGAAGGCTGTGAGAGCCCTCATTTGTGAGTCATAGTAAGTCGTGTGTGGTGTGTTATTTGTTGTGTCCTCTTTGCTGTGCTGCAAGTGCTGTGCTGTGCTGCTTTGCCTGTCTTGCTGCAGCAGCAGCAGCAGCAAATGTTTGTAAATACAAACTTAATTGGTGGTGGGTATCTGCTGTGTTAGTGTATTCTCTGCTGGGTTGCAAGCTCCGACCTTGAAGCCTGTATTCCACTGCTGATTAGGAGAAGCTCTCTCCTTGACACCAGTCTCAATTCCCTTCCTAGCAAAATCACTGCTGCAGGTCTCGCCAGAGCTGTGGAGCCTTACCCCAGAGAAAGGGAACTGATGTTACCAGGAGGAGACCTAAGACTCCCCTTAGTCAATTCAGAGTGTGGTGCAGCTGTAGGAGTGGAGGGGAGGGTTTGATAGGATTGGGCTGTGTGTGTCACTAGTGTATCTGGGAGGTTCGGGGGAGGGGTAAATGCGCTGGGCACTTCCTGGCAGGGAGTGGTGGTGCAACCACCTCCCCCTGTCTCCTTTATTTGACATTTTTAGGATTTCTGAGAGCCTGGGGCCAGGACCACAAAATCCTGGGGGGCCCCCTCCCCAAAATCCAGCCCAGAGGTCTAAAAATATCACTTCCAGTTTTTGCTGAAAAGCTAAAACTTTGGGGTGCAGGGGAGACTACAGGCAGCCACTCCAGCCCTCAGAAGGCTAAAAACATCCCTTTCTGTTTTTTTTTTTTTTTTCTGAGAGCTGAGTCTTTAGGTCTCTGGGCCAAATTGGGGGGGGGGGCATTTTGCAGTCCTGGCCCCAGGTGATACATGGGCCAGGATTGCAATTCATGAGTGTATTTGGACAACGACATCAGTATCCACAAAGGCACTCTGAGTAGGCAGGGTGGGGTGGAATAGGAATGTGGGGGGTATCCAGCAAAACTAGGTACTGGAAACAACCAGAAAAACAGCAGGAATGAGACACAGTTTTGATTTTGTGGTGTTGTGTTAAGTCAAGTTTATTGTTGAATTAGCCATGGGGGATATACAGCCCCTGTTTTATATAGAGAAGGCACCACATTCTAACCACAAAATGATTTCAGGTGATATCAAGATGTAAAACCTATATCTTTGGAATTGGGGAGTTATTGAACTAGACAGGCCACAGATCTGATTGAAGCTGATAGGACTGCTTCCTAGAATCATATTCATACAAGTCAGTAGAAAATGAGGTCCTGTGTGGCATACACAGAATTTACTGGATATAGTAGAAATTCATATAGGAGCAGAAAACAGCAGTGACCTATCAGGGACAGTCCTGTAAGATCTTGATTGACTTTTCAAGGACAGGGCAATTGTTCAGGAAACAGCATTGAAGTTCAGCTCCCAGAATGTGCCTGGTTCGTGTCCTGTGTTCCAGAGTCAGGGAATTTCCCACTGAGCAAAAAAAATGCCCTTGATATAAAGGAATATGGGTAAGATATGCCTAGATGTGGCTTTGTATATATTGTTAACAAGTGCAGGGGGAAAAAATTAACCAGCCTAGATGCTGATAATCCCATGCGGTGATGCCTCAAAGATCTTTTCCCCAGTGGTATCATCATTTGTATAAAGGAAGGTTTCAAAGCTGATGACTGGCTTCATTCAGAAATTTGCTGTGTGTGCCTGCAAGATATTTGAGCTAGCATTAAAATCTATTGGACTGATAAAAGCCCAGTTTACCCTGGTGTTTTCCAGTTACAAGACGACAACTAGAAAATCATCCAAAATCATCAGAAAGGAGAAGGAATTCTAGCAAAAGCAAACTAGATCAAAGAGGCATGAAAGTGAGTATTGAATATCATTGTCAGGGCATCTTTTCCTTGGCCCTCCCCCACATGATTGATCTCCAGGAAGCCTTCCTGCACATGCCAGTCCACTCACATTGTTGTAGATGCCTTTAGTTTGTCAGTCACAATCTTCATTACCAGTACAAGTAACTTCATTTCAGCCTGTCTTCTGCACTGACAATGCTTATCAAATTAGTAACAAGTAACCCAAACCTATTGAGCTGCTGGGCTGGCTAAGGGTGTGCTCTGCTGGCGTATGCAGTCGCAAAAGTGCTGTAAAGCACTTCGGTACAGCACCTCTAGCTCTAACAAGAGGCTTTGCTCACATGCCAACACTTGCAGGGGTGCCACCAAAGCAGATTTGGCGAAGGGGTGGGTGAGGGCAGGGTGAGGGCAGGAGGGATGGAATGAGTCTGGGAGGGCAGCAGTGGGGGGGTGGGAGAATCAGGCCTGGGAGGTGTGGGATCTGTGGCACCAGTGTGCATTGTATCCTATTCTTCATCCTGGGCCTAATCTGCCAGCATGGATCAACTCAGACTTGCATCAGCGATGTCATTTTTGAGATGGCATTTGGTTCTGATTTCTTCCAGCTACCACCAGCCTAATCAGCAAATAATTCAAATCCATCAGAAGGAAGAGAAGTTTCAATAACTACAGACAACAATCAGCCATGACGGTGAGTATTTAAATTCAGCATTTTTGTCTGTCCTAGGATTCTCTTTACAACTACAAGGTCTGGAAACTAGCTATTAGGGTATTACTGAATTTAAAGACTTTATTAATGAACTAAAATGGGAATCGAAACGTATTTCATCATGATAGAGTGGAATACAAGAATTAAAGAATAAAAACTGGGAATAACATGCCATAGAAATGTGAAAATCTTTTCAAATAACTTAAAGCCAAATTGTTTAGTTTCCCACTTCACAATATATGCCAGAATGGACTGGAGGGGGTAGATCAGGAAACTTGGGAAGAGAAAATATTTTCCCTTGCTTGTCTGTAAGCCTCCTGAATGCAAATAGGTCCCTCAGAACTGTGCCAGCTTGTTAGCTGGCACAAGGCCAAGAAGACAAAGGAGGTGTATAGGCTGCAACAAGAGGGGTTTGCATTCTGCCCAAGTTGCCCTTGCTGGGTGACACCCCGTCCCACCCCATGTCTCTCACCCTCTCCAATTCCATTCCATTGCACCTTCCATCAAATACCATTCCTCCCTTCCACTCTCCCTTTCTCCCACCACTCTGCCAACTCAGCCTCTGTTGGTGGTGTTCCTTTCTGTGTCCAGTGGTGGACCTGCCGTTCATTTGATGGGGCATGGAGCCTATCTGAGGCTCCCAATGAAGTCAGAAACTGTGCTTCTGGTTTGTTTATCTAGGTCTCCAGAATCGGGTAAAAATGAAAGAAAGAAAGAACGAGTCAGTCGTTATGGAATTTATACTGCTTGGTCTATCCACCTCTCCCAGCCTACAGGCAATTCTCTTCCCACTGGTCACATTTCTTTATATTACGGCACTAACTGGAAACTTCCTCCTCGTCCTGGCCATATGCACTTGCAAGAAGCTCCACACTCCCATGTATTTCCTGCTCATCAACTTGTCTGCCGTGAATGTGTTCTCCATCTCAGTTACAACACCCAAATGGCTACAGACTCTCTTCACCCACAGAAGGACCATCTCTTTTCAGGGATGCGTCACACAGATGTTCCTCTTCATCTGGGCATTGGTGACAGAGCTTCTGCTTCTGTCATTCATGGCTTTTGATCGCTATGCTGCTATCTGTCACCCTTTGCAGTACAGGATGATCATGAGGAAAGAAGTGTGTATCGCGATGGGTATGATGGTTTGGGGCTTTGGACTTCTGAATTCTGTCATTCAGACTGCAGTTTTGCTTCCGTTGTCCTTCTGCCAGGACAACCTCATCAATCACTTCTTTTGTGATTTCCCCCCACTTTTAAAGACCTCCTGCTCAGACACCAGCATGAATGAGAGGATGGCCATTGCATCAGATACAGTCTTTGGGCTCATTAGTTGTGGATTTACTCTAACATCATATTTTTTTATCATGAGAAGTATTTTTAAAATCCGTTCTGCTGAAGGGAAGAGGAAAGCTTTCTCCACCTGTTCCTCTCATCTCTTTGTAGTCACTTTTTACTTTTCGGCTGTCATGTACACATATATGAGGCCCAGGTCATCCTACTCCCCAGACACAGACAAGTGGGTGAATCTTCTTTATTCA
Source organism: Tiliqua scincoides (assembly GCF_035046505.1). NCBI lineage: Eukaryota > Metazoa > Chordata > Lepidosauria > Squamata > Scincidae > Tiliqua > Tiliqua scincoides. The sequence continues at coordinate 104,005,744 of NC_089825.1, read as the reverse complement.
GTAGCAACCCCAGTTCTTAATCCAATGATATATTCTCTGAGGAACAAAGATGTGAAAGGGGCGCTCAGGACACTTATTGGGGCAGTTCAGCAGTGCCAGAGATCATAAATTTCTGCTATTAAAGCTTCTAGATCACTATGCTGAAACAGGAACAAAATGTTGGCTAAAGCAAACTGATGAATGTCAACTGATTTACTGCAGGAGTTACTTCATGATGCGTATGGGCTTGGGAATTAATTTATAAAGTTGCAAATGCAGGTATATTGTACCATCTGTGTTATGAAGTACTCCTATAACTGAGTATAAATATATAACAGTTTGGCTTTTCTTTCCCCTGATCCCATGTTTGTGTTGGCAGGGGTGCCAGATATATATCAATTTCAGTTTTGAGATGCCACCTGAGACTAAAACATTGATGTCATGGATCATGTATGGCAGTGTTTCTCAAACTGTGGGCTGAGACCCACTAGGTGGGTCATGAGCCAATTTCAGGTGGGTCCCTATTCATTTTAATGTGAATTTCATTTTTAAGATAGTAGATATGATACTGCCACGGTATGAGACTACTACCGTGGCATCTCTCTCCTTAGCGTTGTAGGAAAGTTGTTTGCCCGAGTTGCACTAAAGAGGCTCCAGGTACTTGCAGAGAGCGTCTATCCAGAATCGCAGTGTGGATTCCGAGCCAACAGGTCCACCACTGATATGGTATTCTCCCTTAGACAACTGCAGGAGAAATGCAGGGAACGACAGCCACTCTTTATAGCCTTCATAGATCTCACAAAGGCTTTCGACCTGGTCAGCAGAGACGGCCTCTTCAAGATTCTCCCCAAGATTGGATGTCCACCCAGGCTCCTCAGCATCATCAGATCCTTCCACAAGGACATGAAGGGCACTGTTGTCTTTGATGGCTCCACATCAGACCCCTTTGACATCCGAAGCAGAGTGAAGCAGGGCTGTGTTCTTGCACCAACCTTGTTTGGGATCTTCTTCGCTGTCCTGCTGAAGCAGGCCTTTGGAACTACAACAGAAGGCATCTATCTCTGGACCAGATCAGATGGAAAGCTCTTCAACCTCTCCAGACTGAGAGCAAAGTCCAAAGTCCAGCTGAAATGTCTGCGTGACTTCCTCTTTGCCGACGATGCAGCTATCACTACCCACTCTGCCAAAGATCTCCAGCAGCTCATGGATCGTTTTAGCAAGGACTGCCAAGATTTTGGACTGACAATCAGCCTGAAGAAAACACAGGTCATGGTTCAGGATGTGGGCTCACCTCCCTGCATTACAATCTCTGCACATGAACTGGAGGTTGTCCATGACTTTGTGTACCTTGGCTCAACGATCTCCAACACTCTTTCTCTCGATACCGAGCTAAACAAACGCATCGGTAAAGCAGCTACCACGTTTTCCAGACTCACAAAGAGAGTCTGGTCCAACAAGAAGCTGACGGAACATACCAAGATCCAGGTCTACAGAGCTTGCGTCCTGAGTACACTTCTGTACTGCAGCGAGTAATGGACTCTTCACTCACAACAGGAGAGGAAACTGAATGCTTTCCACATGCGCTGCCTCCGACGTATTCTCGGCATCACCTGGCAGGACAAAGTTCCAAACAACACAGTCCTGAAACGTGCTGGAATCCCTAGCATGTATTCACTACTGAAACAGAGACGCCTGCGTTGGCTCGGTCATGTTGTGAGAATGGATGATGGCCAGATCCCAAAGGATCTCCTCTATGGAGAACTCGTGCAAGGAAAGCGCCCTACAAGTAGACCACAGCTGCAATACAAGGACATCTGCAAGAGGGATCTGAAGGCCTTAGGAGTGGACCTCAACAGGTGGGAAACCCTGGCCTCTGAGCGGCCCGCTTGGAGGCAGGCTGTGCAACATGGCCTTTCCCAGTTTGGAGAGACACTTTGCCAACTGTCTAAGAGGCAAAGAAGGAAGGCCCATAGCCAGGGAGACAGACCAGGGACAGACTGCACTTGCTCCCGGTGTGGAAGGGATTGTCACTCCCGAATCGGCCTTTTCAGCCACACTAGACACTGTTCCAGAACCACCTTTCAGAGCGCGATACCATAGTCTTTCGAGACTGAAGGTTGCCAACCACTTGGTATGAAACTGTATTTGGGGAAATGCTACAGATTTGTATTTTTAACAGGCTACTATGTATATAGTTTTCACAATAACAGTCAATGGGACTTACTCGTGGGTAAGTGTGGGTAGGATTGCAACCTTTGGGATGTTTGGGAATTTTTTTAACAGATCAGTAACTGCTTGGGAGGGACAGGATGTACTTCTTTATTTTAAATAAATTTGAAAACTTATATTTATTGCAAACTTTTAATGTACTTAAATTAACTAAATATGATTTTGTCGTATGGGGGTGTTAAAAAATTTTCTACTGGATGATGTCACTTCTGGTCATGACATCACTTCCAGCTTAATGGCATCACTTTAAATGGGTACTGATAGATTGTCATTCTAAAAAGTGGGCCCCAGTGCTAAAAAGTCTGAGTAAGAGACACTTTTTTCAAGTGGTTGCTCCTCTTTTATTTAGCAGGGGAAGAGTAACTGACCCTCCTCACCCCAGCAGTGTCTTTTCTAGTGGCTCTTTGCTGGTATTCTTTTGCATCTTTTTTAGATTGTGAGCCCTTTTGGGACAGGAAGCCATTAGTTATTTGATTTTCCTCTGTAAACCACTTTGTGAACTTTAGCTGAAAAGTGGCACATAAATACTGTTAAAAATATTAATAACCACTGATATGGCATCTACTGTCATCATATCAATGGATGGTCCAATTGAAAGACAATGGGTTCAGGGGGAAATATGCTTCCCCATGACAATTTATATCTGCCTCGGTTCATGTGAAGATGACTGTTTCACAAAAGGATGGGAAGATCACTGTCTGTTGTAATGCACACTTTAATCAGAACATGTCCATATTTCCAATGAACAGCTGAAAATAGGGGACATGAAGACTACCTACTGACAACTGTGTTCACAACTAGTAGCAGAAGTGCACTTTTCTGGTTCCTTTTATTAGATGCTATCTTCTCCAAGCAACAGTGACTTCACTCCAAAGACCTCCCGTTCTGCCCTCTCACAGTTTCCCTTCGTTTGCCTGGCCTCTCAGAATTTCTGCTTGCTCATTCTACAGAACACTATAAAAATCTCTGGGTTTTGTCACTCAATCTCAGTCATTCCTATATCCTTTGGTGGAGTACCTCTGTTCCTGTCACTCCTGCCTATATCTTTGAGTGTGTTGAACAAGATGTTCACTGAATCCTGGGTAGAGGCAGTCACAGAGGTCTCCTCAAACTCGGGGAAAGTTTGTTTCCTAACCTTGGGGCTTCATTGTGGCTGCATCAGTGCTAGAAAGCTGGATAGGATTGGGTCCAGTGTCTTCTAGTTAAGAGTTCAACATGCCTGTAAGCATTGCAACACTTTGGACTTGTGAGTGTATGTACTCGTACCATATTTATAAACACATGTTTTCTATTTGGAGAAGTTTTGATCTTTGCTTACTTTGCTTATTTTTGAGGTACCTTACAGGACCATATCCCTTGGGCCAGACAAACCAACAGCCCATGTTACTTACAGTTACCAGACCTGGAGTTATTCTAAGCACTTTTCCAGGTTTAGAGTTCCCATATGTTTAGAAACACAGGTCTGAAATAATGTGACAATAGAGACAAACTGCATTTATTTATGCTACTCTGTACATATCAGAGGGAACCTTGAACCTTGACCTGAGTCATCCTCAAAATATTGTTTATTTGTATGTCACTGTTTTTCTTTGCAGTGCATGAGATGATATATACATTTGTATTGGACTTTGTGGAGCACAGTGTTTTTAATTGTGTCAGGTTCTAGACTCACCTGAATGGGACAAGGGGCTCCAATGCATCACTGAAAGCCCTGGCTAAGAGAGTTAAAGAAGCCAGAGAGTCAATGCCATCATGGAAGGTGCTGTTGAAGAATAGCCTCCACCTGGAACGTGCACAGCACCCCCTCCTGGAGCCACGAAGGACCTGGGCAAAGCAAGAACTGAGGGAGGCGTGGGGTTGGGACAAAGCAATTCAGGCATTGGGGACCAGCAGGTCAAGGGTGCAGACTTTAAGGCAGCGGTTGCCTTTGGTCCCATGGCCCCACGCAAAGTGGGCAGCATGTCGTGCCCCACAGATGCAGAGGAGAGGGCAGAGAAGTACCAGTGGGGAGGAAAGGAACACAATGGGGATGGACAAAAGAAGGGGAAAATCAACAATATTGTTTTAAAGGCATTTAATCCACTTAAATCGTGATACATAGTCAGGCAGCCCAATCCTAAACTGCACTGGAACAAGGAGGCCAGCTGAATTGCCCCATATCCAACACAGGGTTGGGGCTGTATGTGGCTCAGCTTGGGGCTAGGGAAATCAATTCTGTCATAGAAAAGGCAAAACTGTGTAAAAGCAAAGTATAGGCCTCTGCCTGAAGCCATGTTGACTGCCTGGAGCCATGTTAGCCAGACACCACTGTGAGAACGTTGCACATTAGAGCATTCCAAAGGAGCTAGCTTCTTGGGGAGATGTGCAAGCAGCCATCCCTCATCACTAGAGATAGCAGTTCCCTGAGTGGCAGGTTGGCCAAGGACACCTTGATTACAGATCTGTTTCAGCTGCAGGTTTCAGGTTGGGAGGGGCGACCTTCCATTAGTGAGTTGCCTGACTCCACGTCCGACTCTAGAAAATTTGACTGGTTCCGATTTCTAATTGGTGTGTATTGTATGCTCTCTTTAAATTCCTAAACCTATACTTGTGAAGTGCCTGTCTAATGTTATTTCCATTCTTTAATAAATCCTATCTATTTACAGCTATGTGGACTATTGGAATCATGGAAGGGGGGAAGCTGGTAGTAAATGAAACTGGTTTCCAGTGACTGATTTCCATTTGGTATTATGCTACCCTGATGCCCATTAAGTGTGCCTGACGCCCTGCTGCAAGTCGAGTGGGAACTCTGGCTGGGAAGGCTTTGAAGGGCACTTGCAAATTGACCTGTTTGGTATGTTCTGTGAGCTCCTCGGGTTGAGAGAGCAATTGGCAGTAACCAGAAGCCGGTTGGGTAATTAGAGGGTGATTGGGTTATTGCCTTGCTAATTGCCCGGCTCCTCTTGTATGTCACAATTTCCCCTTACCCCCAGTAATGCAGCAGAAGCCCCAGTGGGTCTACTCGAATCTGTACCACTGAAAAAGGTGAGCAGCCCCAGCACTGCACTGTGTTGCCCAGGAGTGGGGTTAGGATTCAACCAAAGGGTTGGATCCTGGCTCCACCTCTGCCCCGTCTTGGGCCACCCATGGGCCGGCCTGCTGCCCACCATCCTCCCACCCTGGAACGCCCCCATACTCATATTGAACAGGTGGAAAGACAAGTGTGTTCCTACTATTTTTGAATGCACTGAGGACCTTTTACTATCAATATTTGAATCTATGGGTTGTAGAAGATAACTGGTAAGAATATGGAAAACAACTGGTATGAGTATGGATCTTTACTGATCTCGACCTGTCGCATTCCACAGTCTGGGGATTTCCCACTGGGCATGTTAAATATTCCTGATATAAATGAGTATGGGATGGATATGCCTAGAAGTGGCTTTAAGTAGAGAGAAGTATTATTCATTAAAGAAAAATTAAACCAAGCAAATTATTGAATAATGTATCCAAACTGTAAGATTTAACACACAGAAAAAAAATAAATCATCAGCCTAGTTGCTGATAATCTCCCTGCTGGTGATGCCTCAAAGGTCTTTTTCCCAGGGGCATCATCATTTGTGTAAGGGAAGATTTCAAAGCTGATGACTGGCTTCGTTCAGAAATTAACTGTGTGTGCCTGCAAGAGGATTGAGGTAGTATAAAAAAGACATTGAACTGATGAAAGCCCAGTTTGCCTTGGTGTTTTCCAGTCACCAACTAGATGCCAACTAGAAAATAATTGAAAATCATAAGGACAAGGAATTCCAGCAAGAAGAAACCACAACAAAGAGACATGAAAGTTAGTATTTAATGCCATATTTTCCATAAAACATTTTTAAAAAAATCCGCTGTTCCTCCATATGCTCTGTGGAGTAGGGGAGCATCTTTGCCCTGCCCCACCCTTGATGAAGGAAGGTCAGGAGAATTATAGCTCCCAATTTAGAGTTGCTGGGCTGAGGTTAGGCCCTGGTCAGTGACAGAGGGTCACCTTCCATGTTGGCTCAGTGTGTCAGCCAATCCAGTGAGCCCACTCACCCACTTGTTCTTGGGTATATAGTTAGATAGACCTTTTTGCATCTCACCTGATTGGTAGTTAGTAAAGAGGTGTCCCCTCCATAATTTTCTAAGAGTGCACTGTAATTAGCTATAGTTAATCAAAAGTCTCAGCTATAGTGTGGGACAGGGAGTAGGACTGGGGTCTTACGGTCTGCTTCAAGAGTAAGCAAAAGTCATAGGGGGAACTTGTACCAAACTCCTGAGGTTCTCTGGCTTGGGGTTTAGTTGCAAAGTCTACCTGGAAGGTTCTCTTCTTTGAGATGAACAGAGCAATTCAGCTACCTCAATACCCCTGTTTCAGTGGTTGGTATTATGAAGCTGTGATTTTCAGCGGGTGATCTGCAGCTTTGGCTCAGAGTGGGAATGCCCCCAAAGGGAAATATATAGTGGCATATGGTATCCCAAGGATAGGTGACTGCACTAAATAGGGAAAGAGTATATGGAGATGGGACCCGCTGAAAAGCTTGCGTTATCAGACTAATCATTGGGCATAATTCCAATAAATGTGACCCAGTTTTAGTCCTAAATCTTGCCTCACAGATTTATGGGGATGGGTTCGCTGGCAATACTTTCTTCTCTGTGAAGCATTTACCAAAGTTCAGACCACATCTTGATTTAGATTTCATAGGTCCTCCAAAGAGACTGAGGGCAGATAAAATGTTTCAGGAAAGGTCACGTCAGTGGGTCACACTATTACCCTTGCTAACTGAGCAAAGAGACACCTTTCAAAGTGGTGTCCTCTTATAATTAGCAGGGGGAGAGCAATTGTGTCTTTTCAACCCAGCATGACATCTTTTCCAGTGGCTGTTGCTGGTGTCTCTTTATTTATTTATTTATTTATTTATTTATTTATTTATTTATTTATTTATTTATTTATTTATTTGAGATTGTGAGCCCTTTGGGGACAGGGAACCATGTATGGATTTATTTTATTGTGTAAACCACTCCTGTTGAAAAGCGGTATATAAATATTCTCAATAACAATAATTACATGATGAAAATGTAGATAAACTAATTATCAAAGGGGTTTATTTAACCTTGAAATCCAAATTTTCAAAATTTCTCTGTCATTTTACACCTGTCTCTCTGGTGACTGTTGAAGACAACTGGGTATTAAATATTTGGCTTCGACCACAAAACAAAGAGAGAGAGAGAGAGAGAGAGAGAGAGAGAGGGAGGTATTGTATCTCCATCATAACTGATTCAAAAGAGAGAGAGAGAGAGAGAGATTGTATCTCCATCTTGACTCATTCAATGTATCTGTCTAGGTCACCAGCATTGGGCACACTGAACTAAAAAACCAGTCAGCCATTACAGAATTCACACTGGTCGGTCTATCTGCTTCCCCTGGACTACAGACACTTCTCTTTGGGCTTTTCACATTTATCTATCTGATGGCCCTTGCTGGAAACATCCTTCTCATCCTTACAATATGCACTTGCAGGAAACTCCACACTCCCATGTACTTCCTGCTCATCAATTTGTCATTTGTGAATGTACTATCTATCTCAGTTACAACTCCCAAATGGCTGCAGACTCTCTTCACCCACAGGAAGACCATCACTTTTCAGGGCTGTATCACACAGATGTTTCTCTTCATACTGACACTGGTGACAGAACTTCTGCTTCTGACATTCATGGCTGTCGACCGCTATGCAGCAATCTGCTACCCTTTGCAGTACACGATGATCATGAGAAAGGAGGTGTGTGTAGCGATGGGAACGATTGTGTGGGTCGCTGGAATCGTGAATTCTGCAGTTCATGCTGGGCTTATGCTTCGGTTGTCCTTTTGCAACTCCAACATCATCAACCATTTCTTCTGTGATCTTCCTCCACTTTTAAAACTCTCCTGCACAGACACCAGCCTGAATGAAACTATGGCCTCTGTGGCAGACATAGTTTTTGCAGTATGTGGCTGTGGACTGACTCTAACATCGTACTGCTTTATCCTGAGAGCAATTTTTCAAATCCGTACTGCAGAAGGGAAGAGGAAAGCGTTTTCTACTTGTTCCTCTCATCTCATTGTAGTTAGTTTTTACTTCTCCTCTGTCATTTACACATATATGAGGCCCACCTCCGTCTACTCGCTAGACAGAGACAAGCTCATTTCTCTCCTTTATTCAGTGGTAACTCCAGTTGTTAATCCAGTCATATATTCTCTGAGAAACAAAGATGTGAAAGTGGCACTCAAGGCATTTACTATTAGGTTAACCCAGAGACCACAAGACTGATGGATAGAAATTTCTAGATAACTATTTTGAATAGTTAGGTGAAGCAATGGCACACCAATCCCTAAACTTACATCACAATCCTATTGGTCTAGTTCGGGACTCTCCAAATCTCGCTTAAGCCTTCCTCCTCCCCTCAATCCCCCTAGCCCCCACATCCTGAAACCAACCTACCCCGTTGCTGCCGTCCTTCAGAATGCAGCTTCTAAATTGTCCATGAATTCTTTTGGTGTGATTCAGAAGCAGCTTTTTCAAGTAACTGGCCCTGAGTCACAACAGGAGTTGGAGTTAGTGACATCCACGACTTGAGTCAACACAAAACATATAAAAACAGATTTTTGGGCTACTTGAGTCAATTCACCACAAGTTGTGTCCAACTCTGATAGCAGCTGCTGGAGCTTACCATAGGCCAAGTGGACAAATGTCCCCTTATCCCAAGGAGACCTCCAGTAGCAAAAAGTCCACTGTGGAATTCAGCAGAAGCCATGCCTGCGGCTCTGCATCACCACATGGGGATTGAGGGCCCAATCCTAAACTGGCACACTGGCTCAGCGCCAGCGTTCACTGTTGCAAATATACTGTAAGGCACATTTGTGTGGGGTTGTGCCAGCCCAACCAATTGGCACTGGAGCAGGCTCAGCGTGACCCTGTGCTGGGCTGGCACCAGGTGGAAGACAAAGGACCGCAACCCCAGAGCTTTGGGCGAGCGCCAGGTGGCAGGGAGGTAAGTCTTTGTGGGGGGAGATGGGAGAGGTTTTCCAGGGCAGGGTGTGGGCAGGGGGAAGACATGGTGGGGAGGGAATGGGATAATAGGGAGTGGGGCCAGCAGAGCCCTGCTCCGCCAGATTTGGAGCGTCACATCAGGCCTCCCGGCCCGACACAGAACCAGTGGGTATTAAATATTTGGCTTAAATAACCAGTGCAGAGTCAAGTAGCCCCACTGCGGGATTACTTTCCATACTCAGGGGAAGGAGATGAATGTCCCCTTCCCCCACGGAGCTACCACTGGCTGCCTGGCGTGCTCAGGTTGCTGCAGCAGCCATTTTGGTACCGTGGTAGCCCCATGCACCAAGCAGCTCAGGATTGGGCTTCATGAGAAATACTTCACTCACAGTTTTACAATTCTACACATTAGAGCAGTGTTATTCAAACTGTGAGGCGCGACTCCTTAAAGAGGCACCAGGAACTCAAAGGGGAGGCGCAGGATGTCCTCTCGCAGCAATGCAGTCACACCCCTGAGCAGAATATAAGCCCGTCTTCTGTGCTTTTTTTTAAAGCAGAAGAAACGGGAGTTGCTCGGCTGCCCCCTCCGAGAGTGGCTGCGAGAGTGGCTGCTGCCGCCCCACCCTCTTCTTCCTCCACTCCAAGGCTGCTGCCTTCTGTGTTCGCTGCATGTTGTTTCCAAAGCTCTTCGACTCCAACCCCCATCTGGCAAGTACCAAGCATGCTCAGCTTGCAGTCCTTGTCCTTGCTGACCATCAGAAAGAAACCCTCCTTGATCCTTGTCTGGTTGGTTCCTAGTTCCCAGCCTGGGATTGCTTCTCTTCAAAGTGAAATTTCTCTTTTCAACCCCCTCCCGCTTTCACTCCCCCTTTAAATCTCCAAACCTTCCCGCTTTCCTCCCCCTCCTCAAATAAAACACTTCCTATTTTACCAGTCACCAGGGGTCTTAAAGTTGTTTCCATGCAGCTGGCAAAGCAGGGGGGAGAGAGAGAGAAGCACACACTTTACTTGGCCAGAAGCAGAAAAAGAGGAAGTGTTTTTAAAGTGATTTATTAATCTTGTTGTTTGACTGAAGAGGAGAGGCTGTATTTTTAAAGTGATGAATCTTGCTATTTGAAGAGAATACTTATCAGCCATTGATGAAGTGATTGCCAGCCCAATCCTATTCACACTTTCCTGGGAGTAAGCCCCATTGACTCTAATGGGACTTTCTTCTGAGTAGGCATGCGTAGGATTGGGCTGTGCATCTCCTAGTATAGGAGACAAATCAGCTTTCTAACCAAACCCTTATCAGTTCTGATATATTTTCATGGTCTATTTTTGTTTTCCCCACCAGCTGCTGGAAAAATTAAATTAAATTAATAAAGGGTTCAATCCTATCCAAGGAGAATGGGAGAAATGACTAGTTGGATTGGGGTCCACCGGGGGTATGTGTGTGTAATGTTGGTCAGACTAGTTGCTCACAAAGTTCATTTGATAAAACAATTATACTGGTATGCTTACAAAGTAAAAAAAAAAAAAAGTCTTCCTGGACCAGACAAAATCTGCCTACTCCAGCATCCTGTCTCCAACAGTGATCAGCAGCTGATCATTTATAAAGCATGTATATTGCTGTGTATTAATAATATATTTTTAAGATCTGCATTTAATTAATGATATGATTAATATAATTAATATTAATATAGTTAATATTTCTGGCCACTTCCTGTTTAATGATGTCACTTCTAACCCTCAGGAACATGATGGGGAGTCATGGCTACCAGCCACAGGGGGTCAAGGGAGCCACAGACCGGAAAAGTTTGAGTACTGCTGCATTAGAGGGTCCTACTGCTTATGGAACTGCTTATGGAATAGAGGATTAAGGTGTGAGGGAACCCCTAAAATTTCGAGTGTTTGAACCCATTCAGAGCCCCGTTTGGGCCTTGCTGTGTGCATAAGCAGGGTGCTTGGCCAAAGTAGGCCCTATAGTCAGCTGCTTGGGTCAGCAAGATATTTTAGAAGATGCCCCTTGAATGCCTTTTGTGTCTACACAAAACAACATATATCACATATATCAGGCCCACCTCAGCCTACTCTCTGGACAATGATAAGTTAATGAGTCTCCTTTATGCAGTGGTGACTCCTGTGGTTAATCCAATGATATATTCTCTCAGAAACAAGGATGTGAAAGAGGCACTCAGGGCACTTATTGCTAGAGGGCAGCTGTTTCAGAGATTATGACTGATCAGTAGAAATGTCCAGGCCTCTCTTCTAAGTACATTTAACAGGGGAAAAAATAGTAGCATACTGTGCTGTGTGTGTTAGGAAGTGCTTCTATAACTTTGTATAAATCAGTGGCGCTCAAAGTTGCGACTTCTGCATGTCCAGAACAATCACCGTCCAACCACATCTGAGTGTTCTGCTTGGGCCCCACACAAAGTCCTCCTCATTCAAAGGACGGGGATGCTCTGGGAAGTTGTGTCTTCTGCCTGGCATCCCAGAAGGCCATGTAACAGGGCGTCTGGGCAGATACAACTTTAAAGACTGTCCCTGTCCTCCCCCTTTATTGTAAAAAAGACAATTTTTTAAAAAGAGAGAAATGATGATCTAAAGCAGGGGTGTCAAACTCGTTCCATACAGAGGGCCAAAATTAGCATTCATGATGTCTGCTGAGGGCTGGAAGTGACTTTCTTAAGCAGAAAGTGACATCATTAAGCAGATGATGGGCAGAAATAAGCACTTTTCTCTTGCATAAAAATTCATTAGCTACAAATGATGGAGGGAAAATCTTGCAAATGGTGGAGGGGAAATCTGTGCAAATTTTGTTCATATTTCCAAGATATGAGAGAACCCAATGATCATGGCGGGAGGGCCCAATTATAATGGGGGCTAGATAAATTGCTTCTGGGGGCCGCATTCAGCCTGCGGGTCTTATGTTTGACACCCCTGATCTAAAGCATATGTTAGGTGATGTTCTTTGCGATGTTTGAAGCATCTTTCTTCCTCTCCTTTCTCTAGCATTTCATTAGGGTACCACTTATGGTAAACTGGTTCTGATATTTTCCTAACAGGGGTTAGTGGCTGTTCATGAACTCAGAAATTAGACTGCTCATTCAGGAAAGGGAGAAGGGCATGGTTGTGTTGGTGACAGTGCCTCAAGTCAGGTGTCTCTGCCATATAGATGAATTAGCTTTCTTACTCCCTGCACATCTCTTAAATGTTAATAAAATTGTGTCTTGCCTTCAACTGACTTCATGTGTCTCACCTCTTATTTCTGGGAGTTGGTGCCACCAAGCATCTCTATCCCCTCCTGGCAGTACAAATAAGGGGACATAGCTAGCAAACTCCCACTGAAGGTGGCTTGTTGGGTTGCTCATTATGTCTTTGCTTGTGAAATTGAGGAATTGACTGACCTGACCTGACCTGACCTGACCTGACGTGTGTGAGGATATTGGGCAGCAGAGGTAAAACATATGAATCCTGCATGCATTTATTGTTGCATGTCAGAAGGGAAACAATGGAGGGGAACTGGGTGACACAGAAGTTGCAACAGAACCACAAATGTCCTAAAATATCAAAAATTTAGCCAACCAGTATATTGCAATGTTCCACAGTTTCTTTATATTTGCCATTCCTTCCACCTCATCTTTCTATTTTTCATTCACAGTCCTTGCACCCTCCTCTGCTTTAGGTTGAATATCTGCATCCTTATGGGTACAGCAGGCGGTGGAGGAAGGCAATTCCATTCACAAGAGTTGGCCCTTCCAGTTTCCCCCATCCTGTTCTTTTTATTGTTTCTCTTACTCATTCTGCGCTACATGCCTCACTTAAACACTGGCTTAACTAGGGAAATTTCTAAGATGAAAGCTGAAATGGGATAGCATTGGAGAAGAGCTCCATAGGTCCCCATTTAGAAGTCTCCCAGGGTGCAATTCAAAGCGTGCCCTAGGCCAGCACAAGTCCTTTGCGTTGTCCTTTGGGTAGCGCAAAAGTGCCAAAAGGCACTTCTGTGCCACCAAGGAAGGAGGTAGGCTTGCACAAAGATGTGCAGCAGCCTCTGGAGGCTGAATGCAGCCCTGCTGTGTCAGCAGACAGATAATTGCGCAACGGCCTGCCTCTGCCAGCACAGGGGTTTGGGGAATTTGGGAGGAGGGCGGAATGAGGGCATTGAGGGAGGGGGGAAGCAGGCAGGCCCATGGGCCAGCCAGGTCTGGGAGGGGGTGGTGCCAGGATCCTCTTTAGGTGGCACGGTTCTGAAAAGCCTCATTTGAGGCGGCTGCTGCATGACACAGGGTAAGGGGAACCAATTCCCCTTGCCACGGGTTGCACAGCAGCCAGCCCCACTGCTGTGCTGGATACAGCACAGGCCAGCTGGCCTGCCTGTTAAAGCGCAGGATAGGATTGAGCTGGCCTGCCTTGGCTGGTATGCGGGGTTGGGGAGTTTGGGAGGAGGGTGGAATGAGGGTGTTCCAGGGTAGGGGGAGGGTGGGCAACAGGTAGGCCTGTGGGCCGGCCAGGTTTGGGAGGGTATGGTGCCAGGATTCTCTTTAGGTGTTGCAGAATGGAGTACCCCCATTTGGGCTGCTGCTGCATGACACAGTAAGGGGAATTGATTCCCCTTGCCCCGGCTTGCGCTGCAGCCAGCCCCAATGCTGTGCTGGATACAGTACAGGCCAGCTGGCCTGCCTGTTAAAGCGCAGGATAGGATTGAGCTCCCTTTATATTTTCCCTGCATTTCAGTTCATGACATTTTGAGGAACTGGGCATAAAGACTCCTCACACCTATGTCCTTTGAATCTGTTGCTTTGACATTGCTACTGTTATTAACTGGAATAATGGGGATAGTATCTTGTGGTCACAGACCTGCTTCACTTATGTCTCACAGCACAACCCTATTCATTTCAAAGTAACTATGGCTGAATTCAATGGGGCTTACTCCCAGGTCAGTGTGTATAGGAACACAGCCTCACTCAACTTCCCAGTTCTGCTGCCATCGCCCCGCTTCCTGTAATGGTCACTGAGGGAATGCTGAGCTCTTCCCCTTCCCTCCTCTGGCCACTAGATTAGGAGGAGACATGAGGAGAGCTTGTTTCTCTCTCTTGATATCCATCACTTCCACTGCCTCATCTTCTATAGCCTGGTGGAGGGAATGCTGAGAGACCAGCAAAATATGGTGAGATCAAGTTCCATACTCACACCATTTGGTTCCCATACTCCCAAGGGGTATGGATACTCCCTGGTTAAGAATCCCTGCAATACAGCATAACCAAATAACACTATTTGCAAAAGTCCAACTGAACTCTCTTGCCCTTCACTTGAAGACCAAAATCTCTTGAATTACTTCCAGGCTGGAATTTTAAACCTATTTTCCAGGAAGCAAGCCCCAGTGATTACAATGGTATCTGACTCTAAGTAATCATGTAGAGGACCACATTACAAGTACCCAAATGCCAGAATTTAACCCAGTAAGCCATCTCTACATAGTTAAAGAAAATAATATCCCTAGCTACCAGATTTGCTCAATTTTCTTAGAACTAACTGCTTGGAGACAAAGATCCTCTGGTATATATAGTGGTATAATTTGAGGATAGGATTTTACCATTAGGGCTCATTCCAACCCAACTTTCCAGCCCTGGTGCAACTGTAATGCATTCTCGAGGTAAGAGAACAAATGTTCACACACCTTGAGGAGGCTTCTGTGACTGCCTCCCCACTACTGCATGCAGTGCATGCCCCATTGGCATCGCTACACCTGCACTGGAAAATTGGATAGGATTTGGCCCTTAGTGTGCTATAACACTATGTAGAAAATGTATTTTTTAAAAACAATCAATAAAATGGATTCATTAGATTCTAAAATCTAACATGTATCTGGGAAAAAAAAATCACCAATTTAATTATGTAAATAGGTCACACTCCGGTGATACCTCAATGGTATTTTCTCCCAGTAGAATCATTGTTTGTATAACAGATGATTTCAAAGCTGATGACTGCCTTGGTTCAGAAATGAGCCTGCCTACAAGAGGAACTGACTTCTTACCGCACACTGGACCAACAAAGCTCAGATTGGCTCTTGTATTTTCAAGTTACCAGATGCCAAACAAAATATAACTCAATGCCATAAGAACGAGGAAAGGTTCAAGCAAGAGTAGAAAACATGGGAATGAAGGTGAGTTCTTAATGCCATTACCTTCCTCTGCCCTGGCCCCCACCTGACTTCTACAAGACATGGGAACCCACAATTAGGGATTCACTGAATTTAACAAGGTTTTTTTAAATAAATAAATAAATACTGGGAATAAATATTTAAATTGAATGATCATTACAAAGATGAAGAAAAGTAGCTGGTGAGAAAAAAATGGGAAAATTACATTCCACGGCATTGTGGATTACTTCTAACTTTTAAACAGAAAAAGTTCACATAGCAGTTTTCAGTTCAAAATAAATAAAACTAAACAAACAAATGTCATTGTCTCAAAAAAGCTCACAGTCTGAGAGAGAGAGAGAGAGAGAGAGAGAGAGAGAGACTTACAAAATGGACACCATCCTGAGATGACTAAGGCTATTTGCTCTCTCCTTGTATATATGAGAAAATATATGTCAGTTAAGAATGTTCCAACCTGCGATGGACAGCATATATGACAGTTCCTTGGTGGTCTGCCCAAGAGCAACCACACTGAAATAAGCCCATCAAGAGTGCTCCAAAACCTCCAGATCGCTGCTCCTCACACACCTGAAAGGCATTCCCTGCTGTTCACTGGCTGCTACCCTTCTGCGGCTTGCTTAGGAGAAAGTGCGGGCTGCTCCATGGCTGGATATTGCCCCAGCAGGCATTGCAGGGGACCAACCAATGGGTTGGTAGCAAGCCATAAAGCCACTCATCAGCTGGCCCTGTACAATGCCTGCTGGGGTGATATCCAGCCTGTGGAGCAGCAAGTACTTTCAGGTACAAGCTGCTTTCAGTACAAGCAGCTGGGCAGTTTCAGAGTACTCTGGGTGGACTTATTTGGGTGCACTCAGTTTTGAAAGGCCATGGGGAGAGACCTCTGAGTGGCATTCCAAGCTGCTTCAACCATGTGGGAGCTTAGCCAGAGGCAGAGGCAACAAGAGAGGCTCTCAGGCACATCACCATGAGCAGGTAAGTACCTGTAGGTACTTGTTTGTAGAACAGCACTGTTTTTGATTATCTTCAGGGAACAAATCCCAAACATTAATTGGCATAGAACTGTATCTCTTTTCCAGTTAGCATGGTC
The DNA here is from genome assembly GCF_035046505.1 of Tiliqua scincoides. Taxonomy (NCBI): domain Eukaryota; kingdom Metazoa; phylum Chordata; class Lepidosauria; order Squamata; family Scincidae; genus Tiliqua; species Tiliqua scincoides. The sequence continues at coordinate 103,989,276 of NC_089825.1, read as the reverse complement.
AAGTTGTAGTTGACACCTTGCCAAATGATTCACTTATATGTATATAAATTTGGTGGACTTTCTAGAAAGGAGACTTTCCAGAAAGGTGAAATTGATTCAGGACAGATCTAATTCATGGTTCATAAACTGAGACTTAAGTGAGGTTATATATTTTGAAGCATATGGTCACTCTTGATAGGTACAGATAAATGTAAGAAATAGATTCTGAGGCGCCATCATTCCAACATAGTCAATGCCAAAATGTGTTATTAAATGATGAATTGCAGGGGCAATTAGTGATTTAGAGCCCAGTCCTATTCCTGTCTACTTAGAAGTAAGTTCCATTATAGTCAAAGGAGCTTACTCCCAAGAAAGTGTGGAGAGGATTGCAGCCTTAGGGATTTGCACAATGTTCTGAAACTTGTTTTATAGAAATTCATTTGGCATTTTTTGAAAATTCTCAGAGATATCATTTATTGGAAGTAAATTCTAATACTGAAATTCAGTGCCAAGTCTATTAATCAAAGATATCTGGTTGACCTCAACCAGAAGCCACCCAATTACTAGTGAGGACAACAGGTCCAAAATTATTCACTTTTGCCACAAAAGGCCTTTGAGTATGAATGCACAGGTTTGTGCTAGAGAAAGAAGCAGAAAGAGAGGGAAGTCATCTCTTTTAACAACAGACTCAATGTAACATGGATTATCTTGTCTAGATCACCAACACTATTCAAAACCAGTCTGTTATGGAATTCGTACTGGTTGGTCTAACAAGTTCTCCTGGACAACAGACGCTTCTCTTTGGGGTATTTGGCTTCATCTACGCTATGGCTCTAACTGGTAATTTCCTCCTCATCCTTGCCATTTGTACTAGCAGGAAACTCCACACTCCCATGTACTTCTTGCTCATCAATTTGTCCTTAGTGAATGTGTTATCTATCTCAGTTACTACTCCCAAAATGCTACAGACTCTTTTCACCCACAGAAGAGCCATCTCCTTTTATGGCTGCATCACACAGGCCTACCTCTTCATATGGGCACTGGTAACAGAACTTCTCATCCTCACGTTTATGGCTTTTGACCGCTATGCTGCTATCTGCCGCCCTCTGCAGTACGCAATGATCATGAGGAAGGAGGTGTGTGTTGGGATAGCTGCTAGCATGTGGGTTGTAGGAATGATCAACTCTGCAGTTCATACTGGTCTTCTACTTCAGCTATCCTTCTGCAACTCAAATATTATTAACCACTTCTTCTGTGATTTCCCTCCACTTTTGAAGCTCTCCTGCTCAGATACCAGCCTGAATGAGACTATGGCTAATCTGGCAGATGTGGTCTTCGCAGTTCTTACATGTGGGTTTACTCTGACATCTTATTTCTTTATCATGAGAACTATTTTTAGAATACGTTCCACGGAAGGGAAGAAGAAAGCTTTCTCAACGTGTTCCTCCCATCTCATTGTCGTCAGTTTTTACTTTTCCGCAGTTATCTACACATATATCAGGCCCACCTCAGCTTACTCTCTGGACAAAGACAAGCTGGTGTGTCTCCTTTATTCTGTGGTAACCCCTGTTGTTAATCCAATGATATATTCTCTCCGAAACAAAGATGTGAAAGACGCACTCAAGAAATTAACTGGGAGAGGTTAGCTGCTACGGAGATGGGAAGGCTGATCAATGGAAATGTCTGCGCCACTCTTCTCAATGTATTTCACAGGGGGGGGGGAAATGATGGCATACTGAATCATGCATGCTATGATGCGCTCCTCTAACGTTATATAAATAATAGTATTTCCTTTCAGAATATAGTGTTGTGTTCTTTGCACCTTTCATCTTCAGCACTAGGAGGTATCTGGTACAGAAAATAATATAACAGCAACACATGATGCTATATACAGTGATTTTCTACTTGCCAGAAAGTGAGCGTGAGTCAATGCATAAGGAATCCAAGGCAGGTATTAGGTGATGTCCCTTGTGATTGTTGAAGCGTCCTTACCCTCTCAGTGCCCAATTCTAAACTTATCCAGCGCCGACACTGAGGCCTAGCGCCAGCGCTGGGTGTATAAATGTGCCTTAAAGCATGTTTACGGTGCCAGGTGAGTAGGGAGCACTGGCACCGGGTCCGTGCCAGTCAGGCACCGGGCTCCATGCTGGCAAGAGGAGGGCACACTGTTGCTGGGGATAAGTGGAAACTCTGAGTGGTGGTGGAGTCTTTGGGGGTGGAGGGAGGGAGGAACGAGGGCCAGGGTAGGGTGGTGTGGGGGAAGAGGTTGGTGCCCCCAAGTATCTCTATACCCTCCTGGCAGAAGATGCAATTAAGGGGACATAACTAGCAAACCCCCCTCCCACTGACGTTTGCTTGTTGGGTTGCTCATTATATGTCTTTGCTTGTGAAACTGAGGAAGTGACTGACCTGACCTGTGTGAGGATATTGGGCAGAGGTAAAACAGATCAACCCTGGATACATTCACTGTTGCATGTCAGGAGGGAAACAATGGAGGGGAACTGGATGACACAGAAGTTGCAACAGACCCAAAAATGTCCTAAAATATCAAAAATGTAGCCAACCAATACATTGCAATGTTCCTCAACGTCTTTAAATTTGCCATCCCTTCCACCTCATTTTTCTATTTTTCTTTCACTGCCCTTGCACTCTCCTCTTCTTTAGGGTGAATATCTGCATCCTTCTGGTTTCAGCAGGTGATGGAGGAAGTAAACTCCATCCACAAGAGTTGGCCCTTCAAGTTTTCCCCATCCCTTTTATTGTTTCTCTTACTCACTCTGTCCTACTTGCCTCACTTAAACACTGACTCAGCTAGGAAAATTTCTAAGATGAAAGCTGAAATGGAGCAGCATTGGAGAAGAGCTCCATAGGTCCCCATTTATAAGTCTCCCAGGGCACAATCCAAAGTGCTCCCTAGGCCAGCGCAAGTCCTTTGTGTTGGCCTTCGGGTGTCACAAAAGTGCCATTAGGCACTTCTGCACCACTGGGAGAGGAGGTAAACTGGTGCAAAGATATGCACCAGCCTCTGGAGGCCAAATCCAGCCCTGGTGCATCAGTGGACAGAGAAGTGTGAGCTGGCCTGCCTCGGCTTGTATGGGGGTTTCGGGAGTTTGAGAGGAGGGTAAAATGAGGGTGTTTCAGGGTAGGGGGAGGGTGGGCAACAGGTAGGCCTGTGGGCCGGCCAGATTTGGGAGGGTATGGTGCCAGGGTTCTCTTTAGGTGTTGCAGAATGGAGTACCCCCATTTGGGCTGCTGCTGCATGACACAGTAAGGGGAATTTATTCCCCTTGCCCCGGGTTGCGCTGCAGCCAGCCCCAATGCTGTGCTGGATACAACACAGGCCAGCTGGCCTGCCTGTTAAAGCACAGGATAGGATTGAGCGCCCTTTATATTTTCCCTGCATTTCAGTTCATGACATTTTGAGGAACTGGGCATAAAGACTCCTCACACCTAAGTCCTTTGATTCTGTTGCTTTGACATTGCTACTGTTATTAACTGGAATAATGGGGATAGCATCTTGTGGTCACAGACCTGCTTCACTTATGTCTCACAGCACAACCCTATCCATTTCAAAGTAACTATGGCTGAATTCAATGGGGCTTACTCCCAGGTCAGTGTGTATAGGAACACAGCCTCACTCAACATCCCAGTCCTGCTGCCATCGCTGTGCTTCCTGTAATGGTCACTGAGGGAATGCTGAGCACTTCTCCTTCCCTCCTCTGGCCACTAGATTAGGAGGAGACATGAGGAGAGTTTGTTTCTCTCTCTTGATATCCATCACTGCCACTGCCTCATCTTCTAATGCCTGGTGGAGGGAATGCTGAGAGACTAGCAAAATATGGTGAGATCAAGTCCCATACTCACACCATTTGGTTCCCATACCCCCAAGGGGTATGGATACTCCCTGGTTAAGAATCCCTGTAATGCAGCATAACCAAATAACACTATTTGCAAAAGTCCAACTGAACTCTCTTGCCCTTCACTTGAAGACCAAAATCTCTTGGATTACTTTCAGGCTGGAATTTTAAACCTATTTTCCAGGAAGCAAGCCCCAGTGATTACAATGGTATCTGACTCTAAGTAATCATGTAGAGGACCACATTATAAGTACCCAAATGCCAGAATTTAACCCAGTAAGCCATCTCTACATAGTTAAAGAAAATAATATCCCTAGCTACCAGATTTGCTCAAATTTCTTAGAACTCACTGCTAGAGACAAAGATCCTCGGGTATATACGGTGGCATATTTTGAGGATAGGATTTCACCTTTAGGGCCCAATCCTATCCAATTTTCCAGGGCCAGCACAGTAGTGTCAGTGAGATGTGAGCTGAATCCTTTGGTGAGGAGGCAATCACAGTCACAGAACATTTGTTCCCTTACCTCTGGGCTGCATTGTGCCTGTACCAACACTGGAAAGTTGGCTAGGATTGGGCACTTGGTGTGCTATAACACGATGTAGAAAATGTATTTTTAAAAGACAATCAATAAAATGGATTCATTAGATTCTAAAATCTAACATGTATCTGGAAAAAAAAAATCACCAATTTAGGATGCAATCCTAACCCCTTGTGTCAGTGCTTTCCAGCACTGGCATAGCTGTGCCAATGGGATGTGTGCTGCATCCTGCAGCTGGGTGTCACTCACAGAGGCCTCCTCAAAGTAAAGGAATCTTTGATCCTTTACCTTGGAGCTGCACTGCCCTTATGTCAGTGCTGGAAAGCACTGACATAAGGGATTAGGATTGTGCCCTTAATTAAGTAAATAGGTCTCACTCCGGTGATACCTCAATGGTATTTTCTCCCAGTAGAATCATTGTTTGTATAACAGATGAGTTCAAAGCTGATGACTGCCTTGGTTCAGAAATGAGCCTGCCTACAAGAGGAACTGACTTCTTACCACACGCTGGACCGACAAAGCTCAGATCGGCTCTTGTATTTTCAAGTTACCAGATGCCAAACAAAATATAACTCAATGCCATAAGAATGAGGAAAGGTTCAAGCAAGAGTAGAAAACATGGGAATGAAGGTGAGTTCTGAATGCCATAACCTTCCTGTGCCCTGGCCCCCTCCTGACTTCTGCAAGACATGGGAACCCACAATTAGGGATTCACTGAATTTAACAAGCTTTTTTTAAATAAATAAATAAATAAATAAATAAATAAATAAATAAATAAATAAACTAATACTGGGAATAAATATTTAAATTGAATGATCATTACAAAGATGAAGAAAAGTAGCTGGTGAGAAAAAATGGGAAAATTACATTCCACGACATTGTGGATTATTTCTAACTTTTAAACAGAAAAACTTCACATAGCAGTTTTCAATTCAAAATAAATAAAACTAAACAAACTAATGTCATTTTCTCAAAAGAGCTCATAGCAAGCCATAAAACTACTCCTCAGCTGGCCCTGCACAATGCCTGCTGGGGCGATATCCAGTCCATGGAGCAGCCAGTACTTTCAGGTACTCAAGCAGCTGTGCAGATTCAGAGTACTCTGGGTGGACTTATTTGGCTACACTCAGTATTGAAAGGCCATGGGGAGCGACCTCTGAGTGGCATTCCAAGTTGTTTCCAAGAGAGAGAGACTTACAAAATGGACAGCATCCTGGGATGACTAACAGCCCAATCCTATGCATGTCTACTCAGAAGTAAGTCCCTTTAGAGTCAATGGGGCTTACTCCCAGGAAAGTCTGAATAGGACTGGGCTCTAAGGCTATTTGCTCTCTCCTTCTATACATGAGAAAATATATGTCAGTTAAGAATGTTCCAACCTGCGATGGACAGCATATATGACAGTTCCTTGGTGGTCTGCCCAAGAGCAACCAAACTGAAATAAGCCCACCAAGAATGCTCTGAAACCTTCCGACTGCTGCTCCTCACACACCTGAAAGGCATTCCCTGCTGTTCACTGGCTGCGGCTTGCATAGCAGAAAGTGCGGGCTGCTCCATGGGCTGGATATTGCCCCAGCAGGCATTGCATGGGGACAACTGATGGGTTGGTAGCAAGCCATAAAGCCACTCATCAGCTGGCCCTGTACAATGCCTGCTGGGGTGATATCCAGCCTGTGGAGCAGCAAGTACTTTCAGGTACAAGCAGCTTTCAGTACAAGCAGCTGTGCAATTTCGGAGTACTCTGGGTGGACATATTTGGGTGCACTCAGTTTTGAAAGGCCATGGGGAGAGACCTCTGAGTGGCATTCCAAGCTACTTCAACCATGCGGGAGCTTAGCCAGAGGCAGAGACAACAAGAGAGGCTCTCAGGCACGTCACTACATTGAGTATGAGACCATTGAGTATGAATTTACAGTTTTGTGCTAGAGAAAGAGGCAGAAAGACAGGGAAGTCATCTGTTTTAACAACAGACTCAATGTAACACGGATTATCTGTCTAGATCACCAACACTATTCAAAACCAGTCTGTTATGGAATTCGTACTGGTCGGTCTAACAAGTTCTCCTGGACAACAGACGCTTCTCTTTGGGGTATTTGGCTTCATCTACGCTATGGCTCTAACTGGTAATTTCCTCCTCATCCTTGCCATATGCACTTGCAAGAAACTCCACACTCCCATGTACTTCTTGCTCATCAATTTGTCCTTAGTGAATGTGTTATCTATCTCAGTTACTACTCCCAAAATGCTACAGACTCTTTTCACCCACAGAAGAGCCATCTCCTTTTATGGCTGCATCGCACAGACCTACCTCTTCATATGGGCACTGGTAACAGAACTTCTCATCCTCACGTTTATGGCTTTTGACCGCTATGCTGCTATCTGCCAACCTCTGCAGTACGCAATGATCATGAGGAAGGAGGTGTGTGTTGGGATAGCTGCTAGCCTGTGGGTTGTAGGAATGATCAATTCTGCAGTTCATGCTGGTCTTGTTCTTCAGCTGTCCTTCTGCAACTCGAATATTATTAACCACTTCTTCTGTGATCTCCCTCCACTTTTGAAGCTCTCCTGCTCAGATACCAGCCTGAATGAGACTATGGCTAATCTGGCAGACGTGGTCTTCGCAGTCCTTACATGTGGGTTTACTCTGACATCTTATTTCTTTATCATGAGAACTATTTTTAGAATACGTTCCACGGAAGGGAAGAAGAAAGCTTTCTCAACGTGTTCCTCCCACCTCATTGTTGTCAGTTTTTACTTTTCTACAGTTATCTACACATATATCAGGCCCACCTCAGCTTACTCTCTGGACAAAGACAAGCTCGTGTGTCTCCTTTATTCTGTGGTAACCCCTGTTGTTAATCCAATGATATATTCTCTCCGAAACAAAGATGTGAAAGACGCACTCAAGAAATTAACTGGGAGAGGTTAGCTGCTACGGAGATGGGAAGGCTGATCAATGGAAATGTCTGCACCACTCTTCTCAATGTATTTCACGGGGGGGGAAAAATGATGGCATACTGAATCATGCATGCTATGATGCGCTCCTCTAACATTATATAAATAATAGTATTTTACTTCAGAATATACTGTTGTGTTCTTTGCACCTTTCATCTTCAGCACTAGGAGGTATCTGGTACAGAAAATAAAATAGCAGCAACACATGATGCTATATACAGTGATTTTCTACTTGCCAGAAAGTGAGTGTGAGTCAATGCGCAAGGCATCCTAGGCATATATTAGGTTAGATGTGATCGTTGAAGAGTTCTTATCCCTCTCTTTTCCCCAGCTCTCTAGTGTTTCGCTCTTTAAGTTGAATTAGAGGGGTATCTGTTGTTTCCGAGAATACCTTCCTGGCACAGTAAATGTGCTCCTGCCCTTGGAGCCTGAACCGCCCAACTGAGAAAGAGAGGAGGATGTTGTGCTGGTGAAATTGTCTGAATGTAAGGTCATACCTACAGTTTAGATGAATTATGGGGCAATCCTATGTGCAGTAAGGCACATTGTGGCAGTGTAGACTACTATGTTGTGTTGGGGCCTGCGTTAGTCTGCTGCCGCCAGTAGATGGCCTGTGCCCTCTGGAGCAGGTTGGCTGTCCGTGGACCGACAGAAGGGTGGGGGAGGACAGAATGGGGCAGTTTGGGTAATGGGCTGGGAGCAGATGGGAAGGGGAGTATCAGGTAGGGAGGGGGTAGGGAGAGTGGCAGTGGCTACTGCCCTATCCTACCCCCGCCCCCTCCGTTGCCCGAGTTCCTGACCCAAGGCTGCTTGAGCTTGCTGGTACAAGCCCATGTAAACCCACAGCTGCTGGGGCTTATCCTGGGGCGAGGGGAGAAATGTCCTCTTACCTTGTGGAGACCTCCAGCAGCCTCTCTTCCTGCACTGGATGTAGCGAAGGCTGCACGGGCACCACTACATGACAGCACGGGACTAGCTGGGATTGGGCTGTTAGTTGAACATCTTCAGTGAACACTTTTAACCAATTCCAAATGTTCATTATCCACCAGTTGAGTTGCCCACTGCATATTTATTTCCTGTTAATAAAATTGGAGCTTGCCTTTAACCCACTTTCTGTGTCTCATCTCTTATTTCTTAACATGGGTACAGTCAAATGTCTATCTACTCTCCCAGTAGAAGACGCAGCTCAGGGAAGGAAGCTAACTTCCTCAGCACAAGAACTTGACTTGTGTGGGTGTAGTGGTTTGGGAGGTGGACTTTGACCTGGAAGATCCAGGTTCAAATCCCCCCTCAGCCATGAAGTTTCCTGGGTGACCTTGGGCCAGTCTCTCAGCCTCACCTACATCACAAGGTTGCTGGGAGGACAAAAAGAAGGGAGCAGCTGTGTACACCGCCCTGAGCTCTTTGGAGGAAGGGCAGTATAAGAATGTGGAAAATAAATAAGAAAATAAAAAATGGCCTGATCTGCATCAGGATATTGGGCAGGAACATAGATAGACCACCCCTGATAGCAAGAATGTACTGTTGCCTCTCGGTAAGAAACAAAGGAAGGAGATGCGGGTGACACAGAAGTCGGATACAGACCAGTAGTGGACCTCCCATTGAATGAATGGGGCAAATGCCCCAGGTGGAGCCTCATGCACCTCTTGGACCACTGAGAAACTTTTGAGGCTCCTGATGTGGTTGAAAACTGTGCTTCCAGTTTCCTGAAAGCACAGTTTAAGAGCCCAGGGAAGCTTCAGTAGGCTTCCCTGGCATGTCCTGGAGTTGTGCTCCAGGTAAGTGGGAGATGGCAGCTTCCTATGGGGGTGTGCCATCACGAACCTTTGTCCTGCGGCGTGGGGCAGGGGACGTCTGCCACTAATATAGACAAACAAATCTCCTAAACTCTCTAAATTATATCCCACCCATATAATGGAATGCTCCAAGTTGCAGAGCCTGGATGTTTCTGTCATCCCTCCCACCACATTGTCTTCTCTTTTCACCCAACCTGTCCCCCCACCCCAATTCTGCTTCTTGCCTTCTGCTAGTTACAGCAGATAGTGAAGAAAGACAATTTCAGTCCTAGGTCTGCGGTCAGTGATGATGTCTTATTACCGTCAAAGAAATATGTTCTTCTCCCAGCTTCCAGGCACTTTCCCCACTAACTGGGCAAAGAGGCACTTTTTCAAGTGGTGCTCCTTTTATAATTAAAAGGGGGAGAAGTTTCTGTTCCTATTCATCCCAGCACAGTATCTTTTCAGGAGACTGTTTGTTGGTGTTCTTTCTACATCTTTATAGACTGTGAGCCCTTTTGGGACAGGGAACCATTTAGTTACTTGATTTTCTCAGTAAACTGCTTTGTGAATTGTCTTGTTGAAAAGCAGTATATAAATATTTTTAAAAATAATGTATATACCTATACCCTGCCTTTTATTTTACTGTCTGCTTTGAGGGTCTTTTCTGGGTGGAAAACAGTTCATAAACGTTAGTATCCATCCAGAAGAGGAGCTAGGCATGGTAAGTATTAAGTATGTAAGTATTAAGCATGGCAGGCTCCTCAATGCACTGTGTAAGTAGCCCCTCCCCCTTGGCATCAGGGCCATTTGGGCAGTGATGGGAATGTACCATTGCTGCCCTGAGTGGCTCCAGTGTCGAGGGGGAGGGGCCGCTTACACTGTGCATTTTGAAGCATGCCGTATTTACCATGCCACCCCCCTCTAGCTCCGCTTCTGTTTCCATCAATTAAATAAATACATTCAGAAGTAAATGATGCAACCCGCTGAATTATTTCTGGCTGCTAGACATTCACAGCCCAAGCCTAATATGGACTAGCGCCAGCGCAGTTGCTGCTGTAGTGGCACCAGCCATCACACACGTGCCATAAAGGAGTTCCCACTGGGGCAGGTGCGTTCTGTTCTGAGGGCACAGAACAGAAGTAAGAATGGGTTGTTTTACACTTTGTTCAAGGAAGGAACATCCCTGCCCTTCTCCACAAGAACTAGAAGCATCTTATTGGTGCCTTATGTAAAAGGGCAGTGCCAAGACAGCTGATAGTTCAGCTTGCTTTAAGTCACTGCAGTGTGAGGTGCCTTTGAACCCTACCCACCTAATGAATTGTCTGAGGCTATCTGGTTGCCATGTGGTGCCAGGTAGGCATTTTTTTGCTCTTCATGTGATTGGTGTATGGTGAGCACTTTTTCACTTACCCCAAACTATTCTTAAAGTTTGGTGGTTTTATGGAGCCATATCATGCACATCAAAGTACAAGGATGTCAAACCCATGTCATGTAGAGGGCCAAAGTTAGCATTCATGATGCCTGCTGAAGGCCAAAAGTGACATCATTAAGCAGAAAGTGACATCGTTAAGCACGTGATGGCCAGAAATAAGCACTTCATTCTCCTGTAGAAACTCATTAGCTGCAAATGATGGTAGAGAAAAATGTGCAAATGTTGTTCATATTTTCAAGATATGAGAGAGCCCACTTATCACTCTGGGAGAGCCCAATTATACTGGATATATGGCTTCTGGGAGCTACTTTCAGCCTGTGGGTCTTATGTCTGACACCCCGTCATTAGACTTACTACTTTCACCTTTCTTATCAGAGTGCACAAGTAATCATTGATGAAAGACCACACAAAAATACTTTTGAGACAACTATGCACATAACCTCATGCGTATTATCATCATTGTCTTTTTTTTTCTTTTGCTCTTTATAAATTATTTTCCCACAATTAATATATTACCCTTTTGTTTCTTAAGAATGTGGAGAGCTAAAGGGTATAAGGCCAACGCTTGGCCCTGATACTAGTTGCTTGTTAATTTGACTTAAGAATAGAAATACTGATTATCTTTGAGAGGAGGAGGAGAAAAGAAGGCAATGAAAAACCTTCCTCCCATTCCGAGACACTTGTCTGTTATGATGATGTTCCAAGTTTTGATTTGATATAAGCCCATCTGGAAGTTCTGCCAACTGAAGCATAGCCTGCAAAGCTAACAGCCCAATCCTATGCCCTGGGGCTGCTGCGAGAAGCTGCAGCACCTAAATGATTGCCACTGCATCCTGTGGGGCTGGGGTGGCTGCCAGAATCTCCTTGGGATAAGGAACAAACCTGCTGAACTCCATGGCTGGCAAGGGGTGTCCTCAGATCTGCTCCCGCTATTTAGCAGGCACAGAACCTAGGAGGCCTAGGCTTGTGCTTTTAATTGTATAAATCCATGTGATAAGACTTAAGAATTACCGTATAATCATTTTGATTGAACAGTGTTGTGTTTGAACAGTCCCAGCTACCTGTTGCTGGCGATGATCGTGATCATCGCCAGCCACAGGTAGTTGGAACTGTTCAAATAAAACTCTCTATTAGGCCTGTTGTGATGCTCCTGTCTGCCCTCTGATGGTTCATTGGCTCCTGCCACTTCTACTGCTGATTCAGGACTTAGCATGGCCAAGTGAACACTCTTATGGATATAGGCCCTCAGTCATTGAGCAGGCTAAGCACATAGTCAAACATCTTTCATAACAATCTGAGGAATTGAAAAGTTTGTATAACTTGGGATTGCTTGCACTGTGCCCTCAGTCTCTGAAGACTGCATTGGAATTTGAAACATGTGCCCAGTGTTGAAATGGAAAATAATATCTTCTGCAAGACACTGAATCATCCTCACCTTCTGGGTGGTGCCACAATGTCCCAGGGGTACCATGGCTTTCTTAAGAAAGAAATATTTCTAAGTTTGCTTTGTTCAGAACCTGGGTGTGTCTGTGATAGGATCAAATGAATCATCACTAGCCATCAGACTTCAGCCATCAAGAAGGCAAGTGATCATGGTGTTTTCTAGATGTTATATGCCAAAACGTGGAAAAACCAGAACAAAAAACAACGGTGCCACAGAGAGGAAGGAAAAGGTCTGCAAGAACAACATCAACAAATAGGAATCAAGGTTGGTAATTTCATCTTCTTTCTCTTCCCCAGTTCCCTTTCTTCTTACATTGACAAGATCTGATTAGCACTTTGGAGTCTATTAAATATTGAATCTTTGTTGACCAAAACTAAAAATTTTAGTGAAACATTTATCTGAATCATCACTATAGGTTTGGAAGACAAGGCAGGATGAATTTGGCCCACAGACCACCAGTTCATTTAGAACTAATTTAGATGTTGGAATTAAATTTTGCATGTGGATCACAAAGCAACCTGCTGTGAAGGGAAGACCAGGAATAAATGTATGCATTTATGTGTGTGTTGGCTATAGGTCACTTCCCTGTCTCATTTTCCTCTCTCATTCTCATTTTCCATTGGTCGCTTCTCTGACCTTCATCTTTCTGGGTCTTTTTTTCAGCAAACACCTAAATACTCCATTTAAACTATTCTTTCGTTCTGCTCTCTCTATTTGATAGCCTCACACAACCTGCAAATTTCTGATTTCTTCAAAGAATGTCGAGTATTCATTTATTTTTCATATATTTATACCATCCTTCCTCCAAGGGGCTACATGGTCCCTTCTTCTGTCCTTACAACAACCCTATGAAGTAGATTGAGAAATCATGACTGGTCCAAGGTTAACAAGAAAACTTCATGGCTGACCAAGGATTTAAACCTGGATCTTCCAGGTGTAAGTCCAGCTCTGGAACCACTACTCCATTCTGGTTCTTTTCCATTTCACTGATGAATAAATGCAAATTGCCTATATAGGAAGCAATGGCTATGATTAGCCTTCTCAGTGGGCCATGACAATACTTCACTCACTTCAAATGGGGGAGCTAGTCTCTCCCACCAAAAACATCCCTAACCAACAGGATTGGTTTGTAGGATTGTAGCCTGCCTGTCATCTATTTGACTGCACACACAACAAGAAAAGAGAGAGGGTTGTCTGTCAATATGAGACTGCACAAGTTTTCCATTTCTGCTGGGTGAAGGTAGGATGTGGCTGGGGTTGCTTATTGGAGGGTCCGCTAGAGGGTCAAACACAAATGCTACAGCAGCCAGGCAAACAGGCAAGCGATGAGTGAAAGACACAAGAGACCTTTAAACTTACGGGATCTTTTGTGGGCTGAGCTCATCAAGAAACATTCTTTTATGGTGTGCTGGCCCTTTAATGCTCATCTACAGTCTTTAAACAAGTGCTGCTACTGTTGTGCTTCTCACTGAGTCTGTGACAGCTAGGTTAGCAGGCCAGTTGCTTCACTGGCAGAGCTCAGTGATTGAATTTGGTCAGGGAGTGGGTGAGGACATTAAGTTTGGAGACCCTTCTTTTGTGTGATTATTCCCAATCAGGAAACTCCCAGGCTGTGGCTATCTCTCCCAGGATCAAATGTGCTGTGCAAGCAAAGGTGCAGCTGCTCATGAAATTTTCCAAAGAGTAAGCAAGGCTTCCTTCAAGCCAGACTTCTAGGGTAGTGGAAGGGTGATTATTGTGATGAGTCAAGTGTGGGCTTCCTCAATGCCTATTGATTGGAGGAGACCTCTTGCCATCAGTTCAATATGTAAGTCATGGTACCAGCTTGTGTCATGCCCTCTTGGCAGGCATCAGCACTATGTATGAATTTATACATGCATTAAAAAATGCTTGTTGGGCAACATCAAGCAGGTACTGTAGATACTCACGGATAGTACCTGAAATTTTTGCCAAGTAATCAAGCTCAAATTATCACTTCACCTTATCTCCAGGTCAGTCAGAGGGCAGAGCCTTTCAACTCTGATCAGTTTTGTTTCTCAGCTCAGGCAGGCACCTCCTTAGTTGCTATAGTAATTTTCCTGGGACATTCCAGCCAAAGTTAACCTTTTATTCTCCTTCCTTCTGCTGCAGCCTGATTCTGCTTGGCAAATGTTTGCAAAGCAGGTCTGTTTTTTGAAACACCAGGATGGGACCCAGGCTACAATTCAGTGTACCATTACTTAAGAATAAGACCCATGGAAAGCAGTGGATCTACTTCTGAGTAAAAAGAGTTGCAGATATCTCATCTCTCTGCTGTAAATTGAATTGCACAGTCTCAGTTATGTGTTATGGGTTGTATGTTGTATGTAGAGTTTCTGGCTTAACACGCCAGGAACCTTAAAGGTGGAATTGATTCATGTTTCACCTGCAGTGGTTCCCAACCTTTTTCACTTGCATATCCCTTGGCAGCCTATTTCCATAAATTGTACCCTTCCTATTAGCAAAATGTTTGTAATTAATAATACAAGCCCTCATCTCCTCTATATGGAAAGCCCAGACTTAATGTTTTCTCTTTTTATCTGTTTGAAGAACAGAAGACTCTGCCTTTGCATGGTTTTGCACCAGAAATTCTGGGTGATTGATCACTTTCCATATTACGTTTCAGCTTTTTTTTTTTTACTGTGCTGGTTTTCAATCACTGGTGCATACATGAATTGAATTCTGGCAACTCCTGCGACGCCGCTGGAACCAACCGTATTGGCCTCTGCCTTTCCGTTGGACCATTTCAGTGATGTGGAGAGGGGGGATTTGCTGCATGGGTAACAGTCTATCCTCCATATCTACTCTACCCAGGCTTCGCGCACTGGAGAGGACACTCTGTTCCAGAACCACCATTCAGAGCGTGACACCATAGTCTTCCAAGACTGAAGGATGCCAACACACATGAATTGATGACCAAAAACTAGCTATTGCTGGGGCTTTCACAGCCAACTAGCTACCTCCCTTGCTGCCTTGCTGGTCCTTGCAAGGCATTCCTGTCTTGCAAGGCATATTGGAGCATGACCTGCCTTTTTCTACCATTATTCCATTCTTTTTCAAGTACCCCTAAAGGTCCTGTTGAGTGTCCCTGGGAGTACATGAATACCAGGTTGGGAACCACTGTTTTACTGTTATGTAGTTTACAGTGTACTTACTCTGATAGTGTTTACAAAAAGGTGATCTTATGATCTTTTACTATGTTTTTAATAAATTAGAGACTACAGTTCTTAGGTAACAATTAGTGGTAGGTTATTTTTCAGGATCTGGCCTGGGGTAAAATCAGACAAAACTATAGTCAGACACCCCCCTAAGTTTAACCCCTGACTTATCCGAGGGTCATAGAAAATTCCATGATTGTTGGCTCAAAACCTGCCCTCGGCTTATATGTGGGATCGACTTATAGTCGGGTGTCTGCAGTGGTTTGCTGCAGAGTCTTATGCTTATCTGCTCTGAAGTCAGTTCCATTGTGTTCAATGGGTCTTACTCCCAGGAAAATGTGTATAGGATTGCAGCCTGACTGAAACCACTGGTTAGCTTTATATAGAGAATGTCAAATGCCAGAAAAAGATTGAGATCATGGAATTCCTTTTGATTCTTGCATGGTAAAGGCAATCCCTTTTAAGAAAATGACAAAAATACAATTAACGGTAAACATAACCAAAGTGTTTGATAAGCCACAAAAATCAACAGTAATGTGGATGATGATGATATTTGTATTGTTCAGTTATTTGCTTATGCCCTCCTTTAATCATATAGCTGAATGTTGTGTGCTAATAGCCTGACTGATACTACTGGCAGGGAAGTGAGATGGAGAGAGGGAAGAGTAGAATCACATAAGTATTTATCAGAGTAACTGACTTGAAATAAATGTTTTTATCTGTCTAATTCACCAGCACTGGAATCACCAAAATGAAGAACCAGTTGACCATGATGGAACTTACACTGGTTGGTCTAACCAATTCCCCTGAACTACAGACATTTCTCTTTTGGCTGTTTGCATTAATCTATCTTATGGCATTAGTTGGAAACCTTCTCCTCATCTTTACCATATGTACTTGCAAGAAACTCCACACACCTATGTACTTCCTGCTCATCAACCTGTCCTTAGTGAATGTCTTCTCTATTTCAATTACCACTCCTAAACTTCTCCAGATTCTTCTAACCCACAGAAAGACCATCTCCTTTTATGGCTGCATCACACAAGTGTATTTCTTTATATGGGCTTTATCAACAGAACTTCTCATTCTTTCATTTATGGCTTTTGACCGTTATGCTGCAATCTGCCATCCTTTACAGTACACAATGATCATGAGGAAGGAGGTATGTGTTAAAACAGCAGCAGGACTGTGGGTTTCAGGAATGGTCCATTCTGCTTTCCAGACTGGATTTGTGCTTCAGTTGTCGTTCTGTAACTCTACGATCATCAACCATTACTACTGTGATCTTCTACCACTTGTAAAGCTCTCTTGCTCAGACACTAGCATGAGTGAGGGTATGACCTTTGTGGGAGATTCAGTCTTTGGGATTGGTAGCTGTGCATTCACATTAACGTCTTATTTGTTTATCCTGAGAGCTATCTTCAGAATCCGTTCCACTGAGGGGAAGAAGAAGGCTTTCTCAACATGTTCCTCGCATCTTGTGGTCGTCATTTTTTACTTTTCCACAGTTATCTACACTTATTTTAGGCCCAGTTCAGTCTCCTCCCTTGAGAGAGACAAAGTAATTTCTCTTTTTTATTCAGTGGTCACCCCAGTACTCAACCCAGTTATCTATTCCCTGAGAAACAAAGATGTGAAAGAAGCACTGAGGAAACTTTTTGGAAGTAGTAGGGTGCTTCAGAAATCATAAGGCTAATATTTAGAAATATCTAGAACTTTGCCTTAACAGCAACCAAGCAAATCAAACTCAGTTAAATGGCAAAGGGCCCAATCCTATCCAGCTTTCCAGCACCGATGCAGCCATGCCAATCGGGCATCCACCGAGGAGGTCCATCATGGGAGTGACACACTAGCCTCCTACACTGGGTGATGCCACTGTCACTATATGCTCAGACTGAAAATATGCAAGTTGAGAATTGTCTCAGTGGACACAAACGCTACTCACCCATCAGCACACAGTGCGCACAATTCGTATGACATTCACCATGTCAGTTAGCTAAGAAAGAAATGGGCATCCAATTGAATGTTTGTGCTCTGAGACTCCATTCTACATATAATGTAAAATACTGCAATTAGAAATTAGAAAGTTCCTAATTTTCAATTAGAAAAACAGCTGAAATTTAAAAAAACAAAAACATCAAACTCACAATTGCTCACAGACATAGGAATAAGGATAAAAAAATCAAAGTTAACAGTGATCCTGAACTTTATATTAAAGAATCATGAGTATATGAAAGGAGTTGTTGCTTTTTTCCATATGCTTCCAAAAACATGGGGAATAGCAAGTTGAGATGCTTGGCTTAACTTTTGTTCCATGTAAATAGTAAAGGCTGTATGCACTGTCCAATGTTATGCTAACATTACAAATCAGGCTCTCTACACCCTGTATATCAGACTTTGCCTTGGACTTTCAACTTGATATTGGACTGAAGACTGATGTGTCTAGGCAGAAATGCAACAGGTGAAATCTCTCAGCTTGAAGATACTCATAACTCAAACCTATCCCCTGCCCCTACCGGCGTAACTAGTGTGGTGTCGTGGAGGCTGTATTATGTAAGTTGCATTTGGGAAGGCTCCGCCGATGTGCTCCTTAGGCCTGCTGGTGGGGAAGCTGGAGGAAAAATCTGGAGGAAAAATCCATTACGGGTTACAAGTCATGAAGTGTATGTGCAACCTCCTGATTTTAGAAATGGGCTATGTCAGATGCAAAGGAGGGCACCAGGACGCAGGTCTCTTGTTATCTGCTCTGCTCCCTGGGGCATTTGGAGGGCCGCTGTGAGATACAGGAAGCTGGACTAGATGGACCTATGGCCTGATCCAGTGGGGCTGTTCTTCTGTTCTTATCTAACAGCTGACTAAGTCATACTCATGTGGCAAACAAAACAAAAGACAAAGAGATGAACATTTGTAACATAGTGGAGCTTGCTCCAGATATCAATCTGTGGGGTTATTTTTATGATGAAAGTACAGACATCCTTCATGAAATTGAATCTCCTACAGGAGATGGTTTAAACATGATCTTTTCTAGGATATACACAACCCATGAAGGTTTCACATATTTTAAGCACAACATCACAGTTCTTCTTTTACTAGGCAGTGTTCAACACAGACCCTGCTTGATAGCTTACAATGACTTGCTGACACAATGTGATTCAGGGGTTCAGAAGTCATGAGTTTTTGGCTCATTCTGGTGCAGAATGTGTCTTCATGCCTCTTAATATTACCTCAGTCTATGGTTACCATTCTTACTAAAAACCTACTGTTGTAAAATCCATTTGATGCAGCCTGGCCACCACTGCAGGCAGGGAGCAGCTTGATCTGTGCATCAGCAGATCAGGGAGACCTGTTGCTGCTGGTAAGTTGGCACAAAGGACTGGAGATAGGTAGGGGCAGAACAGGTTAGGAAGGGGTGGAAAGGGGAGTTGAGAGGGACAGAAAAGAGGGCGAATTTGGACCAGAAAGGGAGCAGGTCCAGCAATAGGAGCGCCTGTCAAATTCTTACCTTTTCCCAGCCTCAATTTCCCTCCTAGGTCCATGTGAATTCACACCAGCTATAGAACTGACACAGGTCCTAGTTGGCCCAGCAGCCCAGCACAGGCTTACTCTGAGGCAAGGCAACATTGTCGCTTATTCTGAGTAAGCCTCACAAGACCAAAACTCCTGGTGGGATACAGCAGGTGCCATGTTGGCGCCCCTTCATTACAGAATGGAAATTGGGACTGGGCTGACAGCCTGGTTTTTGCCATCCTGAATAGTTGGGTGTCACCTACAAACTTGGCCATCTCACTGTTTACCCCCTAACTTTAGATCTTTTATTAGGGCACAATCCGAAACAGGTCTACTCAGAAGTAAGTCCTATTTTGTTCAATGGGGCTTACTCTCAGGAAAGTGCAGTTAGGATTGCAGCCTGTACCAGATAAATAGCAAGGGTCTCCACAGAGATTCTTCAAGATCCTCATTTCTCACTTGCTACCACTCTAAACATTTATTTCGACCCACTGCTTCCAGTTCTTCAACCACTGACCTATTCATAAGAGAACTGGGTCTCATTTCAAAACTGCTACATCAATATAAACTCATTGAAGTGTGTGTGTGTTTTAATGACTTTACTTATTGTTATATATGTTACATTTTATTGTGTAACATTGTAACCCATATTGGGCATTTGTTCTGGCATGGGAAAAGCAGGATATAAATTTTTCAACAAATAGTAGTTGGCAACCTTCAGTTTCGAAAGACTATGGTATTGCGCTCTGAAAGGTGGTTCTGGAACAGCGTCTAGTGTGGCTGAAAAGGCCGATTCGGGAGTGTCAATCCCTTCCACACTGGGAGCAAGTGCAGTCTGTTCCTGGCCTGTCTCCCTGGCTATGGGCCTTCCTTCTTTGCCTCTTAGCCTCAGACTGTTGGCCAAGTGTCTCTTCAAACTGGGAAAGGCCATGTTGCACAGCCTGCCTCCAAGCGGGCCGCTCAGAGGCCAGGGTTTCCCACTTGTTGAGGTCCACTCCTAAGGCCTTCAGATCCTTCTTGCAGATGTCCTTGTATCGCAGCTGTGGTCTACCTGTAGGGCGCTTTCCTTGCACGAGTTCTCCATAGAGGAGATCCTTTGGGATCCGGCCATCATCCATTCTCACGACATGACCGAGCCAACGCAGGCGTCTCTGTTTCAGTAGTGCATACATGCTAGGGATTCCAGCACGTTCCAGGACTGTGTTGTTTGGAACTTTGTCCTGCCAGGTGATGCTGAGAATACGTCAGAGGCAGTGCATGTGGAAAGCATTCAGTTTCCTCTCCTGTTGTGAGTGAAGAGTCCATTACTGAACCCAGCAGCAGGGAAAGGGGCACCCACCATGAAAGTGAGTTGACTGGGTGGCAGAACAGGGAGGCAAGGAGACTGGGAGGGAGGAATGGTGGTGAGGGTGCAGTGGGATGGAATTGGAGAGGGTGGGAGGCATGGGGTGAGATGTGGTATAAGAACATAAGAACACCCCACTGGATCAGGCCATAGGCCCATCTAGTCCAGCTTCCTGTATCTCACAGCGGCCCACCAAATGCCCCAGGTTGCACACCAGATAACAAGAGACCTCATCCTGGTGCCCTCCCGTGCATCTGGCATTCTGACATAGCCCATTTCTAAAATCAGGAGGTTGCGCATACGCATCATGGCTTGTACCCCATAATGGATTTTTCCTCCAGAAACTTGTCCAATCCCCTTTTAAAGGCATCCAGGCTAGACGCCATCACCACATCCTGTGGCAAGGAGTTCCACAGACCAACCACAGATTGAGTAAAGAAATATTTTCTTTTGTCTGTTCTAACTCTCCCAACACTCAATTTTAGTGGATGTCCCCGGTTCTGGTGTTATGTGAGAGTGTAAAGAGCATCTCTCTATCCACTCTGTCCATCCCCTGCATAATTTTGTATGTCTCAATCATGTCCCCTCTCAGGCATCTCTTTTCTAGGCTGAAGAGGCCCAAACGCCGTAGCCTTTCCTCATAAGGAAGGTGCCCCAGCCCTGTAATCATCTTAGTCACTCTCTTTTGCACCTTTTCCATTTCCATTTCAATTTCCATTTGCACCACTCATTTCCATCAGTGGACATGGTTCAGAATAAGCTCACATGCAGCACTGTGGGTACATAAAACTTATAATTTGGAAATAGAAATTATAGTCTATAGTTTTCTGTTTTCTACAACTCCTTGAAATCCTTCCTGCATTCTGCTTGTTGTCCCTTGAGATGGCCCAGGAGTGCGGCAAACATACCATAAGTCATGTTTGCCCTTCCTTGTGAATTGGCTGGGCTGGCACAAGAATGTTTCCCAGCCTGTGGAGCCCAGATCTGGCCTCTGAGCTGATGGAGGATTAAGTTCGCACTGGTTCCTTAGGCTGGTACTGGGGTTTGGTGAAGGCAGGGGGAAAGCTTAACTGGGACGTTTTGGAGCAACGAAGGGTGGCTCGTGAGTGGGATTGCCCAGGAAGGGGGCGGTGTGGGACAAGGATACTGTAATGAGGCTGGATCCTAATCCCTGCCCCTGTCCCGGGTGGCCTTACAAGGGCTGCTAGTATTTGCACCAGCTATTTCACTTATACAAATACAAGTAGCCACATAGGTCTGATGGGGGCATTACTTGGGGTAAGGAGCCATAAGACTCCATGCTCCAAGTTGTGTCTCAGCCCGTAATTAACCTGCACTGGATACAGTGCAGGCCAGCTGGCCTGCCTATTCCAGCACATATTAGGATTGCAGTGCCCATGTTTATTGCTTTGGTAGGACAAACACAAAACATGCACAATCCTTTAAAAAGACAAAATCTATGGGTAAAAATGTAGCAGGTTTCCAGCATCTAAAATGTATCGGGGGGGGGGGAATCTAAACTCTTAAATGTAATAAACATCAAATCTTGCTAAAGTTTTTTCTCCCCAGTGGCCCCATCATACGTATAAAGATGTCATAGCTGGTGACTAGCTTGGCTCAGAAAAATGATTGTGCCTACAACAATCTCAGTCTAGTCCTTATGAGGACTCAGGCTGATGAAATAAAAATTTGTCTGGGCTTGTTCAGGTTGTTAGTTGCCAAAATCATTCCAGGCCCCAAGAAGGAAGGAAAATTCCAGCAAGAACTTAGCAGAAGAAAGAGCAATGCAGGTGAGTTTCTAATTTCATCATTTATCTCAATGTCCTCACATTTGCAAGGAGCTCCCTGTTTAGGTTCCTCTGCATTTGAAGAGATTTGTTGAAATAATGGTGGAGATAAATACTGAACTAGAGTGAACACTGTAGGACTGAGCAAAGAAACTGAGTAGTGAGCAAGCAAAGTGAGTAGTGAGTAGTGAGCAAAGTAAAGAAAGAAAGGAAGGAAGGAAGGAAGGAAGGAAGGAAGAAGAAAGAAAGAAAGAAAGAAAGAAAGAAAGAAAGAAAGAAAGAAAGAAAGAAAGAAAGAAAGAAAGAAAGAAAGAAAGAAACCTAATTCCATATGGTAGTGGGATATCTTTTTTAAAAAGGATAATTTTATTTCCTTTGCAGTGAAACTTTCATCAAAGTATCTGTTACAAATCTGATAAAAAAATTACTCCTTCCTGGATAAGGATACACTTTTAAAATCATTTAAAGTGACGGATTTCTTGTCGTTTGCAGGGGGAAGCAACTGGCTAAATTCAAGTTATATATTCAATATTGCGTGTATCCCCTGGCTGTTTGCTGCTACCCCCTCGTAATTTTATCATTACTATCATTATCATCATCATATTGTAAGTTATTTTTAGAGATAAAAACTTAGTTTTGAAATTTTATTTTCTGTGAAAACTGATTTGGGAACTTCTGTTGAAAAGCAGTATGATAATTAGATACAATGACAGGGAGGTAGGAAATATAAAATTGCTTCAAGATTGAAGCATAAAATTGTTTAAGATCAGTAGCATAGTTAATGAAGGGGCAGCCCAGTGCCAAGTGCAAAATGATGCTCCAGAAGTGACATCACACTCAGGCTTTTAAAATACTGAAACATGGGGCAGTGGCACAGCTAAGGCATCTGCTACCTGGGGTCAAAGAAGATTTTGTAGCCATCCTCCCCCCCCCCCCCCGGATGAAATCAAATTTAATTTATTAAGTAAAAAATAAGAAGTTTGGCCATAACTTTTGATAGAATACAGATATTCCAATGCAGTTTGTTTCATTGCATTCAGCATTAAATTACCTTTCCAAAGATATATGAAAGTATTATTTGTGCATACCAAGGTTTTTACAGTTTTGACCACTGGTGTCGAGCTCAGCTTGTTATTATTTTTTTATTAACAGTATTTATATACCGCTTTTCAACTAAAAGTTCACAAAGCGGTTTACAGAGAAAAATCAAATAACTAAATGGCTCCCTGTCCCAAAAGGGCTCACAATCTAAAAAGATGCAAATGAATACCAGCAGACAGCCACTAGAACAGACAGTGCTGGGGTGAGGTGGGCCAGTTACTCTCCCCCTGCTAAAAAAAGGAGCACCCACTTGAAAAAGTGCCCCCCTAAAGCGTGTTGCCTAGTGCAATTGCTACCCCCTGCACCACCTTCGCTACATCACTGCTTAAGATTACTTAAATCTTTTTTTAAGAAGACATGTATTTTCTTAGCAGTGAAACCTTTAGCAAAGTGCCTGTTATAAATGGATTAAAAAATTATCCCTGCTAATGTGATTAGGAGACACCTTTTTAGTGATGCTTTGTTCTTATTTAGAAGGTAGGAACAACTATCCCTATTTAACCCACTGTAATGTTCCATCTTATCCCCATGCTTTTTAACATCTACATGAAGCCTCTGGGAGAGGTCATCCGGGGGGTTTGGAGTGGGTTGCCATCAGTATGCTGATGACACCCAGCTTTATCTCTACTTTCCCCCTGATTCTGAGGAGGCGGCTGGGGTCCTGGATTGCTGTCTGGAGGCAGTTAGGGGCTGGATGTGGGCGAACAAGCTGAAATTAAATCCGGATAAGACAGAGGTGCTCTTCGTTCGGAAATCCACAGCTCGGGTGCTGGACTATCGTCCTGCTCTGAATGGGGTTGCACTCCCTCTGAAGGAGCAGGTTCGCAGCTTGGGGGTTCTCCTGGATCCACAGCTGCTCCTGGAGTCCCAGGTGGCGGCTGTGGCCAGGGGAGCCTTTGCTCAGCTTCGGCTGATTCGCCAGCTGCGACCGTACCTGAGCTGCGTGGACCTGGCCACAGTAACCCATGCCCTAGTGACATCTAGTTTAGATTATTGCAATGCGCTCTACGTGGGGCTGCCTTTGAAGGTCTGGAAATTACAACTAGTACAGAACGCAGCTGCTCGTGTGGTTGCTGGGGCTCGTCGGTTTGACTCTGTCAAGCCATTGCTTCAGCGGCTACACTTGCTGCCAGTTCTGTTCCGGGTCCAATTCAAGGTGCTAGTTTTGACTTTTAAAGCCCTTTACGGCTCGGGTCCGGGGTATTTGAGGGACCGTCTCCTTCCCTACAATCCTGCCCGTGCTCTTAGATCATCTGGGGGGGCCCTTTTGACTTTGCCTCCACTAAGAGATGTGAGAGGGGCAGTGGTCAGGAAGAGGGCCTTCTCGGTGGTGGCCCCCGAACTGTGGAATACCCTCCCCTTAGAATTGAGAACTGTTCCCTCATTGCTTAACATTTCGGCGTGGACTGAAGACCTTTTTATTTCAAAAAGCTTTTAATTGTTGACAGGCTGGCTGGCGTTCCTGCTTTTTTATATGAAAATCCATGGGGTTTGTTTTGTTTTTTGAGATTCTTAATTATTGTAAATTGTTTTAATGATTGTTTTTAAAATTGTATTTTAAATTGTAAGCCGCCTTGTGTGCGCTTTGGGCAAAAAGGCAAGGTATAAATATAATAATAATAATAATAATAATAATAATAATAATAATAATAATAAATAATGTGCTCTCTCCATTTTTTTTGCTAGTTTTTTTGATCACTTTGTTTTTTATTTTAAATACTTTCTGAGAAAGGAAAGCATTCATCATTTGTTTCATTTAATTCCGTTTGCTCTCAAAAAACAATTTGTGAGGTTACCCTGTACAAAAGTAGTATATCACCATCCTTATCTCTTATTTATTTTCTCATGGAAAAAATGTCTTCAAGACAGATCCAAGTTTTATTTTAAGATGGCTTCAAGACAGATCGACCAACTGATTTTAAGCCCGATCCTATGCATGTCTACTCAGAAGTAACTCTCACTGTAGTCAATGAGACTTACTCCCAGGTAAGTGTGGATAGGATTGCAGCCTTACTGCTTTTCCTTTTGAAAAGCAGCATACTAGCATCCTTATCTTTTCCTTTCATTTATTTTCCCATGAAAAACAATTTGGGGAACTTTTCCTGTTGAAAAGTAGTATATTGACGTGCTCTATGACAGCAATGTAGTAATAATTACTACAGCCAGGCGAAAAGGGAAGATAAAATGGCTTAAAGACAGGTCTGATTCAAAGTTCAGAGAGTGAGGCTGCAGTTGGGCTCTACAGTCATGCCTTGGCATCCACTGGGGTTTGGTTCTAGGACTCCCTGCTGATACCAAAAATGTGTTAAATAAAAGCATTTTTTTAAAAATGCGTCCCTTTACAACAGTAGTTTAAAAACAGCTTTACTTACTGTTGTAGAGAGTCCAGCTGACAGTGTTTCAGGGTGGTAGATGGTGGGGTAAGGTGGAGGGAGGGCAGAACTGGATGGAGGGAGTGCGCACTGCAGGGAGGATCAGGTCTGGGAGGTGGCAGGGACACCAGCAGGGTTTGCCACTGAATCCTATGCCACCTCTCAAACCTGTGTGGCCGACATGTGCTTCATCGGTTCTGCGCCTGCTAAACTGCGGGCTCAGTTCCAAGGAGACCCATTGCTGACCATGGTGCTCGCCACAAGGTAAGGGAACAATTACCGCAAGGAAACTCAGGTAACTGTCTTGGCCCAATTGGATGCAGTGGTAGCCATTTAGGTGCCCCTGTACTGCTGGGCACTGCCGGACCATAGGATTGGGCTGCCCATTCCATAAAAACACGATCTCCCTTCCCAAAAACAAAAGCATTTTCTTATCAAGGAAACATAAGTGTCTGCTGCAATGTGACTAAAATTTGTTTATGTGTATGGTGTAAAGAGGAAGCTTTCAAGTGGTGATTCTCTTTTATTTGGAAGACAAGGAACAAATGTTTTGTTTGTTTTGCTGGTGTTAGCAGCAACTGTTACCTTGCACATGCCCAATCTTGTCTGATCTTGGACACTAAGCAGCGTCAGGCCTGGTTAGTACTTGGATGGGAGACCGCCTGGGAATACCTGGTGCTGTAGGCTTGTACCTTAGTCTTTCGAGACTGAAGGTTGCCAACCATTTACTGGTGTTCCCCTTGACACTTCCTTTATTTTATTTTAAGCTTATTTGAGGAAGAAAACTCTTGTCTCTATCTTTTGTTTCATTTCTTTTGTGATACAATCACTTCTGTAATTTTTTTTTTTTCTGTTGAAACGTAGTGTACAAATGTACTTTAGTAAGAATAACAACTCAATCCTATGCAAGGCTGCATTGTTGGGCACAGGGATTTAATGACAGCAGAACAGCCTAGTGCTGATGTAAACTGGTTTGCAGAAGTTCATGCAGCGCACTGTTGATGGACATTTGGACATTCTGGAACTGCCACTGCAAATGGCAGAGATTTCAAAAGCACCCCAGTGGACTCCACTGTGCCTGAAAAGGTGGGCTGGCAGTAGAGGCAGGGAGTGCTAAGCAGAATGGGATGGGAGATGAGTAGAACCAGGCAGAGATTAAAAGCTCCATGGTTTTTTGTTGTTGTTGTTTTTGGGTGGGGGTCATGGCACCACCAATATCCCATGCATTCTTTGCAGGATTCATCCAAGTAGACCCATAGGAGCTCATGGTGTTGCAGGATAGGGTGAGGAAAACATGACATTGCTTCCATCTCCCATAATGTCATGGTGTCTGCTTTGCTGGATTCAGCACAAGCCTCCATGGTGCAGCTGCCTTGCCAGGGGAGAAAGGATAGAATTGGATTTTTAGGATAAAAATTGGGTGGATTTGCCAGCTAGGAGTCTGAAAATTGATTCAGCACAGATCTACTATTCCCCAAAATGAGTTTAAAATGAGAGAGAGAGAGAGAGAGAGAGAGAGAGAGAGAGAGAGAGAGAGAGAGAGAGAGTAGTGGAAGTGCTTTGTCATACTTGACA
This sequence comes from Tiliqua scincoides, assembly GCF_035046505.1. NCBI lineage: Eukaryota > Metazoa > Chordata > Lepidosauria > Squamata > Scincidae > Tiliqua > Tiliqua scincoides. The sequence continues at coordinate 103,962,429 of NC_089825.1, read as the reverse complement.
AAGAAAGGAAAATGGAAGAAATTGTTATTAAATGATGGAAATGCAGGTGAATTTAGGGCCCGATCCTATCAGTGAACTAGCACTGAACTAGCACTGGGCAGAGGACTGATGACCACAGCCCAGAGCTCCGGGTGGGTGCCAAGAGGCAGAGATGTAAGTTGGGGTGGGGGAGGTGTTCTGGGGCAGGGGGAAGACGTGGTGGGAGAGGGAGCGAGGCAGGAGGGGGCAGAGATTGTGACAGTCCCTGCCACTATATTCAATCCTCCCCTCCGAACCCAGAAGACCCAACAATGGTCTCCTTGAATCTGCGCCCACTCAATAGCTGGTGCAGATCCAGAGACCCATCGGGGCCACCTGTGGATTACGTGACGTAAGGAAGCATAAGCTCCTTTGCCCCACACTGCTTCCCGGCCCCATGGGATGCAGCAGTAGTCATTTTGGCACTGCCACAGCCCTGGGTGCTGGGAAGCACAGGTTTTGGTTACCTGCGATTTTAAGGGTGTGCAGTCTGGGACCTGTTTTTAGAAAAAGTAAAATAACTTTCATGGACAGTTCTCAGATCTCTCATCTGAGATTCATTTCAGAACTCACTTCTCTGAAATGTGGGTGATGATCTCCAATAATCAAAAGTTTTTGTTTGAAATCAAGGTTGAAAAACAGGTTAGAATTTTATGTAGTTTCTCACAGTCCTCTCAAATGAAGTCAACAGGTTAAGTTCTCACGTGCTAACTTTCTGACTTTTAACACAAATGTTTGCAAGTGTGTATCCATGTGAGTGAATGTTTGTGAGTATGTGTGTGTGTGAGAGAGAGAGAAAGAGAGGGTTTTTGTCTCCATGACTGACTCGAGGCAACACAATTTATCTATCTAGGTTACCCTCAATGGACACATGGAAATAAAGAACCAGTCAGTTAAGGAATTCATACTGCTTGGTCTCACCAGTTCTCCTGGACTACAGTCTCTCCTCTTTGGTGTATTTACCTTTGTGTATGCTACAGCCCTAACTGGGAACTTACTCCTCATCTTCCTCATATGCACTTGCAGGAAACTCCACACTCCCATGTATTTTCTTCTCATCAATTTGTCCTTAGTGAACGTCTTCTCTATCTCAGTTACAATCCCTAAATGGCTCCAGACTCTTTGGTCCCACAAAATGGCTATCTCGTTTTATGGCTGCGTCTCACAGATGTTTCTCTTTATTTGGGGGCTGATCACTGAACTGCTGATTCTCACCTTTATGGCTTTTGACCGTTATGCTGCTATCTGCCACCCTCTGCAGTACACAATGATCATGCGGAAGGAGTTTTGTGTCACAATCGCAGTGGCAGTGTGGGTTACTGGCATGATTCATTCCTCTGTCCACACTGGACTTCTGCTTCAGCTGTCCTTCTGCAACTCCAACATCATCAATCATTTCTTTTGTGATTTCCCCCCACTTTTAAAGCTCTCCTGCTCAGACACCAGCCTGAATGAGACTATGGCCAATGCGGCAGATGTAATCTTTGGGGTCTGCACTTGTGGGTTGACTTTAACTTCTTATTGTTTCATCCTAAGAGCTATATTCAGAATCCGCTCCTCTGAAGGGAAGAAAAAAGCTTTCTCAACGTGTTCCTCTCATCTCATCATTGTCAGTTTTTACTATTCTACAGTTATTTACACATATATCAGGCCCACCTCAGCCTACTCTCTAGACAAAGACAAGATGGTGTGTCTCCTTTATTCGGTGGTAACTCCAGTTGTCAATCCAATGATATATTCTCTGAGAAACAAGGATGTGAAAGAGGCACTCAAGACACTTACCTTGAAAGGTCATCTGCTAAAGAAACCTCGTTAATTTCAGAAAATCTTGCAGCTTACTATTCTGAAAACATTTGACAGAAATAAAGACATTGGCTACAGCAAACTGTTTGCTGATGTGCTATAAAAGATATTTTGCATGATGCATTTTGTGTTTTGGAATTAATTTGTGAAGTGCATTTTGAAATCATCCTATAACTTCAGAGAAATAATAGCATTTTCAGTCAGAATGTGTCCATGGGGTGTTGGGCAGCCCAATACTAACTTGTGCATGGCCTGCATTGTATCCAACACAGGTTAGGAGGTGGCTGGAAGTTCCCTTGAGGTAAGGAGATATTTTTTCCCTTACCTTGTGTCAAACCCCAATCTACTCCATGGGGCTTCTTGGATTGGCATCAGTTACTTAGCTGGAGTAAATCCAGGAATCTCCAACTACAGACAGGAGGGCTGGGATGTGGTTTCGGATAAGGAAAAGGATGCCTCCGCAGATCCCATCTCCCCCCAATCTGCCTCTGATCTGCCCACCCAGAAATGCCTCTCCCTGCCTCTATGCCACTCTCCCCATGCCACCTGGCATGAGCCTACCTGCTCTGTCCAGTGCTGCTCCTTGAGGTGATCCAGCACAGGCCTTTGAGTTAGTGCTGAAGGCTCAAGAGTAGTTGCAAACATATTTCACAGCACATTTGTGAGGATGGCTGCACCAGCTCAGGTAGTAGTTTTGATTGTGCACTGAACTGCACAAGGAACTACTTTGAGGTTAAGCCTGAGATGGTTGTTCCAACTTAGATAGCAATCCTAACCCTGCAGTGGTACAGCCGGGCCACATGGCCTGTGCTGTATCCAAAGCAGGGTAAGAGGCTGCTGGAGGTCACTTCAGGGTAAGGGGATGTTTTCCACTTACCCCATGTAGCTTCCCAGCCTGCCCTATGGGGCTACTTGGATCTACATTAGCTATTTAGCTGGCACAAATCTGAGCAGCCCACATAGGGCTCCAAGGCTCAGTAATGGGGGTAAGGATATGGCATGAACATAAGGACAGCCCCACTGGATCAGGCCATAGGCCCATCTAGTCCAGCTTCCTGTATCTCACAGCAGCCCACCAAATGCCCAGGGAGCACACCAGATAACAAGAGACCTCATCCTGGTGCCCTCCCTTGCATCTGGCATTCTGACATAGCCCATTTCTAAAACCAGGAAGTTGCACATACACATCATGGCTTGTAACCCGTAATGGATTTTTCCTCCAGAAGCTTGTCCAATCCCCTTTTAAAGGTGTCCAGGCCAGATGCCATCACCACATCCTGTGGCAAGGAGTTCCACAGACCAACCACACGCTGAGTAAAGAAATATTTTCTTTTGTCTGTCTTAACTTTCCCAACACTCAATTTTAGTGGATGTCCCCTGGTTCTGGTGTTATGTGAGAGTGTAAAGAGCATCTCTCTATCCACTCCATCCATCCCCTGCATAATTTTGTATGTCTCAATCATGTCCCCCCTCAGGCGTCTCTTTTCATGTGTTGCTGCCACCAATCTCACCCTCCTTCTGGGTCAAATTCTCCCCCACTCTACCCTTGCCCAAGCAGAAATGCCCTCTCACCACCCCAGAATGCGCTGCCACCCCCTGCTCCAGCCAGCACTGGGACTTGATCCAGCACAGGTGAGCCAGCATGGGCCTCTGCATCAGCCCAGCTGACTCCTGAGTCAGTGCAGGGGGCCTGGACTGGTGCAAGTTTAAGTTAGGATTGGGCTGCCCCTGGTTAAAGCAATGGTTAAAGATTCCTTAAACACGCATCTTAGTACATGCTCATGCATTTTCATGCCCAGTGCATACGTTCTAGGTAACTTGGTAACAAGCACATGCAACTTCAGGAGGTTTGCTCTTTGTGATGAAACATCAAAGTAGAGTATCTTGGGAGAGACAAACAAAGTCCATAAACGAGGACTTTTTCAATGAATGGACTTTGACGAAAATAAAGTATGGGCAATCAGGCTCATATGACACTAGTGGGTTCTTGAGATAGCTGAGATCCAAACCATACCAGATTTCAATGGTAAATCATTACTTTACTGCTTGAATTGAGCCTGGAAACAGATGTAACACCAGTGTAGCCCTCTCAAGAATGGCCCCCATCTGCAAACTGGCAGAGTTGGAAAATGTTTCTATAATGTTTCAAATCCCCACTGAGCACTGAAGCTTCCTGGGTGACCTTGGACAAGTCACTGTCTCTCAGTCTCACCTACCGCTCAGGGTTGCTGTGAGGACAAAAAGGAAGGAAGGCACCATATACACCACCCTAAACTCTTTGGAGGAAGGGTGCTATAAAAATGTGGACAAACAATAAATCAATGAAACGGGTAATACCTCACGAAGAATAGGAGAGTTTGCTGTAACTCCGCAACTACCTAAAATTAACGACTTGGTGAAACTGGCAATGTGGACCACACTTGCCCAACTCCAAAAACCTGCAAGAGTGACGTATCGAGGATTAGCAGAGTGCAGAGGCAATTAGCCATGACGTAATCTGCTGATGCTGAAACAGCAGCCAGCTTCACAACGGTCATTGGCCCTGCAACTGATGGGGAATGTGGGGAGAGTTAAATGGTTGGTATTAGGCTGAATCAGCAGGGAGTGGGGCAGGAAAGGGAAAGAGAGAGCGGAGAAGAGGAAAGAGAGAGGGAGGGAGGAAAGAGGACAGAAGAGCAAAGGGAGGACATGAGCTGGAGGGGGAAGGGAGGGGTGAGAAAAATGGGCAAAGGAAGAGGTCAAGGAGAGGAAAAACTGGGATGGAGGGGTTGTAGGCAGGAGGAAAGAGCAAGAGTTGGAGGCAAATGAGAAGAAGGAAAGTCCTCTTGGGCCCCGGGTGGAGAGATTTGCTCTTGGATAGCACAGACCCAAGCATAACACTGAGCCACTCATTCAGCACCCCTTTTCTTGTGTGGGCTGATGAGCATCAATGTGAGCCCAAGAAGTGGATGCAAAGGTGAAGTATGGTCTATCCCAACCCCTTTGATGTTGAGCTACACGCTTGGCAGGGAACGAGGAAAATGCAGAGTCATTTGCGGATTTAAAGAAGACCCTGACATGGTGATGGATTTTTATTTTATTTTAATGCTCCCCTCCCCACCTGCCTTTGCACATGAAGGGCAGTTTACAGTATCTTATTAAAAATCATACATACATAAGCAAGAGCATCAAATCAGCAGCATCAAAATTGACATCAGGATGGCGTAGAGGTAGGAGGAATGGCAACCAGGAGTATTAGAGGTATGTATTTAGCCTTTCCCAGAATTCTGAGAGGGAAGGAGCAAAATGAACCTTTTGTGGTAGGGAGTATCAATGGGAGGGGCCACCAGTGAAAAGGCTCTATCTTGTGTCCCAACAGAAAACAAATTGTGACCAGACACACAAGGGGGCTTGTCTAGCAGATCTGAGAACAGAAATGGACTCATGTGAAGGGAGGTATTGGTAGGTAACTTGGGCTACAATCCTATCCAAACTTTCCTGGGAGTAAGCCCCATTGACTATAATAGGACTTACTTCTGAGAAGACATGCATAGGATTCGGCTCTTGGCAGGTAACTTGGTCTCAAGCCCCTTAGGGTTTTATCAGCCCATTCCAAGCACCTGGTTAACGACAGCAAAATACAAAGGTCATACATGCAGCATGCTGTTGATAGCCATTTTTGGAACTCCCAGTGCAAATGGCAGAGTTGTTCGTTGCCAGCTGAAACTACCAGCTACCTGGAGGACTACAGATAAGCCAGTGGGCAGGTCAGATGTTGGGAGGAATGAGGTGGGGAGAGGAAGAAATTAGAGTGCTTCTGGGTGGGCAAGAGGCAGAATGGGGGAGGGAGGGATCCCTACAGCAGTGATTTGGGCTGGGATGCTAGCCGGATGCCTCTCCACTTGCCTGTTCCTTACTCTCTTCAGACTTATGCCAGCAATGTAGCTGTCATAGTTCTGACAAGGCCCACTTGGAAGTGGAGGCTTACCCTTGGTAAGGGAATGAAAGGTCTCTTACCTTGAGGAGGCCTCCATGACTCCTCCCCCACCAGAGGATGCATCTCATTGTCATGGCTGCATTGGAACTGGGGAAATTAGGATTGGGCCCTAAATGTCCTAGTCAGTAACTTGAATTACACTTAGAAACAGACTAGCAGCCAGTGCAGCTGGAACAGCAGAAGCAAGACATGACCGCAGTATCTCAACTCTGTTAATAGCTGTGGTCTATACCAGTCAAAGCTTCTGAAGACTCTTCCAGAGCAATGCCATTGCAGAAATCCAACCAAGAAGCGACCAAGGCATGAATAGTAGTAGCCAGATATGAATGACAGGCCAGTCCTAGGCAGAATTAGGCTGCTGGACGTGACTCTCTGTGACAGAGGAAGAGACTTCCGCTGTAGCAAAATGGCTGTTAACAGCATGCGGAGCACTCTGTCGGCAGCCATTTCGGAAGCTCTGCCACTTCTCCCTTCCATTACTGGACCTATCCAGAGCTGACAGAACACATAAGGTTGCAGAGAGGGGGTGGGGCGAGGAATGGGGCAAGGACGAGGTGGATCCCGCAGCAAAGGTGTGCACCAGATCATATCCTCCCCTTTGGGAGTATCCCTGCCTCCTTTCTCTCTTCGGACTTGCACCAGCTAAAGAGCTGGCACAGGTCTGAGGAGATTAATAAGATAACTCCCTTTTCCTCTCTGAAGTCTTCCAATCCACCCCCACTGCTGGATACAATATGAACTTTTTGCCAAGAAGGAGGGAGTGGAATAAGCAAGTGGCTCCCTGCATGCACTAATAACTTGCCAAGGCCACACCAGAAGTGGTAAGTCAGTAGTGGGGGCAGGTTGTGGGTGGGGAAGTTTAGGTATGGAGGACTTTCAGGGTGGGGGATGTCAGGGGCAGAGAAGGGGGCTGGAGGGGGTGGATCCTGGTGGCAGTGTACCCTTCCTGCCCCCCATTTCTCAGACCTACCTGCCCCTTTTCTTTCCTTGGACTTACTCAAGCTACATAGATGACATGGTCTAAGGAGATCCAAAAGCAGATCTTTTGGAGATCTTCATAATGGTAACTAAAAAATATTTTACTTTTTACCAGATGTTGGCCTTTTGGTTCCCCCCCCCCCCACACACACACACAATAGCATGCAGCATGTATTCTTTTGGCACTGCTGCAAGAGACAGCATAGCAGGGGATAGGATTGGACTGATAGTGTCCAAATGGGCCAATCTACACCTGTATTAAGGGCATGATAATGTCAAAGATGAATATTTGTTTTTTCAGACTTCTGTTGATTTCAGTGGGGGAGGGGGCAGGGTTAAGCTCAAAACTCTCTGGTTTTGTTTTTTTAAAAAAGTTGCCATGCTTATAACTTTGGATTATGTGCTTATCTCCTCTGTTTGTAAAAACTGACTTGAGTTGGAATTTGAAAATGTGCCAAGTGTTGAAACTAATTTTAAAAAAATCTCTTCAGCAAGCGAATGAGTAATCATCACTCTCCGAGTGATGCCTCAAAGGTCTTCCTCCCACTCTCTTAAAATCAAAGCTGATTGCTTGCTTTATTCAGAAAGTGGGTGTGTCTAGAAGAGGATCAAAGAATCATCACCATCCACCAGGCTGATGGAGGGCAACTACCTCTGCTGTTTTCCAAATGCCGTATGCCAAAACAGGAAAAAAAAGAATCCGCGCTGTAAAGAGTGAAGGAGCTGGAAAGGACAAACATCCAACAGGACTGAAGGTGTGTATTTAATTACATTTTCTATGCTTGTGCCAGCTCTCAAAAGTACAAGATATGGCAACTAACAGCCCAATCCTATCCAACTTTCCAGCACCGATGCAGCCACAGTGCAGCCCCAAGGTAACGGAACAAATGTTCCCTTACCTTAAAGAGGCCTCCAAGACTGCCTCCCTACCCATTCCTTGTTGGCATGGCTGCATTGGCTCTGGAAAGTTGGATAGGATTGGGCCCTAACTCTTTATTGTGAAGATGTGCGTTGATGAAACTAAAATTAAAGTTATTCCTTTATCTGAGTCATAATTATTCACTAGGAAAAACAGATAATGAAACATTAAAGAATAAAGACTAACACCATCTTTACTCTTTAGACCACGGGTCTCCAAAACCTGGCCCAGGGGCCAGGTGCGGCCCGCAGCGAGTCTCTATACAGCCCGCCGCCAGCTTCTTGTCCCCTCAACTGAACATGACCAGAACTGTGCTCTGATTGCATCTGGAGGGTGTTCTGAGGGCCAGAGCGGCTGAGTGAATGAGCTCACTCATTCATTTATTCATTCATCTAAGTTCCATCTCTAATTTATTTAAATTTTATATTGAAATTTGTTTCTGGCCCTCAGCACTGCGCCAGATATTTCATGCTGCCCTATGGCCAAAAGGTTTGGAGACCCCTGCTTTAGACTAGCGCAGTTCCATGAAGCTGTGGAATACCTCTATTTCTGATGACTTTTAAAAACTATTTCATTATTCCTATGAATTAATACTTTGGCAATCTTCCACATCTTCATGAACATGAAATTGCATGTTCATGCTTAAATGCAACACAATTTCAGGCAGAGGGAATTTGGCACAAACAAAAATGATTTATGGGGTAGGTTTGGCCTACAGGCCACCCATTCATAATTCCCAATTTAGGGCCCAATCCTATCCAACTTTCCAGTGCTGATTCAGACATGCCAATGGGGTGTGCTCTGCATTCTGCTGTGTGGGGGCAGACAGGGTGGCATCCTCAAAGTAAGAGGATGTCCGTTTCCTTGTCATGGGGCTGCATCAGCACTGGAAAGTTGGATAGGATTGGACCCTTAATCATTGAAAATAGTGACGCATGCCAGTAACTTTCCCCCATTCGGCACATGACAGCCTGACATGGAGCTTCCTGGACTCGTGCCGGTCGTTTGACAGGCACAGATCCAAGTAGCCACAATGTGTAGGCTAATACTTTACATGGGATAAGGGGAAAAATGTCCCCTTACCCTGATGAGACCTCCAGCCTGCTCCTTCTCAGTGCTGGATACAGCATAGGCTGCGCAGCACTGCTGCACAAGAACTGGATAGGATTGGGCTGTTTCTCTCCTTTGGGGCAGGAATAATAGCTGCCCATAGAAAACAATGGAGAAATTCAAGACTTGAGTATAGCTATGATAAGGTCGCTACAGTAGCCATTTTCCTATGCAAAAAGGTAGCAGGGGAGAGGGGAGCTCTTTCTCTTCAGAAGATGGTTGCAAGAGCTTAGCATTTTCTAATCTCTACATGCCATGAAAATCCTGTAAGCTTTTGAAAGCTCATAGGGCTGAGAGCTTTACTGTGGTGGTTGTGATTAAAAGATTTATTATGGCCTAATCCTAGCAAGGATTCTACATGCTTGTGCTGGTGGTCATTGGAAGGCCCACTGGAGCAGTTGAATTCAGTACAGGGCACCATCATTATCACTGACACAGGACCAAGTTGACCCGTTGAAGCTGCTGGGGCTTACCCAGGGACAAGTGTCTCCTTACCCTGAGGAAACCTCCAGCAGCCAAGTATCCCAATGCCAAACGCAGGATGCAGTGTAGTTCATGCTGGCACTGCTGCAACACTATGCTAGGATTTAGGTAGACTGGGCTGTTTAAAAAAGAAATTACAAACTTATCTCCTGCATACATTTGAAGTCTCATAAGTCCAAAGACATTCAACCACCTGAGTTTATCACTAGTACATATGGCTTTTTGGAAGTGTTTCCATTTCACTTCAGCTTTGCTTCTTCACACCAAAACCACTTAATGATTAAACCCCACCCCATCTCCCCAAACACTTGGATACTGCATTGAGAGTTGGAGAGCAGGTATCCCTCTTACTAATTCTGTTGTGAGTTTGGTAATTCTTTTTCCCCATAAACTTTAAAGCTGTGTGTACAGAACATCTTTGTAGAGAGACTAGAGAGAGTGTTATTTTTTAATTGCAAAGATGGCATTAACTTTGGTCTAGCTTACCTAGATAAATATACCAACGTAATAAGAAAAGAAAGTTCTCTCTCTCTCTCTCTCTCTCTCTCTCTCTCTCTCTGTGTGTGTGTGTGTGTGTGTGTGTGTGTGTGTGTGTGAGAGAGAGAGAGAGAGAGAGAGAGAGAGAGAGAGAACTGTTTTCCTCCTGTAAATCCTAATGTTTTGCAATGTGCTGTGCAACTTGAAAGGTCCCTGCTGTGGCTTCCTATGTAAGTTATCTCCACAGAGGTAGCTGTGTTAGCCTGTAGTAATGAAAAACAAGACAGGATAGCATCTTCAGTGTCCCTTCTTCCAATGCAACGGACCATTCCCTACTGAATCAAGGGCAGAGTGGATGCTACAAAACCTTTTGCTGTTACAAAAGGTGGAGATATACAGTGCCTGGCACATTAACAAATCCTTACAGCAGCCAATTCTGTTGGGTTTGCATGAGCATTACTGGACTGGGATGATTGGCAATACATTACCTATTTAAAGGCACATACACATGAATGTTTCATACATTTGAGGTCAGTTCTACAAAATGGTTAACCAGCTCTTTCGAAAGCTCACTGCTGAGACACTGTGACCTTGCCAAATATGAGGAAATATTTAATCAGACAGTCCTAAGCATTGTATTCATTTACCAAAGAATGTGGTTGAAAATGGGTCTTTTATTGAAGCCAGTTGGTAGCTTTTCAATAAACCCCATAAAATGTCAGAAAATATTAGTGCATCATGAGGCTCCTTTTTGATGTTTACAACCAGAGCATCATAAATACCACTCTTTCTAAATCAATGACAGAAACGTAGCTGAAGGGTGGTAATGGTGAAAGGTTGTTGAATGGCCATGAGAACCAACAGTAAATGTCCTTATTATCTGTAATTCTCAGCTGGCCTCCTTTCATGTCATAATTGAAGGCATCATGATGTTTACCACCCACAGAAAGGTGGGGAGGGATGGGGAGGGGAAATGGAATGAGCTAAGGATCAGTTTAACACGAATGATGTTCTGTCTAGGTCATCAGCACTGGACACACTGAAATGAAGAACCAATCAACCGTGATGGAGTTCATACTGGTAGGGCTAACCAATTCCCCTAAACTCCAGACACAACTCTTTTGGCTATTTTTACTCATCTATGCTATGGCCCTGTTTGGAAACTTACTTCTTGTCCTGGCCATATGTACTTACAAGAAACTCCACACCCCCATGTACTTCCTGCTCATCAATCTGTCTGTTGTAAATGTGTTCTCTATCTCAGTTACGACCCCCAAACTTCTCCAGATCCTTTTGACCCGCCGAAAGGCCATCTCCTTTTATGGCTGCATCGCGCAAGTGTTTTTCTTTATATGGGCTTTATCAACAGAACTTCTCATCCTTGCATTTATGGCTTTTGACCGCTATGCCGCCATCTGCCACCCTTTGCAGTACACAATGATCATGAGGAAGGAGGTGTGTGTCAAAACCGCAGCAGGACTGTGGACTGCAGGAATGGTTCACTCCGCTATTGAGATTATAATTGTGCTTCAGTTATCCTTCTGCAACTCCAACATCATCAACCATTACTACTGTGATCTTCTACCAGTTGTAAAGCTTTCCTGCACAGACAGTAGCATGAGTGTGAGAACGACCTTTGCAGGGGATACAATCTTTGGGATTGGGAGCTGTGCATTCACAGTAATGTCCTACTCGTTTATCCTGAGAGCTATCTGCAGAATCTGTTCCACTGAAGGCAAGAAGAAAGCTTTTTCAACGTGTTCCTCCCATATTATTGTACTAACTTTTTACTTTTCCACAGTTATCTACACATATTTTAGGTCTAGCTCTGCCTCCTCACTTGAGAGGGACAAAGTCATTTCTCTTTTTTTTTCAGTGATCACCCCAGTTCTCAACCCAGTTATCTATTCCCTGAGAAACAAAGATGTTATAGAAGCACTCAAAAAGCTAATGGGAAGAGCCAAAGTGCTTCAGAAGTCATAACAGTGACCTTCCCAAATATGTAGATCTATACAATAACTACTACAACAACAACAAAAATCAAAACTGGAGTTAGTTCACTGACAAAGGCTACAATCCTAACTACACTTTCCTGAGAGTAAGCACCATTGAACAAAATAGAACTTACTTCTGAGTAGACCTGGTTAGGATTGTGTCCAAAGGCTGCAATCCTATACATGCTCACCTCCATGGACCTGCATAGGATTGTGCTGAAAAATATAGGTAGCAGCAAAGTGGTGATTGTCAGTTGATGTGCAAGTACTGTACATTACAGGCTCTGGAGCATTAAATAAATTGAATGAGCATAGGGCCCTAGTTCTACACTGCAGCACTGCTGGGCCCCACCACCAGGTTAGATCGTCTATTCAACCTGCAGAGGTCCTCCTTCCTTCTCTCTCCTGCCAGCAGCTTCTCCAGCCATTACAGCAATACCTTGGTCCTCAGCAGGTCTTGGGGTTGGCAGCCAATCTCCAGTGTCTCCAGCAGTCTCTGTACCAGCAATACTCAGAAGTTCAGTCAGTTAGTCCATTGGTCAGTCAACAGGTTCAGTAGTTCATCAGCTAGTCCATTAGTTCCTCAGTCCATTAATCCATCAGTTTAACACTCGCTCACTCTTTCTTTCTCCAAGCTTTCCTCCTACTACCCACACCCCTTTTCCATCCTGCAGGTGCTGCTTTTAACCCCAGGGCCTTTCTGCCTCCGAGTGGCTGCAACTGTGTAGCACACTCACTGGAATCTAAGGCCCTGGTGTTAACCCCATGCTTGCCTGCCAGAGCAAGGGGCCACTGTTGACACCATACTCTATCTCCTTGAGGGATCTTGCACATTTCCATTACACCTATGTACTGCAATATCTCTTTGTGGCTGTGACTAATTGTACTATTACAGTATTTTTTAACGCCTTATGTGATTATCTTTGGCTTATATTCCAACAATGTCAGTCTTGACTAAACACTATTGTTATCAATGACATGAGTTTGACATGATTGACCAACAGCCCAATCATATCCCCCATTTTAGGACAGTGGGATAGCCTTCCACTGGCTTAAAAGGTCTAGGAACACGCACACAGAGCACACTGCAGCCTGTCCAGTTCAAGCAGCCACTATAAAGCTTCAGAGCTGCACCGCTGCAACCGCTGGACCACGTCAGTGCTCATGAGTTGGTGTGTGTGTGGGTGTTTCATGGGCAGGGAAGAAGAGGCAGGAAGCAGGGACCAGGCTGGAGGGAACTGGGCCAGAAGGTGCAAACCCACACACCATATCCTATCCCTCTCATTTTAGCTCACCTCCTTATAGAGCTGGCATAAGCCTGAGGAGACCCATATGTGGGCCCTGGAGGTAAGGAAACAAAAAAATCACTTGCCCTCTGATTGCTCCTCCCACCCCCACCATTGGAGGTAGCACACACATCAATGGTGTGGCTGCATCTGTGCCAATGGTGGGGGATAGCTTTCAGCTTTCATAACTCAATTGCAATGGGGCTTATTCATTACTACCTGTCTTTACAAACCCTATTTGTAAGTTACTGTGAGACTTCTTTGTATTAATTGGTATGTTAATCATTAAAACAATGTACTCCTCATTAAAACAACTTGTCAAATATAGTATAGTTAAAAAAAAACAACAAAACTTTTGCACAGCCGAAGAAGAGGAAAGGAGACTCTCTGAGGGGCAACTGGCCTACACCGTATCCAGCACAGGTTTTGAATGACCCAGGGTGCAACCCGGAGTAAGAGAATTTCAGTGCCCTTACCCCAAGCAATGCCACAGGCAGCCCGGTAGGGCTATTCAGATCTGTTCCTGCAATTTCGAAGGCACAAATTCAAGCAGCCTATGTACTCACCCTGTTCCCTCACCACTCCATGAACTGACCCAGCCTTCTCCTGAGTAGCTACAATGTGCTTTACATCATGTTCGTGACACTCAGGAGCCAGCACAAGGAACTTGGGCCAGCTTAGGGAAGCATTAGGATTGCGCTGAATTCAATAAAACTTACTGATACATAAATGTTATAATTATTCCTGTTCCTGTTATTGATTAGAAAGGAAAATATGTAATCAGTTTAATGGCATTACTGAGCAGTGTGCAACATAATCCTATCTTGTGCTGGAACAGGCAGGCCAGGAGGCCTGCGCTGTATCCAGCGCAAGATAGGGGCCCAAAGTGACTCAGATGGAGGTAAGGTGAAACTCTTCCTCTTACCCCTGGGGTAAGCCACTGCAGCCCCAATGGGTCTCTGTGGACTTGTGTCACCTCTGGAGGAGTGGAGTGGCCACTTTGCTCTCCTTGGGAATGGGGGCAAGAAACTGGCATATCTGCTGGGTCCCAACCCCACCTCCTCCTACCCACCCGCCCTCGCCCTTTGCCTGCCCTCCCCCCACCCCGGAACACCTCCCTCCCACCTCCTGATCTCAGCCGACGCAAGGCTCCCCTATGAAGTTGGTGCAGAGGCTGGATTAAACCTCCAATGGCCAGCACACATCCCTGCACTGGCCCAGCTGACTCCCGAGGAGGCACAAACATGCTTTACGGCACGTTTGTCACCCTCTTGGGCCGGTGTAAGGGACTTGCGCCAACCCCGGGAGCTCCTAGGATTGTGCCCTTAGTAACTAAACTAAGGGCACAATCCTGCCCTTCACTTGGGCTGGCACAACTCCCTTGCACCGGCCCAGGAGGGTTGCAAATGTACTGTAAGGCACGTTTGCACCTCCTCTGGAGTAAGCTGCATCGGTGCATGAAGGTGTATTGAAACATGGAGGCTGAATCCAGCCTCTGCGGCAGCTTCCGCACCAAGACTTGTGTCAGCCCAGCTGGGCAGATGCAAGCCTCTGGGGTGGGCAGTCTGGAGAGGCAGGAGGGAGGTGTTCCTGGGCGCAGGGAGGGCAGGCGGTGCATGGGAGGCGAGGCTGGGATCCAGCACATATGGTGGATCCCAACCCCTCTTCCTGAGGAGAATGGAGCCTCTTCAAGCTGCTCCAGTCTCCTCAGACTCGTGTCATCTCAGGAGGTGGTGCAAGTCTGAGGAGATTCATAGGGGAGAAGGCACCTTACCCAGAGGTAAGGGGAAATGTTTCCCCTTGCCTCTGGCTAAGCCACCTTGGGCCCTATCCTGTGCTGGATACAGTGCAAACCTCTTGGCTTGCCTGTTCCAGTTCAGGGTAGGATTGCGTCCTAAGTTCCTATTAATAAACAGTTCCTGTTTCAATACTGAGCAGTCATAATCCTTACTACTATAAACATAACATCACCATTATGTTTTCCCCCTAATGTTAACATGCAAATAGCTGGACGACAGTATATAATTTTAAGGTATATTATAAAAATTTTATTGGTTCGTGTGATTTTGACATACTTCTATAGTACTCAGAAATTCACACTATTTATACCATAAACTCATGCTCAGGCAGCTGAATCCTATTGGGCCACTTCACTGGTGGAACATGCATTCCACCAGTAGTGACAGCTGAAAAGCAGCTATAAAGCATGTTCTAGCAACACATTGAGTAGTGTGCTTCTGGGGTGCCATTGGGAAGGCAGTGAGGCTGCATGAGGGGTAGATCTACCAGCGGTGGCATGTGCTAGACTCTATCCCCTCTGGCAACAGCCTCCCCACCTCTGTTCTCACCTCGGACTTGTGCCACCAGAATCACTGGCGCAGGTCCAGAGAAACCAGTTGGTCATATTAGCATGTATCAGAGAGAGAAAATATCAGAGCCCTAGAATATGTGAATTCCCTTCCTGATGATATCTCTAAGGTCTTTCTCCCAGCGGCATCACCAACTGTATAAAGAAAGGTTTCAAAAATGGTTACTTGTGATCATCTGCAATCGGACAAATGAAACGTCAATTTGCTCTAGTGTTTTCCAGCTTCCAAATGTCATATCTGAAATAATTTAAAAGCATAAGGAGGAAAAATTCCAGCAAGAATAAAGCAAGGAAAAAAAAATAGGAATGAAGGTGAGTTATCCGACTCTTCATTTTCCTGTGCTCCAGTGTCATTTTTGCACCTGCAGGACCCAAGAACTAGCTAGCAGGGTTCTACAGAAGCTTCATCAGAAACTAAAACTGGAGATAAAACTTTTGTTTGAATCATCATCATAGAGCTGAACACAAGAATTAAGAGTGAGAAAAATTGAGGAAATTAAGATAGGAAGAGCAACTATTCCTATCCAACTTGGACTGTCTGCTATGTACTGTTTGCTTCTATTGCTTTTTCCTTCAAAATTGTCAGCTCATTTGAGACAGAAAACTATTTTTCTTTCATTTTATTTCTTTTGCTTTAGAAACGTCTTCATAATTTCTTTCTGTTTAAAAACTAGTTGAAACTACTACTTATTACTACTTTTATTACTGCTTTCTTTATTACTACTACTACTACTGGTTGGGCATCCCTTATCTGAAATGCTTGGGGACCCAATCCTATCCAATTTTCCAGTGCCAGTGCTGCTGTGCCAATGGGGTATGCACTGCAGTCACAGATGTCTCCTCAAGGTATGGGAACATTTGTTCCCTTATCTCAGGGCTGCATTGTGGCTGCACCTGTGCTGGAAAATTCAGTAGGACTGGGCCCTGGGACCAGAAATGTTTTGGATATCAGATTTTTCCAAATTTCAGAATACTTGCATATACACAATGAGAGATCTTGGGGATGGGGCCCAAATCTAAACACAAAATTCATTTACGTTTCATATACCCCCTAAACGCATAGCCTAAAAGTAATTTTATACAATATTTTTAATTTGTGCATAAATGCTCAACCTGCACTACGGGCCCAATCCTACCCAACTTTCCAGCACCGGTGCAGCCCATATCAATGCATATCAATGCCCATATCAATGCATATCAATGCAGCCCATACCAAATGTTCCCATACCTTGAGGAGGCCTCTGTGACTGCACCCCCAACACAGGAAGCAGTGCATACCCCATTGGCATAGCAGCACCAGGACTGGAAAATTGGATAGGATTGGGCCTGAATACTACTACTACTACTACTACTACTACTACTACTACTAATAATAATAATAATAATAACAACAACAACAACAACAATAACTACACTGAGGAATTTCAGCATCCAAATAGCTAAACATCTAGCACATAATACACCAGATTTCACTGTAGTGGGAAAAACGAGCTGGATTATAGATGTGGAAACACCTGGAGATGTGTGAATTGAGGAAAAAAAACATGAAAAAGTAACTAAGTACAAAGATCTTCAGATTGTGGTGGAATCACTCTGGCAAAGAAAAGGCAAAAACTGTAAAGATAGTAGTAGGTGCTTAAGGTCCATACTGGAAAAACTTGGGAAAACACATGAACGCCTTAAGTGTACATAAAATTACTACATATTATGAGCTAACAAAGGGTCTCATATTTAGAAAATGCCAGCCACCACCAGACAAACTGTGATTAACAGTAACAATAGGTAGGTGTGTCAAAACACACACCTATCTAAAACTGGAACCTAACATTGGAAAGGGAACCTAATATTGGTCAAACCAGCTCTGAGTCAGTCCACAAAGTGAGACTGAAATTGTGCTATATGTTGGAAGCACCTCCTCATTCCTAATAAGGAAAGGTAAATGTAAGTGGTTGTTAAATGATGAGGCTTTCACCAACATTTGCAACATAGTCAGTGGTACACGGTGTATTAATGTACGGCAATGTTGGCAAACTGAATAATGTAAAAGATGTGAAGATCCTTCTGGGACTTGTTTTCGAGAGATTTGTTTGTCTATGCTTAAGATTACTCAGACGTTTGTCTGTGGAAGGAATCCTGAAATTCATTTCAATTTCATTTTTCTGAAGTGCTGGTACCACTCCTGATAATCAAATGTATGGGCCACCAGGCGTTAACCACCTTTTTATTTTGGGGTGTATGTGTACATGTCTTCAGGAGATGATCCAGAATCCTGTTTCCTTGTGAGTTTGGGCAGATGAGTGAGAGAGGGAAGTTATCTGCCTTCATCATTGACTTAATGCAATATAATTTACCTGTCTAGGTCACCAACATGGGGCACTTTGAACTGAAGAACCACACAGTAAGGGACTTCATACTGGTTGGTCTGACCAATTCCACTGGATTACAGTCACTACTTTCTGGAATATTTACCTTTTTCTATGCCTTGGCCCTATGCGGAAATGTTCTCCTCATCATTGCTATATGCACTTGCAGGAAACTCCACACTCCTATGTACTTCCTGCTCATCAATTTGTCCATAGTCAACATAGTGACCATCTCAGCTACGACTCCCAAAATGCTCCAGGCTCATTTCACCCACAGAAAGACCATCTCGTTTTATGGCTGCATTACCCAGCTATTTCTCGTCTTGTGGTCAGTAGTAACTGAACTTCTGATTCTCACATTTATGGCTTTTGACCGCTACGCTGCTATCTGCCACCCTTTGCGGTACACAATGATCATGAGGAAAGAGGTGTGTGTTGGGATCGTGGCAGGAATGTGGGTTACTGGACTGGTGAATGCTGCAGTAAACACTAGACTGACACTGCAGCTGTCCTTCTGCAATTCCAACATCATCAGTCATTTCTTTTGTGATTTGCCCCCACTTTTAAAGCTCTCCTGCTCTGACACCAGCCTGAATGAGACAATGGCTGTTATAGCAGATGTGGTCTTTGTGATGTGCACTTGTGGACTAACCCTAACATCATATTGTTTTATCTTGAGAAGTATTTGTAGAATCCGTTCCACGGAAGGGAAGAAGAAAGCTTTCTCAACGTGTTCCTCCCATCTCACTGTGGTCACTTTTTACTTTTCCGCAATTATCTACACATATATCAGGCCCACCTCCGCTTACTCTGTGGACAAAGACAAGTTGGTG
The DNA here is from genome assembly GCF_035046505.1 of Tiliqua scincoides. Lineage (NCBI taxonomy): Eukaryota > Metazoa > Chordata > Lepidosauria > Squamata > Scincidae > Tiliqua > Tiliqua scincoides. The sequence continues at coordinate 103,943,821 of NC_089825.1, read as the reverse complement.
GGTCTCCTGTACGTGGTGGTAACCCCAGTGGTTAATCCAATAATATATTCGCTGAGAAATAAAGATGTGAAAGAAGCACTCAAGACAGTCATTGGGAGAGGTCGACTTGTCCAAAGACCACAAAGTTAAGCTATAAAAATGTCTAGATCATGGTTCTGAAACAGGAACTATTCAGTTGTTGGCTACAGCAAACTGATGAAAGTTGGTTGATGAACAGTAAGAGTTAGTTTATATGGTATCTTGTGCTTAGGATTTTTATTTATTTATTTATGTCCCACCTTTCCCAAGCCGAAGCAAATGCCCAAGGTAGCTTACAAAACTCCATAGTAGAGCACCAATAAGTTTTTATAATAATTTTTCTACAGGCAGCTTCTCTTTCAGATGCAATCTTTCATGGTGTGGTTCTCACACCTGGCATCAGGGTATGCCTTTGGAGTTTCCAGCAGCTGCAGTTTCAGGCTGGCTAAACTGTAAACAGAGTTCTCTTGGCTCTGTTGTCTCATGACAGCTTTTTTAGCTTTCAGTCTCCCATCCAAAATTCAACCAGGACAGCTCCTGCTTAGCATTCTTCAGGCATCTTTTCACTCAACCACTAGACCACACCTGCTGTGAATTAATTAACTAATTGTCAAATGTATACATCAGGGGTTCCAAAACTGGTGGGTAGTGACCCACCAGGGGATCTGGAAAAAGGCTATTCCCCCTTAAGGGCAGTGACCAAGAATTTGGCAGCAACACAGTTGCCAGGATCGCGCTGGATTTTTTCTAACTTACCTTGGGGTCACTATGGCTCTCCAGAGAGTCTGGGGAGCCTGCAACCCTCTCTGCAGCCCAAAGTAAAAAAGGGAAAAAAATTTATGGTTTTGCAGCAAAACTTCTGATTTCACATTGCTATCTCCTCTCCCTCCCCAACTGCCCATGGAAAGACTTACAGGGTTCTCTGAATAGGACGTTGAGAAACCCTGGCATGCATAATGTACCATGTGTGTTATGAAGTGCTCCTATAACATAGCATAAATAATAGCATTTTGGGGAACAAAATGTTCATGTCAGTGCAATCCAACTGAAGTCTTCCACCAGTGAAGCAATATAACTGGCATTAAGTCAAAGAAAAAAAGGAGGAACAGGGAAAGGGAATAGGGTTCTGGTGCATGGACTCCACTCTCTCCCTCTATCCACACCTGCCCTCACCCTCCCTGCCCACAACACACTTCCTCTGCTGTTTTAGTGGGAGTTGCTGAGCCTGGGCTCCAGGGAGGACATGGCTCTGATACCACCTCCACTGCTTTGTGGTGGTGGTGGCGGCTCAGAGTGGCCCAGTAGTGGTGCAATCCTTGTCCCATCACTAAGCCTTTTGCAACAGTTCAATGATCGTGGCTGTCCACTCTCCGCAATGCTGTCATGACAGGACCAGACACCTGAGCTGTACATAATTCTGTGTTTTTGTGATGAGTTGCTGACATTATCCTTTTTCATCTTTGGATAATTTCTTTAATACAGTTTGGATTTCCTGACACTTCCATAAGATCTAAGCTACAGTAGGTACATTAAATCCCAGAGAAAAGGAAAAGTTCCACTTCGGGACTTCCCATCCTAAGGTTTTGGTTTCATATTCAATGGTCATAATGTCTAGAGGCTATTACTTTCCCATGGGGTGGGGGCAATGTGGCTTCCCCATTGGGTGGGGGCAAATTTTCTTCATTTTCCTAATATATGGGATGTAAAGAGACAAAGCCTATGCATCCCTGGCAATTATCTACTATTCAAGTGGCATCACTACTCATCCGGTCCCTTACACAAAGTGTACTGTACCACTAAACACATAAGTGCATGTTTCAACATGGGTGATATGCATGGCAAACATTTATTAAAATTCCGTTGCTGCAAACCTTAACAGAAGGAATCCTGCAACTCAAGGAGTATAAGCATCCTTTAGATTATTGATAGTGCTTTTGTATTTATCAATTATCAATAAAACGTTTGCTTCTTCCATTGATTTGCTTATTACTTATTCTTAATCTAAAATAGCTATTGCCCTCTGGCAATAGAGGTATGTTCTTATGGAGGTAATAACCTTCCTAAAACAGGGGTCAGTAATTTTGCTTCCCCTTGGAGCCCACCTGTGAAACAAAGGACATTTTTTGCATTGGTGCTCTTGCTTCCACCCACTGGAATCTAGATGAGAAGCAGCCCAGTCCTCTCCAGGATTGGACTGCTGGGGGCAGGGCTTCACAGCAGTGGATGAGTCCCTGACAGTTGCCACACAATGCTCAATCAGCTTTTGTGAGGACTGCACCAACTCTAATGCCACCTGCCAGACCAGATAAGGCAGCAGTGGGCCTATATATGTATATGTATATGTATATGAGATGAGTGGGATGGCCAATATGCTCAGCTTCATCGCCTCAGATCAGATATAATGATCTATGAGTGGCTTAACTAATAGGCAGTTCAGTATTTTTCTAGAAAAATACTGAACATCAGGGGTTCCTATCGAAACTCACTCTCACAGTAGAGCCTGCAGAATGAGGAGGCATAACAATCCACTTTACTTTCCATACCAGGGACCAGGCAGGCTCAAGGTTAAACTGTATAAAGTTTTTTTAGAAGTCCAACAAAAGAAAAAGGGGATAACAAAGTCAAATGAACAAGAAGAGAAAATAAGAATTGAACTTGGTCAAAAAAGGGATGCAACCTGCAAATATACTAATCACCAGCAGATGGCAGTGAAGCACTGTGAAATCTCAGGCATGCATTGGAACTGAGAGCTGCTAACTTGAAGGAGTTTAGAATGGGCTTGACCTGCAAAGAGACAAGAGAAACCAGGAGGGCAGGAGGTCTGGTCTAGAGGGTTGAGCCTCCATTTGCTTGAATACAACATCCGAAGGTCGCCAGTTCGAGGCCACCGGCACTGTGCAACCTTGAAGAGCTGACAAGCTGAGCCGAGCTATTCCATCTGCTCTGAGTGTGGGAGGATGGAGGCCAGAATGTGCCACCAGATCAAGAATGAAACATCTGAATGTTGTGGTTTCTTGAAAGATAGAAACCTTCTTTCAAATTGTAAAAATCCCTATGGGGATTTAAAAATTGCCTGCCTATGTAAACTGCCTTGAATAAAGTCTAAGGAGAAATCTGAGGACCAGGAAAGGCGATATAGAAATACCTGAAAAAAACAAAACAAAACAAAAAAACCCTAAAATCAACATAAAATGTTAACCATTTTTTTCTACCTACACAGTTTCTATCTGATCTTACCAGAACCACCAGCTCTTTGCACTCATATCAACTGCTGGAACAAGAAGCATGGAGTTCCATCTGTTTGGGAGTTTTATCATTCTGAGGGAATGACATCATGTGTCTCTGATTGGAGGTGTACCAACCGCCTGGCCACTCTGCCCTATCTCCCTGAAACCAGCTGAAACAGTTTTGCTGATCATACCTGCTTCAAATCAAAATTTGCATTACCTGCCCTCCTCCTGTGGAGCAGCTGCTATAATTTGCAACCCAGCTCTGAATGACACAGATTGTGCTTTTGATATAAAATTACTTGAGGGTGTGATAGCTAATTTTGGAGGTTTCTTGCCTCATTAACATGCTTCATTGGTAGAATTTAACCATGGAGTTTGTCAAAACTCATTTTTTTTCCAGCATGACACAGATTTAAGAATGGTCATAAGGTAAAAATTTGATCTTCCAATAAGGTGAAGCTCTTTCATTACACTTTTGGAGAAGACAAAAGTCTGACCAAAGAGGGTGGTGATTGCCTAGTTTAGTGATCTTCAACTTTTTTCATGCCATGACCCCAATAAATAAATAAGGTGTGAAACTGGGGATCCACCACCAAACCCACCCCCCAGCAAGAAGAGTGTGTAGGATTATATCAAGAACTCAGTTTTGATAAGGTACTGACACAAGTGGATTGGATCCAAATCCTCCCTTGCACAGACTTTGAAAGGTTGTTGGGACCTCCCCCCCCCCCCCGAATTGCAGTTGCGCCACATAGGTTGAAGAACACTGGGTTAGTTTATCAAGAATGTAGCCTGTGGACCTAAGGTTCTTACCATCATTTTATGCAATAGTCACATTACTGGCTTGTTCTGTTACAATTCTCTTTGCTTTCCAGGAGCTGGGGATGTCCTACTTGGAAAATGAAACATTCCTTAGTATAGATCAGGGGTCTCTAAACTTTGCAGCCAAAGGGCTGCATCAAATATCCAGTACAGTGTTGAGGGCCAGAAAAAAAAATTAAATAACAAAATTTCAATAAATAAAATAGAGATGGAACTTAAATGAATGAATGAATGAATGAATGAATGAATGAATGGGTTCAAATGCCAAGGATTTCTTCAAGCACCAACACAGCCCAAGAAATAAAGCACACACTTAAATGGACCCCCATTCCCCCACCCCACAAGCATGGCTCTGGTTGTGTTTGGTCAACTGGGCCAGAGGCTCTCAGGGGATGAGAGGCTGGTCACGGGCCAGATAGGTGCCTGACTGCGGGTCGCATCTGGCCCCTGAGCCAAGGTTTGGAGACCCCTGGGATAGATGAACATGGGATATAATATGCCCACCAACAACACTGTATGGGAAAGCACTAGTACATGTATATCATGACCAATCTGTTTTTTCTCTCTAAGATTTATACTGCTCCTTCAAACTCTTTTCTGCACAACACTCTCTATATTAAAATTGTGGCACTGTGTCCAACTAACAGCCCAATCCAATCTAAAGCCCACACAGTGATGCAGCAGCACCAGCATTGGCTAAAGCTGCATCCCATGGGAGATGTTTGGCTGCTGGAGGTCTCCTCCGGGTAAGGGGACATTTGTCCCCTTGCCCTGGAGTTCACCATAGCAGCCGCAATGGGTCAATCCAGACCTGTGCCAGTGATATCGCTGGCGACGGTCCGTGATGATCCACGCAGGCAAATCAGGCCCGTGCCTGTGCTGCTAATTCCACCCCCCTCCTAGGCCCAATCTGCTAACCCTGCCCCATCCACCATCCCCTGCCCCATTCAGCCCTCTCTCTGCTCTCACCTGCGCTGTAACTTACCTGCTCCGGCAGGCCTCTGCTGCTCTGCTAGCACTAGCAGGAAGACTCTGACCTACCCACTGGCATGCCTCGGCTTGTGCTGCCTGTCATATACTTGGTCTCACTTCCAGGGTTTTGGGTGCTCAGAGTTGTTGGTTCTGAACCCTAGAGCCCTCAAAGATCCCTGTTCGGTAGTACTGCCACCACCCTGTAAGAGCCAGTGCCTCAGTCCAGGGAACCCGAGACCCTCTAGGCTTAACTATATCCCTTGTAGGTACTGAGCACTTTCTTTACTTAAAGTCTCAGTCCTCAAGTTACTAGTCCACAATGAGGATTTTTGGTAGCTTGCTGAACGGCTAGGCAGGATTCTGAACCTTTGTCCCCAACAGACAATGAACCAACATGGTAAAAGGATTTTTACTTTATTAAGTACATATGGTTACAAAAAGTTACAAAAGGCAGCAAATGCTAGAGGCATAAAAACTTCTAGGAAACATATCAGCATAAAACAACAAAGCTAACTGGCTAACTCTGTTATTCTCTATATCTCACCTGGGTCAGCTTCTTTTGTAGATTCTCAGGTCAGTTACCTAAGAGGCCACATGGTCCTGGTGGGGCAGGATGTGTACCCACCACCTATCTCACCATGAGACAAAGACCAAAAGACCCTGTCCTCTGGAAGTGGGGCTGGAAGCTCCCCTCTCAGCTCTTCCCTCCCCCCTGGAGATCTACAGCTGCTTTCCATCCTTGATGGGCGTCTTTCTGGCTGCCTAGGTGCTACATAATCACCTTCCATTGAGTTGTAAATTCTTAGCAGCTAGGACTGCAAGCCACTTCTGTGTTACTGTTTTAGCCTGGTTCAGGCTTTACATGTTACTAGGCCTAAACTGTACATATTCATGACACTGCCGAAAAGCTCTTTATGACACTTTAGTGGCATTGTGAGCCAGTGGAATGAGAGTTCTGTTAGCAGAGCCCGTCAGAAGGATTGGGCAGTAAATGTCTTACAATGTACTGTAGAAAACACATTAAAAATTAACAAAGTTTTTTGAACAGACAATCAATAAAACAGATAAAATATCAGGATTAAAGAAATCTAGCATGTATGTGGGGGGGGGAATCACAATCTGGGACTCTATTAATCCCCTTCCTAGTGATGCCTCAAAGGTCTTTCTCCCAGTGGTATCACCATTTGTATAAAGGAAGAGTTCGATAGTGCTAACTGGCTCAGTTCAGGGGGGAAAATGAGGGTGCCATTAACAGGATCAGACAAATGACCATCAGTTGTCAGATAACAGGAGGAAAGATTCTAGCAAGTAAAAACCACAACAAATAGGAATGAAGGTGAGTTATTCATTTGCTCACAGGCTTCTGCTCCAGCTTCCTCCTTATACCTGAGAGCCAGGCTTGTGTAGTAGTTTTGGAATCTGACTTACAGCCCAAAACTATGCATGTCTACTCAGAAGTAAGTCCCATTATAGACAACAGGGCTTACCCTCCAGTAAGTCTAGATAGGATTGCAGCCTCAGACTTGGAAGATCCAAGTTCAAATCCCCTCTCAGTCATGAAGCTTCTTGGGTGACGTTGGGCCAGTTACCATCTCTCCGCCTCACCTTCCTCCCAGGGTTGGTGTGAGCTCAAAAGGAAGGACGGAGCCATATACACACCCCTGAGCTCCCTGGAAAAAGGGGGCTATAAAAATTTGAAAAAAAAAGAGCTAGCAAGTTGTTTTCCACCAACTTATAACTTTTCTTTGTATCTCCATAATAGACCTGAAGACAATAATTTTCCTTACTTTGGGGTGTGTGTGTGTGCGTGTGTGTGTGAGAGAGAAAGAAAGAGAGAGAGTCCCCCCGCATGTGTCCCCACATGTGTGTGTGTGTGTGTGTGTGTCCCCGTGCCCACATGCACGAGTGAGAGAGAAGAAATCTATCTTCATCATTGACTCATTGCAACAAAATTTATTTCTATAGGTCACCAGCCCTGAACACATTGAAACAAGGAATGAGTCAGTTAGGGAATTCATACTGATTGGTCTCACTAGTTCTCCCAGACTACAATCATTTCTCTCTGGAGTATTTCCTTTGGTCTATGCTATAGCCCTAGCTGGAAACTTGCTTCTCATCCTTGCGATATGCACTTGCAGGAAACTCCACACTCCCATGTACTTCCTGCTCATCAATTTGTCCTTAGTGAATGTGGTGACCATCACAGTTACAGTTCCCAAAATGCTCCAGACTCTTTTCACCCACCAAAAGACCATTTCGTTTTATGGCTGCATCGCACAGATGTTTCTCATCTTGTGGTCGCTGGTGACGGAACTTCTGATTCTCACCTTTATGGCTTTTGACCGCTATGCTGCAATCTGTCACCCTCTGCGGTACAAAATGATCATGAGGAAAGGGGTGTGTGTTGGGATAGCAATGGGAGTGTGGATTACTGGTCTGGTGAATTCTGTGCTTCAAACCGGTGTTATGCTTCAGGTGTCTTTCTGCAACTCCAATATCATCAACCATTTCTTCTGTGATTTCCCCCCACTTTTAAAGCTTTCCTGCTCAGGCACCAGCCTGAATGAGGCTATGGTTTTTATGGCAGATGTGCTCTTTGCATTCTGTAGCTGTGGATTTACTGTAATGTCGTATTGTTTTATCCTGAGAAGTATTTTCAGAATCCGTTCTACTGAAGGGAAGAAGAAAGCTTTTTCCACCTGTTCATCCCATCTCATTGTTGTCAGTTTTTACTTTTCCACAATTATCTACACATATACCAGGCCCACCTCGGCATACTCCTTGGGCAAAGACAAGTGGGTGAGTCTCCTTTATGTGGTGGTGACCCCATTGGTTAATCCAATGATATATTCTCTCAGAAACAAAGATGTAAAAGATACACTCAAGACAATATTTGGGGGAGGCTGGCTGCTCTGAAGACCACAGGTTTAAGCTCTAAAAGCTTCTAGGTCACTGTTTTCAAATACAAACCGACAAACCCAACCAAAATAAAAATGGCTTCAGCAAACCCATGGGAGTCTGTCACTATGCAGTGAGAATCACTATACATAATACATGCTGTGCTTTGAAATTAATTTATGGATTATCAAATGCAAGCATACTGTTCTTGTGTTTTATTAAGTGCTCCTAGCATTTTTATGTGGAGTATGTATATATGGTGTTGAACCTTCAACACGGGGAGACTTTCCACTTCAGCACTGGGAACAGAAAGTCATGTAGTTGTATGGACTTGGCTCTATAAACAATCATTTCGCCCTTACTTCAAAGAGCCCATCATTGAATGCACAAGTAATCTAAGGGCCCAGTCCTATGGTCTGCTGCTGCCACATGGCACAGTGGCACCAAAAAGAATGCAGCTGTATCCTGTAGGGCCACAGCAGCAGCTGGAGGTCTTTTGGGGGTAAGATAACATTGGTTTCCTTACCCCATGTGGAGCCCTGGAGGCCCTGATGGGTCTACTCGGAGCTGCATCAGCTATTTAGCAGGCACAGAACCGGAGACCCATGTCATGCTCCAAGGCTCGGGAGGGGGGTAGGATTCGGTGGCACCTCTGCCACTGCCCCCATCTCCCCCTCCTGGGCCTAAACCACCCTCTGGCCCACCCTCTCCCACCCAGTTTCACCCATCCACACCTGCCCCTCCCCCAACTCTGAACGCCTTCTGCTCAGTGGAATTTTTACCACCTACTTCTGCTACACCCACCTGGATCACTATGTAAACTGTTATACAGCCCAATCTGAACTAAATCTTTGTGCAGCAATGCAGTGGCACTAGTGCAGCTTCAGCTGTATCCCACAGGGGATTTTTGCCTGCTGGAGGTCTCCTTGTTGTTATTCCCTTGCCCTGGGGTAACCCGATCATGGGTCAACTCAGGTCTGAGCCAGCTCTATAGCAGACACAAGTCCACGTTGATGTGGGAAAGGTGATCAGACCCATGAAGTGGGTCAAGATTTGATGTGTGCTGACACCACTGGAACTGCCCCATTCTGGGCCTGATCCACCCTCCTTCCCGCCCTGTAACTACCATGTTTTGCCCCATCTCCTCATTCCTCCCTCCCTCCCCCTCCCCCAGCCCCATTCCTTCCCCTGTGCAGCCTCGCCTGTATGTTTGCTAGCTAATTGTTAACCCCTGCTAATTGGGTAAGAGGCACTTTTTCAAGTGGGTGCTCCTTTTTTTAGCAGGGGGAGAGTAACTGGCCCACCTCACCCCAGCACTGTCTGTTCTAGTGGCTGTCTGCTGGTATTCATTTGTATCTTTTTAGATTGTGAGCCCTTTTGGGACAGGGAGCTATTTAGTTATTTGATTTTTCTCTGTAAACCGCTTTGTGAACTTTTAGTTGAAAAGCGGTATATAAATACTGTTAATAATAATAATAATAATAATAATAATAATAATAATAATAATAATAATAATAATACAGGAGGCTGCTCCAGTGTGCACAAAGCAGCACTCCAGCTGCTCTGTGATTGGTGTAAAGCAGCCTCCACCAGCGCAACACATGTTACTCCAGCACCCAGTCAGCATAGTATTGGACCATTAGGCCCAAATCCTAACCAACTTTCCCACCCTGACACAGCTGTGCCAACGGGGCATATGCTGTATCCTGCAGTTGGGTGGCAGTCACAGAGGCGTCCTCAAAGTAAGGAAATGTACGTTTTCTTACCTCAGAGTTGCACTGCCCTTAACTCAGTGCTGGAAAGTTGGTTAGGATTGCACCCTTAGAGCACAATCCTATTTTTGTCTACTCAGAAGTAAGTCCCCATTGTCTTCAATGGGACTTACTCTCTGGAAAGTGTGCTTAGGATTGCAGCCTTAGAGGTATATCAATTGATTCAGGGCATACCTTCCTGACACAATGACTGCTCATGCCTTAGTCCGAGAAAAGTAGAAGGACATTCTGTTGCTGACATCGCCTAAAACCAAGGGTTCATGTGGAACAACCAGTACCAAAGATACAGCCAATGACCCCCTCCCCACCACACACACACACACACACACACACACACACATTCAATTAGCATCATCTGTTGTGTACAAGCTCTTATAATTTCTAAATAGTGTTGAAATGAATCTATATCGGAGCAGTGGATGCCATTTCCTGCAGTTTTAATTTATTTTTGCTTACTCATTTGCATCTTGTCTTTCACCACCACAAAACGGGCACAGAAGTCAAACTATTGCAGCAAAACTCCCTGTTGGTTTTTTCCCCTCTTGAAGACTCATGTTCACCCAGTTTGCAACTTCCAGTAACTTCAGGTTGTACAGGGAAGAACCTGTGGGACCTAGGTCCAAGTGAATACACACCTTGTTCAGCCCCACTACCCCCTTATTTCCTAGAGAAAAAAAGAAATGCTACTGCAAATATTGTTTTAAAATGTCTGTAAGAAGTTTACACATCAATTTTTCTGCCCAAAGAGTCTCTTGAGTGCTCCCAAAATGTCCTTGTTTCTGAGTGCAGTTGTGTGCCTGCCATAGGCTGACCTGCCATAGGCAAATGCCCCAAGCGCCAGCCTCTAGGGCCCCACGGAAGCCTCACTGAGGCTCCCAACAGGGGCAGAAACTCTGCTTCCGGTTTGCTGGAAGCACAGTTTATAGCACCGAGGAACCTCACAGAGGTTCCCCGGCATGGGAGGACATCGTGCGAGGTTCCATGACCCTCTGGTAAGTAGGGGGGACAGATTTCTGCCTGAGGGGGGCAGCAATAGCCTGCGGGGGGAGCGCCATCTCGGAGCTTTGCCCCGGGTGCAGGGCTGTGGAGATCCGCAACTGAGTGTATAAATTAAAGAGTTAAAAACAGGTGTCAGAACTCCAGAAATAGTGAAAAGAATCAAGTCACTTAAGTGGGCTTCTTTGGTCTGAGGAATAGTGTAAACCACTGGTACATCAATGGAAACCCAAATGGGAAAACCCAGTGTGGCTTGACTTCAGTTGAGTCCAGAGTCACCGCTCCGTGCTACGCGATTCAAAAAAGAGTCATAAATGGGGCACTTTCCAAGTCACCAGGTCACCCTTTAGTGATGGCCAATGAAGTATGGCTCAGTGGTCATGCCATACTATTGCTTTCTATCGCTGTTGGGTGTGGAGGCAATAGATATTTCAGAAAAGACAGCAAAACACATCAAGAACATAAGAAGGGCCTTGCTGGATCAGGCCAAGGGCCCATCTAGTCCAGCTTCCTGTATCTCACAGTGGCCCACTATATGTCTCTGGGAGCATTCAAAATATCTACATCCTGTTGCCACTCCCTTCCATCTTGCATTCAGAGGTAGGGTACCTCTAAAACCTGGAAGCTGCATATAGGCTTATAAACTGTGATGAACTTTTTCTCCAGAAATCTGTCCAATTCTCTTTCAAAAGCATCTAGGCCAGATGCCAATACAACATGCTGCAGCAAGATGAATCATGCGCTAAGTAGGGAAGTATTTTCTGTTCTCTGTTCTAATTTGTATCAATCTTAGTGGGTGTGCCCTGCTTCTGGTATTGTGAGAGAGGGAAAGTAACTTCATTCTATCCATTCAATGCATGCACATATTTTATTATATAGGTTAAATGCTCCAGCAGATATCTCAGAGCCCAATCCTGTGCTCGGTAGCATGGCTTCATGCCACCAGGCACTGTAGCAAATGTACAATAAGGCACGTTTGTGAGCCTCTCCACCAGGCTCCCACCTGGGCTAGCCCAGTGCCAGCCAGTGCTGGGTAGCACAAGGTGGTCACCCAGCTTCCAGGGCTCGGCGGTCTCGCAGACCGCCGAGCCACGGCATGGTAGGCGGGGGCCGGGGCAGGGTTCTGGGGAGGGGGGAGGCTGGTGTGGGGTGGAGTGAGGGTGGGGGGAGGTGTGACACATGGGGGGCAGGCTGGAGGCGTGCCAGGGGAGGGAGGGAGGAGGATCCGTGGAGCTCTGCTCCTCAGGATCCAATGCGCTCATGGAGGGCTCCGCGCCCTACACAAGCGCCTTTATCTTACCATCAACCTTTTGGTTGGCAGTAAAGTGAGTAGCCCCATTACCTTACTTGGAGAAGGTGGCCCGGGAGGTGCAGGATCTGGCAGCAGCCCTTCTCAGTGCCGTGGAGCCTGTGCGCCCTGGGCAGCCCAGGATTGGGCTGTCAGTTTGCTCTTATTTTTCTAGCATCTATGTTCAATTACAGAATTGTAAGAAGTATGATAACAATAGAATTGTATTTTTATGGAATGAGGATGTGCTATCAGAAACAAGGATAAGGATCTCAAAAATCATTGCAATAAGATTAAAGGAGAAGTTGCTAAACTCTGAGTGTGAAAAATATTTAGAGATAAAAACATGGCAGTGGCTTCTAGAAAGATTTTAGTTAATATATATCATGGGTGGCCAAACCGCAGCTTATGGGCCACATGAGAGAGCAGGTCAGAGCAGGAGAGGGGTGGATCATGGTGGCATTGTGTGGCTGTGATCCTCTCCAGTAGGATCCTGAGATATACGCCAGCCAGTAGCGTCACTAAGTTTGTGTCACCTGGTACCGGAGGCCAGCACGTCATCCCCACATGCCCCTAGTGATGCCACTGATGCCAGCAGAAGAGCTGGAATAGATCTGAGAAATCCCATTGGGGGCCCATTTGTGACCTACACCAAGGGCAGTAATTTCTATACTGCTCGCAACCAGCCACATCCCTGGATGAAGCAATGGATGGAGCAGCCAGGGTGGTGGCAGTCCTACAACTTTTGTGCTGAAACTCAACAGGATTGAGCCGTATGTAGAGATTTTTTTTTGGGGGGGGGGGAACAAAGTAAAAACACACAACACCACTTTCTGCACTTGTCCTTTTTGTAAAACAAAACAAGCCTCCCACATTCTGCGTAAACAAACAAACAAACAAAACCATTTGTTTAATACCCCTACATATTGGTCACTCTGAATACGGGAGGGGGTGCATGAGTAATGACTCTGGCTGCATCTTCTGACACTTAGGCCACAATCCTAACTGACTTTCCAGCACTGACATAAGGGCAATGCAACTCTGAGGTAAGGGAACAAACTTTGCCTTACCTTGAGGAGGCCACCATGATTGCCCCCCCCCCCCCACTGCAGGATGCAGCACATGCCCCACTGGCACAGTTATGGCAGTGCTGGAAAGTTGGTTAAGATTGTGCCCTACATCACCTACCTAGTACATTTTTAAAGCAGTTAAAATTTATAGAAATGCACCCTTGCAATAAAAACACCTAACACCACTTTCTGAACTTTTCATTTTTGTAAAAATAAACAAATAAATAGAATTTAAAAATATGCAAAATAAATAAAAAATAAACAAGAAGATCACACCTCTAGCCATGTCATTAATACCCTTCAGTGTATGCAATTTCATCCTTTTCCACCACTACATACGAGTGGTGGAATTTAGCATTGTTAATTCGTATTTAGCATTGTTAATTCCACAATCATAACCACCTTTAAGGGCACAATCCTAACCAGGTCTACTTGGAAGTAAGTCCTATTTTGTTCAATGGAGCTTACTCTCAGGAAAGTGTGGTTAGGATTGCAGCCTAAGGTTCACGTAAGAAGATGAGGTACTTTATTCACCCTGCTGTGTCGCCTAAAGCACATCATGCCTTTGCAGCAATTGTACAGGAAAGGTTCTGTATATTTACACTTTGTCTTTTGATAATAGTCTTTTGAGTTGCAGTCATAAGAAGTTCTGCTTCTGGGGCTGCAATCCCAGACACACTTTCCTGGGAGTCAGATCCACTGAACCCAATGGGAGTTCCTTCTGAGTAGACATGCCTAAGTTTGCACTGTTGGATTCGAGATGCTATATGTTCTACTATCAGGGCAGAGAGATATTTTTGGATTCCTTCTTGAACCATTGCCTTCTCCTTTGGATCCCCATAATAGGTTTCCCAAACTAGCTATGGCAAGTATACAGTAAGAACCAAAATTTTATTTGTTTGTTAGATGAACTGCAACTATTTCATTTATATGGTCTACATAGTCTAATTATCAAACAATTTGCATTATATACAAATTAGGTCATCTAAAGTAACTGACCCTCCTCACCCCAGCAGTGTATTTTCTAGTGGCTGCCTGCTGGTGTTCTTTTGCATCTTTTTAGTTTGTGAGCCCTTTTGGGACAGGGAGCCATTAGTTATTTGATTTTTCTCTGTAAACCACTTTGTGAACTTTTTGTTGAAAAGCAGTATATAAATACTGTTGTTAATAATAATAATAATAATAATAATAATAATAATAATAATAATAATAATAATAATATCTGGAGATCCTGAATACAGCAACTCAATAAGTAGCTTGCCCAATGGTGTTTACAGAGCAAAAACGTGGGGTGAGATTATGTACAAAAGAAAGATGAGATTGATTTACTCATAGGAAGGAGTTTATCAAAGTTGTTATTTGAGAACAGACATGATGAGAGGAAAGATTCAGGCTCCGTTCCCATGCATTTTAAATGAAAAACCACTACAGGTGCAGCCTCCTGCCCTGCACTACAGGTGCAGGGCAGGAGGTCTGGTCTAGAGGGTAGAGCCTCCATTTGCCTGAAGATTAACATCCACAAGGTCGCCAGTTCGAGGCCACCGGCACCGTGCGACCTTGGAGCAGCTGACAAGCTGAAGCCGAGCTGTTCCATCTGCTCGGAGCGTGGGAGGATGGAGGCCAGAATGTTAAACCAGATCAGAGTGTAACAGCTTGAATGTGGTGGTTCTTGAAAGAGAGAACCTTCTTTCAATTTGTAAAAATCCCTGCGTGGATTTAATAAGCCTGCCTGTGTAAACCGCCTTGAATAAAGTCTTGAATAAAGACCAAGAAAGGCAGTATATAAATACTGTATATTATTATTATTATTATTATTATTATTATTATTATTATTATTATTATTATTATTATCCACGGATTTTTTTATCTGCGGATTTGTCTCAATGCTACAGGGTGGGGGAACTGAAAGTCACACACACCTTTGCCCTGCGCTGGCGTCTCACTCCATTTCCAGGCAGCCCAAAACACTGCAAAAAGGCTCCGCCTTGACCAGGCAGGGAATAGCCCTGGAGCCCTGGAAGAGGTTCCCCTTGCAAAGGAACAGTAACATTCCTAGAGCCCCTGAGCCAGCCAAGGCTGAAGAGGGGAAGGGGGGGCAAGAACCTCTGTTGCCAGAACACGTGCAGTGAGGTGGAGCTCTCTCTCTCTCTCTCTCTCTCTCTCACTCACTCACTCATACACAGGGGCAGGTGCCATAGCAACAGAGGGGACTGCTTTAAAGAACCCATGGAGTGTTTGCTGAATTCCTCCCCCCATGGTGCAGGCTATCACAAAGCCTTCCCACCAAGCAAAGCATGTGATTTACAGCCCAATCCTCTCCACACTTTCCTGGGAGTAAGCCCCATTGACTGGAATGGGGCTTACTTCCAAGTAGAAACACATAGGGCTGGATTCTTAAAAGATCAGTATCCCACCTGTGAAAGAAGCCGGGCAGCTGGCAATGGGGAGGGCTCAGGAGGGGGAGGCAGGAGGGGGAGGAGAGGAGATTGTTTTAAAAAACCCAGGGAGTATTTGCCGAATTCCCCCCCCCCCCCATGATGCACGCTCTTGGGAAGCCTTGGAGAGACAGGTGACGGTGAGCAGTGAGCTGGACTACAAGTCCCAGATTGCTCCGGGGCAGAGGAGTTTCCATGATGGTGGTTGGGAGAGTTGCAGAGCAGCAGCAGCAAGGAGGAGGAGGAGGAGGAGAAGAACCTGCAGCGCTGTTGGGAGGCTGCCTGGGACACAGAGGCTTCCCAAGCAAGCTCACTATTACAACTGTGAAAGAAGCGGGACAGCTGGCAACAGGAGGGCTGAGTGCAGAGGGGAGGGAATTGAGAACAGCTGCCTTAGTTTCCTTCCAACCAGAAGTGTCAGGCTGCAGCCTATTTGCTCTATGGACTCTAACTCTATGGACTCAGCACAACATGGTTTTTGTTAATTGAGCTGAGTCACGGAATGGAACTAATGCGGATAAATAGGCTCCACCTGTATTTATATACAGTTAGAGAAGCATGTATTCCATACTCCCTGTACAACACAAATCTAAATGCACATAAACCAACATTTATGATTTTGCTGTTTACCAGACATGTTTTTCAGTTAACAATTTTCATAATAGCACTCAAGAAGTTCCTATAAATCAGTCCGGCAATCTCAGAAGCATCCTACCTCTTCCAGCAAGTGCCCTGAGTGCCTCTTTCACATCTTTGTTTCTTAGTGAATAGATCACAGGATTGATAACGGGAGTTACCACTGAATAAAGGAGAGAAACAAGCTTGTCTTTTTCTAGAGAGGAGCCTGAGGTGGGCCTGATATACGTGTAAATGATGGAGGAGAAGTAAAAACTGATCACAATGAGATGAGAAGAACATGTTGAAAAGGCTTTTTTCTTTCCTTCAGTGGAACGAATTCTGAATATAGTTCTCATGATGAAAAAATAGGAGGTTAATGTCAACCCACAGGTACAGAATCCAAAGACCACATCTGCCACTAAAGCCATAGTCTCATTTAGGCTGGTGTCTGAGCAAGAGAGGCTTAGAAGTGGGGGTAGATTACAGAAGAAATGATTGACAATATTGGAATTGCAGAAGGACAGCTGAAGCATAATTCCAGTATTTACTGAAGAATTGATCATTCCAGTAATCCACACTCCCGATGCTATCCAAACACACACTTCCTTCTTCATGATGACCATATACTGCAAGGGGTGGCAGATGGCTACGTAGCGGTCAAAAGCCATAAATGAAAGAAGCAGCAGTTCTGTCCCCAAAGACCATATGAAAAGATAAACTTGTGTGATGCATCCATAGAATGAGATGGTCTTTTTGTGGGTCCAAAGTGTCTGGAGCAGTTTGGGAGTTGTAACGGAGATGGACAACACATTCACTAAAGATAAATTGATGAGCAGGAAGTACATGGGAGTGTGGAGTTTCTCACAAGTCCATATGGCAAGGATGAGGAGGAAATTTCCTGCTAGGGCTGTAACATAGATAAATGTGAATAGCCAAAAAAGAGGAGTCTGTAATTCTGGAGAGCTTGTTAAACCAACCAGTATAAACTCCATCATGGCTGACTGGTTCTTCATTTCAGTGTGTTTGCTGCTGGTGACCTAAAGAAATAAAAGTTGCTTTTTCAACTTAGACATTTCACTCACTCCTTTTTTCTGTTATAAAATTCACAAAATTTGCACTTGTTGACCTCAACAGTCAAGAAAAGGCTTATAGGAAGCCAGCTGGAAATTACAAGCAATTCATACATTGAATCTCATGACCATCCAATTATCTTTTATCATAAACCAATTCATCATACGTCCACCGTTAACACACCAAGAGATGGTACTTGAAACTTCAAACTTTCCTCATTGTTTATCAAGAGCAGGGGTCTCCAAACCCGAGCCCAGGAGCCAGATGCGGCCCATGGCTGCCTCTATCCGGGCCACGACCAGCCTCTGATCCCCGGAGAGCCTCTGGCCCAGTTGACCAAACACAATCAGAGTTGTGCTTGTGGGGTGGGGGAATGGGGGTCCATTTAAGTGTGTGCACTTCATTTCTTGGGCTGTGTTGGTGCTTGGAGAAATCCTGGATATTTGAGCCCATTCATTCATTCATTCATTCATTCATTCAAGTTCCATCTCTAATGTATTTATTTAAATTGTTTATTTAATTTTTTTTCCCCAACCCTTGACACCATGCCAGATATTTGATGCGGCCCTTCGGCCGAAAAGTTTCAAGACCCCTGATCAAGAGGAGCAAAGTGGTTTCACCATGTGCTCAAATCTAGCAGTTGTTAAATAGCAACATTTCTTTAGACTGTCTTATTAAAAGCATTTCTTAGTTAATCAATAAGTATAACCAGCTCCAAATATATTGTGTCCATTGTCTTTCAAAGCAGACAGTTTACAGGCAGCCATCTCAGTTTAGCTTAGAAGATAAATGTGGACATTGTAATCCAAACCGACTGAATTTTCTGGGGATATCAGCTAATCTGGATGAGGTTCTTATCCTGTGCTAACAAGATTTTATATTATTCAACAAGTTGAGGGCATTCGGTTTTCAGATCCAGGAAAGCAGCTACAATTACATTGTAACTTATACAGCACCTAGCACAACATTTGGCATTTCTTAGGGGAAAAACAACCTGGGTTTGCCCACACATACAACACACTTTGTGTCCTTATTATATTTGTGCATTTACCAAGTAATCAGGAAAAGTGGCATCACAGGACTAAAAAAGAAATCTCATCTACGTTTTCCTACTGAGATCACCCTCTTTTATAGAGCTACAGAGATGCAAGACTCACTTCAGAAGCAATGTTCAAAATCACAGCAGCTTTTGTATTTGTTTGTTGGAAATGCTATAGGAGAAGCAAAGTCTATTAGGGTTGAATTTAATTCAAAACGGAAAAAAAAAAAAAATCTAAAATCTAATATCTATGATAGTGGAGATCTAACCAGTGTTCCATTAGTGAGACCTGGCCTTCCACCCTGAATGGGATCTTGTTTGTTTCCGTCCCACTGAGGTCCTGTTGCATTTCAGTAAAAATACGGTTGCCAGTTTCACACAATCAAAAAGGAAAATTAGCATTCAAAATCTTAAGGGATGAAACCATTTCACACTTTTATGGTACAGCAAGTCCTCATGTTCAAAATTTTTTCATTGTAGATGAGAAAAAAATTCATTCCTGGCCAGGGCCACTGTCTATATGAAGTTTGCATATTCTCCCCATGTCTGCGTGGATATTGCATTCTAGAAAGCTCGCATTTATTTCAATGTTTAACATTAGAAGTGTTTTGGGTCTTTATTTAGAAGTTTTAGGAATGTTTTTTGTGACCAGATAAGCTGCATGAACATAACTCTTTTTTACATATATCAATTAGCCTACAGTGAAATTGGTTCCATTAAAAATCATTTTGCTTAAAGTTGCAGCTTCTAAAGAATTTATGGACAATTTTAAGTGAGGATTTGCTGTACTTTCTTTCCCCAAACTTTCATTCTAAAAATAAATCATGCACACATTCAGAACTACAATACAAATAAAGAATTTCCATGAAGGATTAAATCAGTATTATTTTTTAAATTTTTACATGAATGGAACTTAAATAGATATTTGCCACAAAAGATAACTTGAAAACTTACATTCAATCCTGTTTATTGCTGTTTGTTCTTGCTGGATTTGTTTGCTCCTTCTTTTGGTTTACATTCCTCTTTAGTTTCTAATAGCAAGAAAATACTGGAGCCCAATTACGTTCCATCAGTCTGATGAATGATCCTCTAGTAGACATACAAACTTTTGAAGTAAGTCAGTGACCAACCAACTTCAGAGTCTTGATTGTGCTACTGGGAAAAAAGACTGGCAAGGCATCAGTAAAAAAGTGATGGTTATTCACTGTTTGGCTGAAGCAGGATTTTCCCATTTATCACACAAGTGTTGCAGATTCCCAACTTAAACATTCAGTTTTCAGAAATCTAGTCTGCAGTACAGCCATATGTTTTGGACAAAATCTGGAAGTTAGTGGTAGACGGGGGGGGGGGGCCTGGTGTACTGTGGTCCATGGGGTCACAAAGAGTCAGACACCACTTAACAACAACAGCCATATGTAAGCATTTTCAACTGCCTTTGATCTCAGTTGAAGAGATATAGTCATATGCGTGACTCTCCCACTAACCTCAAAGGAAAAGCGTTCACTGTGCCTGGAACATGATGATCTTCTAGTATTTCAAACTAAAGCTGAAGTCTCATTAAAAGTTTTGAAGGAAAGTTAGCTAGCAACAAATACTACAGTAGAGCATCGCCCACAACAGTACATATGAATGAATGAATGAAAGTAATTGTAGCTTTGTAGAATAATAACTTACAGCCAAATCTAAACACACAATTTACGAGAGTGGGACAGAGTTTTACTGTTGTAGGGACCATATTTGGAGCCACCAGTGTACAGCAGCAATAGTGCCAAGTTGCCCCTTTCCTCTTAATGCCATTTTACAATTCCTAAATGTCCTGTCCCCTCAATGTTTTGATGAGAATGGGATATCCAGAATCTGTAAAATGGCAATAGTGGAAGAAGATACTGTTTCCTGCTGCTGCTACATCTCCCCACTAACTCCCAGGAAGTCAACCAGGGGCCTAGGACCCAATGGAGAGGTCCAGCAGTGGGTCATCTTCTTTCTTTCAAGATACTGTTTAGCAGTTCTTCAATGCTTAAGGAATGGCTGTTTAGCAATTCTTCAATACAATTCTCCTTCCAAATAGCATTGTGGGGACAAGATATTTGGTAATCATTTGGTATTTGAAATGCTAGTTCTAACCTTTAAGGCCCTCCATGACCTGGGTCCAGACTACCGGACAGAGAGCCTCCTTCCACACATTCCAGCTCACCTTCTCAGGTCAGTTGAATAGGCTCTTCTATAAGTGCCACCTTTGTCCCAAGTGAGAGGGGTGGCAGCTCAGGGACAAGCCTTCTCTGTGATGGTGCCACAGCTGTGGAATGCCCTCCCGGGGGAATTGAGAACTGCTCCCTCACTCATGAGTTTTCAGTGAGGTTTCAAAACATACCTGTTTCAGCTGGCATTTGGCTGCTGAGAGGACATTTCCCCTCTTCGCCTCTGTCATACTGTTGTGACTCGACAACCTCCCTGAACTTATCTGTTTCCCACTGGCTCAATGAGTTCTTTTTTTCTTTTTCCTTTAAACTTTGCTCTGTTTTGATATTTGTTTTTCACCATGTAATGTTAAAATTAATGTTTTAGGTCCCAATCCTATCCAGTTTTCCAGTGCTGTTGCAGCTGTGCCCATGGGGCATGCACTGCATTCAGTGGTGGGCAGACAGTTTTGGAGGCCTCCTCAAGGTATGGGAACATTTGTTCCCTTACCTTAAGACTGCATTGCAGCCGCACCAGTGCTGGAAAGTTGGATGAGACTGGGCCCTTACTGCCTTGTTTGATGTTTTTACTTGCTGTGATACTCTATACTTGATTATAAAGCTTTGTAAGCCAGCTTGGGCATTTGGTTTGGCATGGGAAAAGTGAGGTATAAATTTCTTAAAATAAAAATAAAATAAAAATAATCATCAAGTGACACTGGGGGAAGAAGGTGGTCTGTTGTTGACACAGTGGTCCCTCACAATCACCCATTCAGCATCCCCATTGGCCTTGGTTTACTCTGTAGAGCAGGGGTGTCCAAAGTTTTTGGCAGGAGGGCCACATCATCTCTCTGACACTGTGTTGGGGGCCAGGAGAAAAAAAGAATTAATTTACATTTAAAATTTGAATAAATTTACATAAGTTTACATAAATGAATATATTAAAGATGAACTTATATGAATGAATGAAGGTCTTGCAACAGCTCAAGGTCTATAAAAGGTCTTGCACAAAGCAAGGCTGGCCTTTCCTTTGCTGCCACTGCTGCATCACAGATGTGAAAGAGCAAGCAGTGGAGGGAGCTCTCATCCCACAGCTCACACAAGAGGTCAAACAGTCACCCTCACACTGAGAGAATTTGCATTGGGCCAGTGCGGGCTTCAACAAATTTCTGGAGGGCCAGAGGCACATTGGCGACTGGGGGCTCCCTGAGGGCCGCATTGAGAAGCCTCAAGGGCCGCAAGTGGCCCCCGGGCTGGGGTTTGGGCACCCATGCTGTAGAGGTAGGGAGCAACAGCAGGCCCTAGTTGCCTTAGGGCTTGAAAAGGCATGCTGTTGGCTCTTGTGTCAGCATGGGCCTCATGCACCTAGACCACCAGGCCCCATTTGTAGTGTTACTTGCTGTGCAATAGCCAATGACTCAACTCAGTGGAATGACAGATAAGAAAGAGGAAGGCAGGGGTAAAAGTGCAACAACAAAGAACTTGCATGGTGGAGAGAACATGGCAATTATGAGAAAGGGAGGATCAAAATGCAAAGAAATGAAATGTTTGCTAATCACTCACGTGACAAAGCCATAAATGTAAGCAATTTTCCAGTAAAATGGAGGAAATCTATAAAATAAAAAGGGGATGTTTTCTGCTGAAATAAGAGGAAAAGGACAGGGAGAAATTAGAGGGCAATCAAGAGGGTTATCCAGGAAGTAACTGGGTCTGGAAAATCAGGTATTCTGTAACTGGAAGCTGAGATTTCCCTTTGTTCTCTGACAGGGAAGGCAGAAGGAGAAAGCGATGGTACCAAGTGGTCCTGATTAAAGTCCCCTTCTCCAAGGAGCCACCAGTGGCTGCCCAGAGCACGCAGGATGCGGCAGCAGCCATTTTCGGCTCTGCTGCAGCCCCGCGCCCTGGCCAGCTCAGGATTGGGCTATGGGTTGTACTAGTAAACCTTCTGGCTGCTGCCCACAACCCTCTTCTCACTTGCCACTACTGTCCCCGCACTCATCATTCCATTTCACCTCCTCCCACTTGCTCAGGTGCCTCCCAGTCCATGTTGTTTCATGCCCTGGAGCTCCTTCTGAAAGCATGATATGAACGGGGGGGGGGGAGGGGGGTTCATGGCTGAGGTTCATGAGGAACCAATTGACACTTTCTCCACTTTGTTTACAAATGGGATGGGAACATCAGGGGAGTCTTAAATGAGAGAGAACTCAGACACACACATATCCTGACAGGAGCTCAGGTTTTTTTTCTGTAGAGCCATGCCAGACATATGTATGGGAAAGACTTATGACTTGATTCAAATCAAGTGCCGGAAATGCTCCTGACAAGTATCCGCAGCCGCACATTGAGACTCGTGCACGAGACTCAGGACTTGACTTGACTGTAGCCATGGGGGATTTTCACATCCCTGCATTGGTCCCCCCACTCCGCTCTATGTTTCCACAATATGTTTTTTTCCCCTCCCTTACCTTGCCTTTCCCTTCTTCTAGATGTGATTACACAGACCAACACACATTTTGCTTCCTTAAACATTACACCAATTCCTGGGTATATTTAGGGTGCCGATTCCAAAAATGGCATCCGTTTTGCCCCATCATGTCTAGTTTTGGAGACACGGCATAGCCTCTTTAGTGAATGGTTCAAGAAGCTTCCTCATGAGGAAGCCTACACCATGGCTTCCTCATGCGGAAGCTGCTTGAACCATTCACAAATGAGGCTATACTATATCTCCAAAACTAGACGTGATAGAGCAAAACGGATGCCATTTTTTGGAATTGGCACCCCAAATTCATATCAAACCACCATAAAGTTTGGGAAAAACTTTTCTGACCCTCAGTTTTGTAGGCCTGTGTTATTCATTAAACAGCGGCATCCGAAAATATTGCCCAATATTGCAAAACTCTGGTTGAATTGTTGGTTCTTTGATTGTACTTCTCACTCCTGCTGCTGTATCCATCCATCAATACAAGCCAATACTGTTTATTCTGGGCTTTTCCTTTTATTGGTGATCTCCTTCAGCTACTTCAGTGTCAACTGTGTGGGTGCATCATGGCCAACGTTTGGGAGCCCATGGCACTGCAGTGAACATGTTCTGGGGCATGTGTGGTAACAGTCTCCTTCCTAGTGATGCCTTCAGGGTCTTTCTCCCAGAGGTGCCTTAGCTTTATCAAGAGAAATATTTCAAAACCGGTCACTGGCTTTGTTGAGAAAGTGAGTATGCCTACAAATACATGCTCAAACCAACTATTACGAGCCACTAGACTGATGGGAAACCAGTGGGCTCTGTTGTTTCCAGATTTCAGATCCCAAACAGAACATACTTCTAAGCAATAACAAGGATCATCCTTCCTCAAACAGCAGCAGAAAGATCAAACAGCAGCCACAAGAAATGGGCGTACGTACTTTTTTTCATCTTTTTTCCCCAACTTGATCACATTTTGCTCTTAGCTTTATCTCCATGGTGTAGCAACAAGATACTTGAGTTCCAGTAAATTTAAAGTTATAATCTAAATCCTTACAGTTTACTTTTAGAGGGAAAAAATAGGTAAAAGAACTGCATAAAAGTGGGGACTGTCTTTCCTATGATGTTTCAAAATGATATGTTTTTAATGGAACTCTGGCGAAGCTTACTAGCATGTTTTCCTTAAAATGTGATAGGAAATCCTATTGAGTTTAGCGACATATAAGATTTCTTATGTTAGGAGGCAACATCTGACCCATGGAACACTGGATTACTAACCAGAATTCAGATAGTGGATTTTATCGTACTTTTTTTTCTTGACTGAATTCAACCTTGGAGACTCTGCTTTTCTCCAACTCCAACGTATCACCAAACACGGAAGACATTACTAGAAGAAAGGGGTGTTGAGTAGAGAATTTATTAGAAGAAATTGGTTGTTCTTCAAAAATAGTGGTAAATATTGACAATGAATGATGGGGTCATGAACCTCAAAATGACACTCTCAAGCACAACATTGTAAATGCCAAGTTTGATGGAAATGAGGAAGAATTTGGCAATGATCAAAGGTACTTGGTCAGCCAGGAGATTCAGATCTAAATATCAGAATGATCTGTGTTTCTCTTTTGTAAAAAATGTCCAGTGAAATCAACAATTCCCAAACTATTGGTTTTAATCTGACAAAACCTATATATAACCTATATGACGTAACTGAAAAAAAAAATGTATCTGTCTAGGTCAGCAGCACTGGACCTGATGAATTGAACAACCGATCAGTTGTGGTGGAGTTTATATTGGTTGGGCTAACTAATTCCCCTGAAATTCAGTCGCTAGTTTTTTGGCTATTTGCATTCATCTATTTTATGGCCCTAACTGGAAACTTCCTCCTCATCCTTACCATATGCAATTGTAAAAAACTCCACACTCCCATGTACTTCCTGCTCATCAATCTGTCTTTAGTGAATGTCTTCTCTATCTCAGTTACAACTCCCAAATTGCTCCAGACTCTTTGGACTCACAGAAAGACCATACCATTTTATGGCTGCATCACACAGGTCTATCTCTTCATCTGGGCTTTAGGGACAGAACTTCTGCTTCTCTCAGTGATGGCTTTTGACCGCTATGCTGCTATCTGCCATCCATTGCAGTACACATCCATCATGAGGAAGGAAGTGTGTGTTGGGACAGCAACAGGAGTGTGGGTAGGTGGAATGATCAATTCTGCAGTTCATGCTGGACTTATGCTTCGGTTGTCTTTTTGCCACTCCAACATCATCAATCATTTCTACTGTGATCTTCCACCACTTATGAAGCTCTCTTGCTCAGATACGACCCTGAATGAGACTATGACAGCACTGGCGGATGGGATCATTGGGGCTGGTAGCTGTGGGTTGACTTTAACATCATATTTTTTCATTCTGAAAGCCATCTTCAGAATCCGCTCCACAGAAGGGAAAAAGAAAGCTTTCTCAACATGTTCCTCCCATCTCACTGTCGTCAGTTTTTACTTCTCTGCTGTCCTTTACATGTACATGAAGCCATCCTCAACAAGCTCCCTTGACAAAGACAAGCTCGTTTCTCTCCTTTATTCGGTGGTCACCCCAGTTCTCAACCCAGTTATCTATTCCCTGCGAAACAAAGATGTTAAAGATGCACTCAAGAAAGTTATTGGGAGAAATAGGCAGTTCCGGAGACCACCAAATGACTCTTTTGAAATGCCAAGAACAATTCAGTAGCTAAGATACCTGAAGGTAGGTATCAATTTAAAAAAAAAAAAAAGTTTGGTAAAGACAAACTGATGAATGTTATTGTGTAGTGAGAGAAGCTTCATATTATTATTATTATTATTATTTTTGTATTCAGGTATCAATTTCAGAGCATAAGACAAGAAGGGCACTTGTGCTAGTGGATGGATCATATTTTTTGTTCCTTTTTATTAACAGCACAATCCCTTGCCCAGGTGCATAGAAGGAAGCCCTGCTGTGGTCAATAGGGGCTTAATCTCAGGCAAGTGTGTATAGGACTGCGAAGAATATTATTATTAAGAATATTTATGTATAGGTTTTCAACAAAAAGTACATCACTTACATAGCTAAATAAATAAATGGTTTGCTGTCCCCAAAGAGTTTGTTGTTGTTGGCAACCTTCAGTCTCGAAAGACTATGGTCCTATTTTGTTCAATGGGGCTTACTCTCAGGAAAGTGCAGTTAGGATTGCAGCCTGTACCAGATAAATAGCAAGGGTCTCCACAGAGATTCTTCAAGATCCTCATTTCTCACTTGCTACCGCTCTAAACATTTATTTCGACCCGCTGCTTCCAGTTCTTCAACCACTGACCTATTCATAAGAGAACTGGGTCTCATTTCAAAACTGCTACATCAATATAAACTCATTGAAGTGTGTGTGTGTTTTAATGACTTTACTTATTGTTATATATGTTACATTTTATTGTGTAACATTGTAACCCATATTGGGCATTTGTTCTGGCATGGGAAAAGCAGGATATAAATTTTTCAACAAATAGTAGTTGGCAACCTTCAGTTTCGAAAGACTATGGTATTGCGCTCTGAAAGGTGGTTCTGGAACAGCGTCTAGTGTGGCTGAAAAGGCCGATTCGGGAGTGACAATCCCTTCCACACTGGGAGCAAGTGCACACTGTTCCTGGCCTGTCTCTCTGGCTATGGGCCTTCCTTCTTTGCCTCTTAGCCTCAGACTGTTGGCCAAGTGTCTCTTCAAACTGGGAAAGGCCATGTTGCACAGCCTGCCTCCAAGCGGGCCGCTCAGAGGCCAGAGTTTCCCACTTGTTGAGGTCCACTCCTAAGGCCTTCAGATCCCTCTTGCAGATGTCCTTGTATCGCAGCTGTGGTCTACCTGTAGGGCGCTTTCCTTGCACGAGTTCTCCATAGAGGAGATCCTTTGGGATCCAGCCATCATCCATTCTCACGACATGACCGAGCCAACGCAGGCGTCTCTGTTTGTAATCTTAAAAAAAAAGACACTAAAGAGACATTAGCAACAGCCCCTAGAAAAGACTCCATGCTGAGTTGAAATGGGACAGTCACTCTCCCCCTGCTAAGTATACTGCTGTAAATGCTGCCTCTTTGTGCATTTAGGTGTAATACATCCAAAGTGAGCCTGGAATTTACCTTTGAGTCACCTTCTCCATGTATTCTGAAGAGCGAAGCATGTGGGTTGATGAACAGAGGAGTCCTTCACGACGACTGCTATATTTATGGATTTTGTACTTATTTTATGTATTGGCTTTCAGCTCATCAGTCCATTAAGACTTTCCAAGCGTCTGCAAAAGAATTTTAAAATCACAATATAACTCAGGCAGACTAGCAAGCTGTATTTCAGCATTAAATCAGAGTAGAAGCAATGAATTGAAAAGAACTGGTGTTTTTTTATTTATTTATTTTTGAAACCCGCATGTTATTCACTGTGTGCTAAAAGGAATCACAATATTTCATCCCCTTTCCTATATTATGCTGTGGGCAGCTGTCAATACAAAAAAATAAAAAAAGATGTGAGTGTAATGATTAACCCAAAAGACTCAGATCAGCTGTTGAGCAGTAATGAAGGCTGTTTATTAATACAGTTAATTGATTTAAAAACAGTGCACAAGGAACCCATGGCAGGCATCACTACACGTATTGAATACAGAAAAGATATAAACAAAAGTTGATCAAGAATGACAAATATTCCATCATGATCTCATTTACCAGTTTTGTTCCCATTCCAATAGTTACCGCCAAGAATTTGCCTGTTAAATCTCTAACAGTACAATCTTATCCCCCCCCCCACTCCAGCCAGCTCCATGTGTGTACCAGGTCATAGACATGGAGCAGAAAAGGTGAAGGTGGGAGTGTAGGTGATTGGGGCAGGGAATGGACAGAATGCAGGTGATGCAGTGGTGAGAGGGTGTGGATCTCAGCAGAAGTTGTGCATGCTGGGATCCTTTCCCCCCTTTCCCAGCTTGTTATGCCCCCTGAGACTCCTTGGACTTAATGCCGCTAAGTAACTGGTGTAGATGTGTGGAGATCCATTGGCAGCCAGGCAGCTTAAGGGGACTTAAGAATTATTTTGAATGATCTCACCTGGCCCATCTGGTCATTGTCTCCCACTGGTCACACCCACACACCCACTATAGGATGCAGTGTTCTGTTGGTGCCTTTGCATTATGTGGGGGGGGGGGTAAACTGGGTTCATCCATTAAGGGTGCAATCCTAACCCATTTTTCAGCACTGACATAAGGACAATGCAACTCTGAGGTAAGGGAACAAATATTCCCTTACTTTGAGCAGGCCTCAGTGAGTGCCATCCAACTACAGGATGCAGCGCACGTCCCATTGGCTCAGCTATGTCAGTGCTGGAAAGTGGGTTAGGATTTGGGCCTAAGTAATTTTTAGCTGGAGACAAAAGCTGGAGACAAGCATAAAACTCTCCTGTAAAAATATCAATGGAATTTAAAAGTGCTTGCATGGAGATGGATTGTGTGGATTGTCTTGCTAGTTCTCTGAAAATTGAATGTACATTTGGGAATGACAAAAATGTAACAAAAGTTGAAACGGTGCAAAAAAAATTCCCTTCAGCAAGAACATGTGTCAACATCACCTCGAGCACTCTCTCTTCCAGTGACATCATCACTTGAATAACTGATCAGTGGCATGTTTCAGAAAGGGTATGCATGTTTAAAAAAATTTCAAGCTAGTTATAATCAGCTATTATATTGATGGAAGGTGTCTGGTTCATATCAGATCCCAGTTGGAAAATAACTCTCAACGATGACTGAAAAAGCCTCAAATATTCAACGACAAAAAAACCAGAAGTGAATGAGGTCAGAAAAGCTTGAAGTGAAAACTCTCACATCCATGGGGAATAGAAATGAATGTAAATAAGTTTAGGGTTCAACGAGATCATCCATTTAGTCTGCCATCACTTATACATGAGCTAAATTCTACAGCTTGCCTTTTCTTTAAGGAGCACAACTGAACTCCAAGATTTTCTGTCTGTTTTGGTTATTTCATACCCAATTTTCAGTGGACTGACCAGAGGATGAAAAGGCAAACTCAGAAAGAAATGATGGCTTACTTATTATTCTTTGTTTAGATTAGTATGCTATGTTTTGTCATAGAACCTTAGAGTAGCTGGAAATCTGGTTAAAACCAGAATGTAATAAAAACAACACAGTAAAACACAATAAAATATTCTTATAATATTCATAATATTCTTGAGTTTAAGAATATAGATAGGGGAAAACTGATAGCTAGCTGCCTTATATGGAGTTGTCCCCAGTTGTAATCATAGCCCATGTGCCATTCAGGTCCAGGACCACAGAATGCCACCCCACCCAGGAGACTGCCATTCCCACTTATCGGTTGTGTCCAGAGCCTCACTCAGTTTCCTCCAGCCCAGTGAAAGCCTTCTGAGGTCTCCGAAGGGCCTTTATCATCAGAAAAGTAGAACTAGTGTTTAACGTCCCTCCAGAGGCCTCAGAAGGCCTTTGGAGGTCTGGAGGCCCCACACAATGCCTCCCTGGCCCACAGAAGTGCTTTGGAGAGTGGGTGACAGCAATGGTGGTGGGGGCATTGGCGGGAGTGCCGCCCCCCACAGGCTTCACAGGCATGGCTCCCTGGGGCATTTGCCCCCCCACAACCCTCCCAGGAATGCCAATGGTTGTCCTATTGGTTCATCCAGCTCAGTAGGGTCAACACAGATGGGCAGGGTTTCTCTAGAGTTTTTGAGCACGGACCTTTCCGAGCACTGCCTGGAGATGCTAGGGACTGAACCTGGGCTCCACTGTATGCAAACCATGTACTCTATCGCTTTGCTATAGCTCCATCACATTCATAAACCCACCCACCCCAAATTCTCTCAATGGTGCAATGGGATAAATATATGTTAAATTTGTTGGGGATGAATGGTAGAAAGAAAACATAAATTCCTCCAGGTGTGAATTCTTTTCCTTCCTTCCTTCCTTCAATTCTTGTCTGGGGGCCTCAACTTAGTTTCTATATACCTGAAAAAAATGGCATATTTACATGCCTTGGGAAATTAGAGGGGTCAAAAGTCCCATTGTAGCTGTCACAGAAAGTTGCTTTGACTTACTTTAGAACACTACTGTTGCACAAAAGATTCACAGCACACTCTGACATATGCCTGTCTACTCAGAATTAGGTCCCATTCGTCAATAGGGCTTACTGTTCACTCCCAGGAATGCCTATAGCAGTGATTTTCAATCTTTTTCATCTCATGGCACACTGACAAGGCCCTAAAATTGTCAATGCACACCATCGGTTTTTTGACAATTGACAAGGCACACCACACTGACAGCAGGGGCTCGCATCTCCCAGTGGCCTTATTAAAAAATGATCATCCCCCAAACCTCCGTGGCAAACTTGCAGACCATCCATGGCACACCAGTGTGCCACGGCACAGTGGTTGAAAATAGCCGGTCTATAGAATCACATCCTTATTGACTTCATTTGGGCTTGTCAGGTTGAAATCTTGTTTCACTAAAGTACATTCAGATTTTCAGAATAGTGTCAGCTCTGCAGGGCCAATGGGGTTGGCCTGAGGCACCTCAACAATTGGATAGCTCACCTTCAGTATCCCCCATCATTTACACCATTCCATTCTGTCTGAGGGATGCCAAACACAAACATAGAATTTAAAATTTTTTTAAAAAAGGTTCCTAAGCCTGTAGGCTTATATCTCTCTGTTTAACCAAGAAGAATTTTGCCCCATTAGGCTTTGATAACTTGTTAATTGGAGTGCAGTGGGCACATGTGGGGCAGTTCCCCATATCCACAGTTTCTGCATCTGTGGGGGGGTGTCTCTGGAATGGATTCCCCCAGCGGATACGGGGCAGGCCTGTATTCTTCTATTTTGTCAATAGAGGTACGCAATGCTCAATGATCTAATTTACAGGTCCAACCTTGTTATACATGGATTTTTTATACATGAATTTGACTCAACACGAATGGCCACTGCAAAAGAGAAGGAATGTGCTGATCCCTGGAGAAGGGGAAAATGCATCTCTTTGAAATCACAGTTTAAAAAACTGCTTTTCTTACTGTTGTAGAGAGACAGTCATGCAAATGATCATTCCATTCTTCAACTGAGCCAGGTAAAGGCAGGGGGTCCTTTACATTTCTAAATGCTGACTGCCTCTCTACAACAGTAGGAAAAGCTGTTTTTACACCACAATTGTAAAGGGACACAATTTTTACTTTTTAAAAATTCCTTTTATTTAGCACATTTTATGGTATCAGCAGGGAGTCCCAGAATCAAATCCCTGTGACTATCAAGACATTAGGAGCAATGCAGGGGCAAGAAACCTGGAAGTAGATCTTTAAATCTATTTTTAAGTCTATTTTTTCCACTGTTTTTTTATCCACTGGGATTCTGGAATGGAATCCTAGTGGATAACCAGAAATAATACCTATGATACTCAAATATACTTATAGAACAATCCTATGCATTTTTACTCAGAAGTAAGTCCCATGGAGCGTACTCCCAAGAAAATGCATATAGCAGTGATTTTCAACCTTTTTCATCTCACGACACACTGACAAGGCATTAAAATGGTCAAGGCACACCACCAGGTTTTTGACAATTGACAAGGCACACCATGCTGCTCACCATGCTGCTCACATCTCCCATTGGCTGTATTAATAAATGACCTTCCCCCAAATTCCTGTGGCACACCTGTGGACCACTCGCGGCACACCAGTGTGCCATGGAACAGTGGTTGAAAATGGCTGGCATAAAGGGTTGCAACTTTGTGTTATCATAAATATTAGAGGCATGTTCCTGCTGACAGTAACCACTTTTACATTCTTTTGACAAGAGAAGGGCAGCCCAATCCTAAGCTGCCTGGAGTTCCCAGGCTCGATGGCCCCATGGAGGGCTCCCACCGGATCCTGCACCTCCCGCGCTACCACGGGAAGCCCCTCAGGAGAAGGGGACATTCGTCCCCTTCCCCCAAGTAAGCTAAGCAGCCCCACAATGGGGCTACTCTAGCAGCAACCAAAAGGTTGGCGCTAAAGTAAAGGCGCTCGTGTAGGGCGAACAGCCCTGCACGAGCGCCTTGGATCCTGTGGAGCTCAGCTCTGCGGATCCGCCTCTCTCCCTCCCCCCAACACACCTCCCCCACACTCCCAGCAATGCCTCCCTCCTCCCCAGAACGCCACCCCCATACCCCTGGCCATGCCCCCACCTCTTGTTCCGCAGCCTGGCGGTCCGGGAGACTGCGGAGCTGCGGAACCCAGGCGACCACTGCACGCTGGCGCTGGGCTAGCTCCAGCAGGAGCCTGGCAGTGAGCACCACAAACGTGCCTTATAGTGCCTTATGGTGCCTTATGTGACTAAGGTCCGCGGTGTGGAGGCATGCCGCGAACCTCAGGATTGGGCTCTTAAGTACTGTAATCCAGGATGGTGTAATGGTTCAGGAGTTGGACTTAGACTTGAAAGATCCAGGTTCAAATTCCTGCTGAACCATGAAGTTTCCTGGGTAACCTTGGGTCAATCACAATCTCTCAGCCTCAACTACCTCACAGGGTTGTTGTGAGGAAAAAAGGAGGGGAGGACTGTGTAGACCTTTCTGAGTTCCTTAGAGGAAGTGTGGTAAAAAATTTGAAAAAAAAAAGAATTACGTGCATTTCTCTCAATCAGAGAAAGTAAAACTATGTATAGAGAGATGGGTTGTATCTTAGTTTTCTGAAGTTGAATCGCTGGCATTCCTGGAGGGGGGTGCAAAGCAGTAAGTTTTGACAGTCACCAGGATGTCTGTGTAAAGCGGCCTCCCCCCTCTGCTTCCAAGCCAGACGCATCTGCAAAAGCAAAGTGGAGGTGACCAAAATGGAGAAGTGTCCATCCAAAGTGGATGGACAAAATGTTCTCACCTTCCCAAACAGCTTGGAAACTGAGGGGGAAGGGCCACTACACAGGCACCCTGATGCTTGAAGAAACTTACTGCTCCCCCCCCCCCACTGCATGAATGCCACTGAGTTGATTGATTAATTGGGGAATCTGAAAATGTTCCAAATATGAAAACTGTAAAAAAAATTCCTCTTCAATAATTGCTTACCCAGTTCAGTTGCAGGCAGGCAGAGGCTTTGGGCAGCTCAGGCCTCACCCCATGGGAGGAGCTTTGGGTGCATTTGCTCCAAGCACCCAGCATTGCTGCTCATTTGCAGCACATCTTTGACGCCTCCCACCCTACCCTTTTTTTCAGTCTGAGGTTAGCTGGTTGCCCTTGCAGCCAGGTCGGAATTTTTTTCTGTCAGCCTGATTGACCTTGGCTTTCAGTTTTTTTTTTTGTTTTTTTTTGTTTTTTTTTTTGCCTACCCCAGATTGTATGAGGAGGTTTAGGTTCTTGGTTAGTAAGGATGTCTGGTCACTTTTGGCAGGAATTGGCAGGTCCAGTAGGCAGGAATTTATTTTGGTATCCATACTGAGTTGGCCTCGTTGGAGGCTAGCCAATACAGCTCACACAATTGCTTGTCTAGATCTATGAGGCTGGCTGGCTGGCTGACCTTCAGGTGGTTTCATGCAAAGGTCCCAGGGGCTTGCTTTGGGGGCCTAAGCTTACTGGCTAACTCAACCCTTATGGGATTGGCATAGATAGGACCACCTTAAGGACCAGGTGAGTCCTTAAGCCAGTGTAATGCCTGGGAGAGGTAAGGGCCAGGTCCCTTCCCCCACTTAGTGTCCCGCCCACTTTGGGTTCCAGTTAGCACCCTGCTGCAGTTTTATCTTACCTGTTAAAAAGTTAAATAAAGTGGCCCTATTTAACTCCAAGCCTGTGTCTCCTGTGTTTATTTGATGTGTATCAGGGTAATTGCATGAACAATCAACAATTTCCTGGGAAGGTCTGAAGAGTCTCTTGGTGGCAGTGCTGAATCATTTTAATAAAAGGATTTCAAAAGTGGTCACAGTCTTTGCTCAGACACTGTGCTACAGCAGGGTCATTCTAATTACCATCAACCATCAGACTGATGGAAGGCAGTGGGCTCTGGCATTCTGCAGCACTCATATTTCAAGAGAAAATCATTCTAAGCTATAAGACTGAAGCAAAGAAATCCAGCAAGACCAACAACAAGGAATAGCAATGAATGTAAGCAGTTCATTTTATCTTTTGCAATGTCTCTCTTTCTTCTTAACTCTGCTACATGTGGTATCTAGCTGAGTGGTTCTCATACTTTGAGTCAGGACTCACCAGTGGGTTGTGAGCCAATTTTTGGTGGGTTGCAAAAAGTTTTTGAAACCTTAAAAAAAAAAACAACCCAAAAAAACACTTTGCAAGCACCCTTGCCTTGTTCGCAGAAGGATTTTGTTAGCTAACCTGTGATATGAGATAATCTCCATACCCCAAAATTAAAATGTCACATTTTCTAATTTTATTTAGTATTTGGTGTGCAATAGATCACATGTGAACCTAGCTTCAGCCTTTTGTCTGGCCTGGAAGCCCCTAACTGCATATTTTGCTTGCCAGGTCAGCATTCTGGGTATTTGGGAATGACAGTTTGGGCACAGTTCTTGAGCTCCATTTCTAGGAAGAGTCTAGCAAAACTATATGAGTCTATATGTAAGGTCTCTAGTAGCCTCTGGGAGTACAGGTCCCTAATTATTAATCATCATCATCACTATTATTATTATTAACACTCTCTCTTACTCTCCCTCTCTCTCTCTCTCTCTCTCTCTCTCTCTCTCTCTGGTCTAGTAGGTCGGAATAGATTGTCATTTTTAAAAGGGAGCCCTGGGGCTTAAACGTTTGGGAACCACTGATATAGCTATTTGAGTTTTGCTAAACTGACTTTTGATGTTGAAAAAAAAACCAAAACTGGTTTCAGATAATTTGTTTAAAAGTCTGCAGGCCCAATCCTATTCAATTTTCCAGCACCGATGCAGCCATGCTGACAGGGCATACTCTGCATCCTGAAGTCAGGGTGACCAGATACAATGGAGGATACAGTGCCTAT
Source organism: Tiliqua scincoides (assembly GCF_035046505.1). Lineage (NCBI taxonomy): Eukaryota > Metazoa > Chordata > Lepidosauria > Squamata > Scincidae > Tiliqua > Tiliqua scincoides. The sequence goes on along the minus strand of NC_089825.1, from coordinate 103,908,976 downwards.
CTATGAGCCCAATCCTATCCACACTTTCCTGGGAGAAAGCCCTATTGAATGCAATGGGACTTACTTCTGAGTAGACAAGCATAGGATTGTGCTCTATACCTTTAACCATTGCATAGAGGAAGAAATTTTGGCAGGTGTAGCTCAACATGGAAGGGTTTAAAAAGCTGCACCTGCCAAAATTCCTTCTTCTACACAATGGTCAAAGGTATAAGCACCCTGTCCTCCATTGAATCTGGTCAGTCTGCCTGTGGTGGGGGGGCAGTTATGGAGTTGTTCTCAAGGTAAAGGAATGCTTGTTCCTGTACATCTGGGTTGCATTGCAGCTGCATCAGCACTGGGAAAGTTGGCTAGGATTGAGTTCTAAATCTACTTCCTTATAGTTTCAAGTCATTAGTTCTAGCCCCACCCTCAGAAGCCACAAAATGAAAGTTCACTTCTTCAGTGTTGCAAGCCTTTCAGGTACTTGAAGATGGCTGTATTAGTCTTCTATTTTCCTGACTAAGCAGACCAAGCTCTTTTAACCATTCCACACATAACTTGGTTTCAATCCCCCACCACCACCATCTTAGTTACTTTTCTGAGAACCTGCTCCAGCTTATCAATGTCCTTCCTAAAACGTTGCCCCAAACTGGATGCAGTATTCCAAGTAAGGTCTGACTAGTGCAGAATAGAGTGCAATGATTTCTTTGTGTGAATTAGACTCCATGATTTTGCTAACAGATCAGAAACCCCAATGAACTTGGCTATTCTTCACCTCCATCAAGTAAGATGTGACCAATCAGAAGAGGCACTGGAGTCCAGAGGCTAGCAAGACTCTTCCTATCCTTCTGTGTATGTTTTACTTCTAGGCTCTGTATAGCTGATCTCTGAGAAAAGTACAAGAAAGCTGTATTTTTTCCATAACAATGGTGGTATTCTTTAAGAGTTAGCATAGTTTGCATGATGAATGCACAAACATGACAAGAGAAGGAGAAAAACTGTGTGTCAAAGAGGACTGTTTGCAATTGAAATGACTTCCCTCTCCATCCCCTTCCAGAGTTGGGGGGGGGGGGAGAGAACACATGACAATGACAACTCTGATCAACTCCCAAGTAAGCAAGCCTAGGATTACATCCTGCCCAGTGAATTTGCAGGTGGTGAGAAGGAGATTCTTCTCAGTCCCTTGCCACAAAAGATGCCAAATAAATATTACAACTAGTTTCCTAATCGATCCCAAACCCAATCTCTTTCTCTTTACCAAATGCCTTTACAAATGCCTTTGTTGGTGGAACCAGGAAGGGGCATGGAGGCTTTTTGGTGGCCTGGTGTGGCAAGGCACCTAACTGGAGGCTCCTTCACACCATCTGCTCCTGCACACAAGCTGTGAGTAAGCACTTTCTAGTTCAATGGGAATAAGTCTGAAGTAGTTCAGGGGCCTCCAAACCACAGCCTGCAGGCTGGATCCAGCATCACATGATTATACTCTGGGCGCAGCACATCGGTGATGAAGGCTTTCTGTTCCATGCTGTAGGATCTCCTTTATGCAGTCAATCATCGCAGCAACCCCCACTTCTGCCTGGACATCGGGCTGCAGAATATGCTGGAGCAATGGAATAGAAGTGGCTGCCTGGAGCAAATTGCTGCAATGTTTGGCTACAAAAAGAACAGACTGGTGTGGAATGGAAAACTTTTGTTGCCAAAGAGCTGTGCCCAGACAGGTAATCCAGTGATGTAGAGTCTTGGAGACCACTTAAGTAGACATACTAAGGGTCAGGTAATTAGTCATGGTTTGCCTTTAATTAAGGAGGCCAACTTTTTTATCTTCTTTGGCCTTAATTAGGGACAAAAATAATTTGCCTGAAACACTTCACTCAGATGTGTAAACTTATGCACACATATCTGGGATGAAATGCCACTCAACACAAAAGGGCTTACTTCTGAGTAGACATCCATAGGATTGAGCTGGGAAGGCAATGGCCAGGGATGGTCCTGATCTGTCTTTCTTTACTTCACCAACAGGCTTCTGGACCTTGCACAAGAGTGTTTATTGATTTTCTTAAGGTTATGGTGTCTTGTGCAACTCCACATCTTTCTCACATTTGTTCTCTTAATTGTGGACAGCTGGGAATCTGCAGAGTAGGCCTGTAGCTCCAGAAAAAAGGGGGGGGGATATGCCAATTCAGAAGTCTACAGCACTGTCATTCCTGGAAGGGGGGGGCAAAGCAGTAAGTTTCTCATTCCTGGAGGGGGGGGGGAAAGCAGTAAGTTTCTTCAGGCTCCAGGACACCCATGTAAAGCGGCTCCTCAGCCTTGCTTCCCAACCAGTCACAGCTCTCGCTTAATAACGACTCAGAACGTCTTAGAAGCAGAGGGGAAGAGGCTGCTTTACATGGGCGTCCCAGCTCCTGAAGTAACTTACTGGATTCCCCCCCCCCCCCAACACCAGTGGTCTAAAGCTATCACAAAGATCATATACAAACCCAACCTTCTAGTGGAGATGGGGAACTAGCCTTTAACATTTACTTTGTCCCTCTGACACAAGAGGTTAACAGTTGAAGATGAAGGTATAAACTTGAAGATAAAGAGAATGTATCTGAAACCATGCTTAGAGAAACACTCTTGCTTTGAAAAAACTTATCTGTCTTTCCCAGAAGGAAAGCTGAAGGTTAGGCTGTTAGGACCATACAAAACTTGCCTCTAGGACTGAGGTTGGAGTATTTTACCAACATTTCTCCATTAATGATAAATTGGGAAATTATGCAAGGTACTTGTAGGCTGTAGGATTCAATGGTAGTAGTCAGGCTTCATCTGTGGTTCCTACTAGCCTCACATCTTAAAATTTGCTTCTGAAGTCAACCAATGCCAATTTTAAAACTTTTACCAGGATAGGGCATGCGGGTGTGGGTGAAGAAAAGAAAGGACCTATTTTCACAACTCATTCAACGTAACACAGTTTCTCTCTCCAGGTCACAAGCACTGAAATGAAAAACCAGTCAAGCGTGGTGGAGTTTATACTGCTTGGTCTGAACAGTTCTCTTGAACTACATATGCTACTCTTTTGGCTATTCACGTTCATCTATGTTGTGGCCCTAACTTGTAATTTACTCTTAATCATCTGCATATGTACATACAAGAAACTCCACACTCCAATGTACTTCCTGATCATCAACTTGTCCTTGGTGAATGTCTTCTCCATCTCGGTGACCACTCCCAAACTGCTCCAAACCCTTTGGACTCACAGAAAGGTTATCTCATTCTATGGATGCATCACCCAGATGTTCCTCTTCATATGGGCTTTGGGGACAGAACTGCTGCTTCTTTCTTTTATGGCTTTTGACCGTTATGCTGCTATCTGCCACCCTTTGCAGTACACAATGATCATGAGGAAGGAAGTGTGTGTTGGGATAGCCACAGGGGTGTGGGTTACTGGCATGGTTGATTCTGTAGTTCATGCTGGACTTATGCTTCGGTTGTCCTTCTGCAACTCCAACATCATCAACCACTTCTTCTGTGATGTACCTCCACTGTTAAAGCTCTCCTGTTCAGACACCAGCCTGAATGAGACAATGGCTACTGTAGCAGATGGGATCATTGGGGCTGGCAGCTGTGGGTTGACTTTCATGTCATATTGGTTTATCCTGAGGGCAATTTTTAGAATCCATTCCACGGAAGGGAAGAAGAAGGCTTTTTCCACATGTTCCTCCCATCTCATCGTTGTCAGTTTTTTCTTTTCCACAGTAATTTATACATATATGAGGCCTGCCTCAGCCTATTCTTTAGACAAAGATAAGCTAGTTTCCCTTCTTTATTCAGTAGTCACCCCTGTAATTAATCCAGTTATATATTCTCTGAGAAACAAAGATGTTAAAGAGGCAGTCAAGGCATTCATTGGAAGAGATAGGATGCTCCAGATACGATAATATACAAAATCTTCTAGAACACTAATTTTAAATAAGTTAGTTGAGGAAATGTTTGGCAACAAAAGATTAATGTATTTTCATTATGTATAGCAGAAACTATTGCCCAATTATTGCCTGTTACACTGTGAGGTATTAGTGGTTTCAGTTATCCATAGTTATTCACTGTATCAGTGGTTTCAGTTACCCATAGTTCTCTGGGAACCCCCTGCCCCCCCACACCCATTACCTTATGTTTTCTTATTTAACAGTCAGGTTTGTTTCTTGCTTTTACAGATGCTACAAGAGGAAAGCAACAAGTAGGCAGGCAGCCTGCATGCCAGGAGGACACAATCAGAACATTTACAGGAAGCAAGATAGTTCGAGAGCATGGGGGAGAGCGCCGCAGAGCATTGCACCTATAGGGTTCCCCCCCGTTGACAGTTTCCAGATTAGTGGGGAGGGGACTTTAAACGGATTCCCTGTGGGGGGCACCTGTATTTTGCTATTTAAACTGCTTTATGAGGTTTCTTTTTTTGTTGAAAATTGGTATATTAGCAATAATTAGCCGCCTTGGGTGCCCTTCAGGGAGAAAGGTGGAATATAAAGCAAATAAATAAATAAATACCAAGAATTCAACCTGTGGCTTCTCTCTATGACAGCAATAAAGCACATCATCACAGAAATTAGAAAAGAGCCCCTTTGTGTGCCCATTTGAAAGAAAAGCAGGATGTAAATTGGATGGATGGATAGAAGACTGACATGAGAAGCACAGCACCATAAGGATTGACTCAACACGGTCACGGCTTGACAAACTTCACCTGTTTTGAGAATCTCATTTTCCTGTTGGCCTTTGGAACCCCTCCTACTGTGGCAATAGTGGAAATTTTCCTAGTCAATGGAGTATGTGGCTTCTGCATGGAATTGAGTGGTGGATTTAGGATGGGTGGGAGACAGACGGGATAATGAACTAAATGGCCCTTTGCTTGTGTGTTTCATGGTATGTAATTTTGTCTGGAAATCCAAGCCAGTATTCACAAAAAATGACCAGACAAGAATGTGTGGGATTGATAATAACATCTATTGCAGCTTTTTTGATGTAGTTTTTAACCATCTTAAGACTTGGACTGCACATGGTGGGGGAAGCACACTTGAGTGCAGCAGTGACACAGGTAAAAAGGGATTAACCCTTCTCATTCAGGTTGGTTTTGCTATCCAGATTCCGCCCACCCCCACCAATATACACAAAAAGTCCCTTCATGTTTGGGATAGTTCCTTCATCTTTGTCACTCCTTCTTTCCACCAAGACTTCTGTGAACAAATGCACAACATTCTTTGGAGTGTTTTTTTTTCTTCTTTTCTTTTTCTAAGCTCAAAGTGCCAGAAGAGTGGGCAGCTTAGCAACCCTGGACTACATTGCAAGTTTGTCATTCGCTATGTTCTCAGTACGCCTTGGGCAGTGACAATTCTGGACTCCTTAGCAGAACTGTTGCAACTCACATTCTATCAGACAAAATCTTTCACAAAGATTTTACAGCCCAATCCTGAGCTGCCCGGCTTGAAGGGCTGCAGCGGTGCTGAAGATGGCTGCCACTGCATCCTGCATGCTTCAGGCAGCCGCCGACAGCTCTGCGGGGAAAAGGGGACATTCATTAGCCCAGCACTGGCCAGCTAGGTGCTAGGGCCTGCAATCATGCCTTATGGCACATTTGTGACAGTGAGCACCGGCAGTGAGCCAGCGCGAAAGGCTTAGGATTGGGCCCTCGGTGGCCTTGGACAGAAGTAAAATACCCTAGACACAGGTTTACTCTCAAGATGAATCAGGGCTGAAGCACAGGGAGGTGGCAAAAGGGGAGATTTCACCCAGACCTGGAGTGCTAGGGCATAGGTTACTAGCCTATAAACATGAGAGGGGAAAAGAGGAGCCTAAGTTGAAGGCATCCATGCAAATTTATTTCCCCTATGTATGAATACATTTGCCCCAACTCATTGCCCTTTATCTGTAAGGGGTGTTAGGAGACGACAGCAAGCACCATTCTCCACAGTGAGTAGATTGCCTAGGTGCAGAAAAAATTTGAAACTTTGGAAGGAAGTTCTGTAGTTTGTTGTTTCAAAGACAAAATGTGGTCTTAAGAATTATGAATACCTGAGTTTCTTAATTCCTGCTGGCATTTTCTAGGCAGTGGTAGGAGGAGCCAACAAGGTTTGTTGGTCCAGACTGATAAGTTATAGGAGGGAGAAAGAAGAACTGTGACAATAAGAAGCATTGAGATGCCCTGGGAGCCTATGCTGCTGAGGTTGAAAATTGCAGCACTAGCAGCATGGAAAGCAGGTATGAACCTGCTCTCCCAATTACATATTCCTACCACCTCACAAATGTTAAAAGTTTGGATTGTGAACAGGTGCCAAACATTTCAGTTATGGAAAAATGCAGCTTCAGCAACAGACGGCCTCATCAGCACCTTCCAAGGGATGCCTCAGAGGTTTTTCTCCCAGTGGCACTTCTGAATTCTTAAAAGGAAGATTTGAAAGCTGCTCACTGGTATTGTTCAAAAAGTGAGGGTGTTTGAAAGAGAATTGGTTATCTGACTTCAAGCTAATGGAAGAAAATTGGCTCTGGTACTTTCCAGATTTTATAAAACGAACAGGAAATTGTTCTGTACCATAAGCAGGAAAGACAACATCCACCAAGCAAAAAACATCAGCACAAAGAAATGTCTGTAAGTATTTCATTTCATTCTTTTCCTATGCTCTGTGTCCCTTTCTTATTGCACCTACGAATTGTGGCATCTAGCCATTCCAGGTCCACAGTGAGACCCTCCATCCACTCTTTTCATTATTGTAAGCCTGAACACCATTTCATTTTACAAAGGAACACAGTTTGACTCTGAATCAGTGCAAGTCACTTCAGCACAGGATAAACATCCCCAACAATAATAATAGATTTCCTCCCTCACCCTGCCTATGAGTTATACTACAAGGAAGCCCACTGTACATATCTTCCGAAAGAAAGAAAGAAAGAAAGAAAGAAAGAAAGAAAGAAAGAAAGAAAGAAAGAAAGAAAGAAAGATGCATAACATTCACAACACTACATTTGAAACCAGTGATACCGGCTGCTTAACTACATCGTAGAGACACATGCTTAACATAAAGATATTTCAAAATGGAATTAAATAATTACTCCATCTCTCATTGTAAATGCCAATATTATGAAAATGAGGTTGAAAAGGGTCATTTTCTGAAAGCACTTGGTTGTTCTTGATAAGCAATGGAACATATCAGAAATGTCTGAGCAATTCCACCTATAAGAAAAAAAGATATTATAAATTACAAAGAAGTGGATAAAAATGATTAAAAGTACTTGGTTGGAACTTAGACATAAATTAACAATTGGTTGAATTTTCTCTAAGTTCTCACTGACCTCCCGTGATCTTGAAAATGACTTTTGAAGTACCAATTTTCTGACATTCACCAAATTGAAGTATAGATGGCAATGACCTAAAGATCTCTCTTGATAACTTAATTCAATGCAGTTTATCTCTGTAGGTTCCCATCATTGCATATGCTGAAATACAGAATCGATCCACTATAATGGAGTTTATACTTCTTGGTCTAACCAGTTCTCCTGAATTACAGACACTTCTCTTTGGGGTATTTACACTCATCTATGTGACTGCCCTACTGGGTAATGCTCTTCTAATCTTTACCATTTGGACATGTAGGAGACTCCACACACCCATGTACTTCTTGCTCATCAATTTGTCCTTAGTGAATGTCTTCTCTATCTCGGTTACAACTCCCAAACTGCTCCAAACCCTTTGGACTCACAGAAAAGCTATCTCATTCTATGGCTGCATCACCCAGATGTTCCTCTTCGCATGGGCTTTGGGGACAGAACTGCTGCTTCTTTCTTTTATGGCTTTTGACCGTTATGCTGCTATCTGTCATCCATTGCGGTATACAGTCATCATGAAGAAGGAAGTGTGTGTTGGGATAGCAACAGGGGTGTGGGTTGCCGGAATGGTCAATTCTGCAGTGCATGCTGGGCTAATGCTTCGGTTGTCCTTCTGCAACTCCAACGTTGTCAACCATTTCTTCTGTGATGTACCCCCACTTCTAAGCCTCTCTTGCTCAGACACCAGCCTGGATGAGTCTATGGCTTTTGTGGCAGATGTAATCTTTGGAATCTGCAGCTGTGGGTTGACTTTAACATCGTATGCTTTCATCCTGAGCACTATTTTTAAAATTCATTCCACTGAAGGGAAGAAGAAAGCCTTCTCAACGTGTTCTTCTCATCTTTGCATAGTCAGTTTTTACTTCTCTGCAGTCATTTACACATATATTAGACCCACCTCAGTCTACTCTCTAGACAGAGACAAGCTAGTTTCTCTCCTTTATTCAGTGGTAACTCCTGTTGTTAATCCAGTCATATATTCTTTGAGGAACAAAGAGGTTAAGGAGGCACTGAAGACACTTGGTAGAAGAGGTAGACTGCTTGACAGACCTCACAATTAATCTATAAGAACTACTAAAACACTAGTCTCCAAATAGTTATACTGCTGCTGATATATAAAAATTTATGTAGCTGTATATAAATCATAATGCATGCAACTTGGGTTCACTGTATTCTTGTACTCTTCAGAAAAATGTGTGATGATTCCAGATGCCAATGACTTCCTGTTCTACAAAGAAATGTGCTTTTTCTTGTTCTCCCTCTGTTTTTTGACCATGAAGAATAAAAGGAATATGTTATTTCATGTTCCAGTTTTGATATTTCTCTTTGTAAAGGTACAGAATCAGACCTTTTGGGATGGCAGTTTCTTCTGTTTGTCACTGCTGGCTGGCTGTGAATCCTTGGTGGACAGTACCTCACATTTTTAACAGCAGATGTGGGCTTCATCATTGGGGTAGCTGAAATACCCATCACCTGAGCTGTTGATGTGTCAAGCAGAGGGCTTTTGGGGAAGATCTTCTTGCTGCACCATGAAAGCTTTCTTAGTACACCCACCACCCGAACTTCCCAGTAAGCCTATGTTATCATGGGCTTACTGGCAGGTTCGGTTGGCACACCAT